>NW_005370597.1:2096347-2099576 GCF_000412655.1 Myotis brandtii | reverse complement strand
ACACAGCCGCGGGCCCGCGCGGGCCAAGCAGGACTCGGCGCCCCTCTAGGGCCCGCCTCCCTCCCCTGTCTTTAAGGAGAAGGGCGACCACCAACTGGAGAAAGGAGGAAAAAAAGAAATAAAAATATTTTTATTTTCTATAAAAGGAAAAAGGTATAACAAAATGTTTTATTTTCATTTTAGCAAAAATTGTCTTACAATACTAGCTAACGGCAAAGACGTTTTTATAGGGAAACTATTTATATGTAACATCCTGATTTACAGCTTCGGGAAAAAAAAAAGAAACAACAAAAAAAAGAGAGATGGGCCAATTTTTTGACTCTTTAATAGAAACCTATATTGTGGTGCCTTTTGCTGTACGCTAATCTGGAGCTCCTGGAGAAAAGTCTGGGTTGTGGGGTGGGGGCGGGGGGCTGTAGGATCCGGAGCTGGTGGGGGTGAGAGAAAGCAGGTAGAAAAGAGGCTGCAGGGTTGGGGGGTTGGGAGAAACCCAGTTGCGGGGCAGTGATGGGTGGGCCCTCGCCCCCTTGCAAGATCTCGAGTCTTGGATCCCCTGGGAAAGGCCAGGGATCCTAGGCTTGGAGCTAGAGTTGGTGTCAGGTCACGTCAAGAGGGAGACTAAGGCCCAGCGACAGCAACCTGAATGGGGCGGGGGGCCTCCCCACTCCTCACAGCTGCTAAGGGAGGAGGCACTGAGAACCAGGTCTTCCCACCAGTCCCCGCCCCAGGGAGCGGGCAGCTCTGCCGGGCCCCCGACGCTGGAGGCTCCTCCTCCCCATGGCCTCCAGGACGCCCCTTGCCCTCTGCAGCACCTTCGTTTACAGGTCGTCTTTTCTACTTTACGCCTGCATGTTCTTTGCATTTCAGATTCTTTAGATTGGATGCATGGTCACGCTGGGACCTAGAAGAGCCACTCGACAGTGTATTTGATCCCCCTTTTAGCAATAAAGTAACATCATTTCCTTCTCAGTCCAACTCCCAGCCTCCATCCCACCTATGACGTCTACTCCCTCTCCAGCCCCGACCTCCTCACCCCTGAAAACTGGGTCCACTGCTAATTTGTCCAAAAGGTAATTGTTTAAAAAATATCCCAAACAAATGGGAACCCTGCCCTGAAATGTCCAAACACCTGACTGTTGACACTTGAACATTTTTATATTATAAATAAAATCAGAAATAACTCATGTTTGACTGTGTGTGCCTAGCCCTCAGGTGAGGAGGACAGACAGAGGATGAAGACCTGGGGTGGAGATGGATGGATGTTGGTATGGAAGCTGGAGAGGGCCAGGCTAGCCCATGGGAGGAAGACACTCCCTCTGATCTCCCTGGCTCCAGTTCCCAGGGCAGGCGCCAGCACTCCTCCCTCTTCCGAGAACTTTCACAAGGTATCCCCCTGGCTGCCGGGGAACCTGGCCAAGGGGCTGACGCAAATGACTCTGCTTCAAGCTCAGCTTCAGAACCCTGGCCCAGTTCCTGCCCTGGAGCTACAGGGGCCCGACTGAGGCAACAGCTTCCGGGCCTAGGTGGGTGAGGAAGGAAGGATTGTGGGGTTGGCACGGGGCAGCTGAGACAAGATGACCCTTGGGGCTTCAGGCATGTCACAGGCAAAGTCTGGACATGCAAGGTGGATAATGGGTACCCTAAGCTGCCAGGAGGACCACAGCTGCTGCAACTTGTAAGCCCACAGGGTGTTACACTTTTCCCAACTCTAGACCCCTCAGAACTAGGGCTTGTCTAAACCCGCATCCCTGATGAAAAGTACATAATTTCAGGCATGGAGAAGGCAGAGGAAGGTCCAGGGTTAAGAATTAACCTTTGCCCTCGTTGATTAATTTATTAAACCAGTGCCCAGTGCCAGGAACCATTATGTTCCAGCCCCACATGAGGAAGTCTTCTATCCAAATTGCTCAGGTGTTTGACTTGTGTGCACATGCGCATGAATGCCCTCAGGATGTATCTGGTCAGTTGGGAGACGTACAGATGGGAGGGACAGCGAGGTTTAGTATTGAGAGGACCTATAGATATCAGCGGGGCCTGAGCTTAGATTCCACCTCCACCCTCACTACCTGTGTGATTTCTCTAGACTGCAGTTTCCTAGACTTAAATGGTGATGCTAATACCTACTTCAAAGCGTTGTTGTGGAGCTTATCTATGTAAAGCACCCAGTGTAGCTTCTGGCACATGATACAGGCATACCTTGAAGATATGGCGGGTTCAGTTCCAGTAAAGCAAGTCTTGCAATAAAGCAAGTCATAATATTTTTTGCTGTTGAAGGGTCTTGCCTTCAGTTTATAAAATACACAACATCTGTGAAGCACGATAAAGCAAAGCGCAATAAAATGAGGTATGCCTGTAGGTGCCTGTGAAGAGCTAATTTGATGATGGTGATGAGGATAACCTGTGTCTTGCATTCTTGACTCACACAAAATAGCAAAAATTAGATGAAAGGGAGTTTATGGAGAAAAATAACGAACTCAAGTCGTATTCATTGTGGGGGCACTGGAACCAAAAGAAAAAACACATTACAATGAAATAAATGAAAATAATGAACTAAATGCTACATAAATCTGCAAATCACTGACCTCTCCTAGCCTCAATCTGATATTGCCATTCGATCCCTCTACTGGCTCTGAGTTTACTGTTGGCTTTAAATTTTCTCAAAGCCAGTGGTTCCTCTATGTGACCCCCAAGTAATTAGGAATGAACTCTTGGTAAACCCATTGACCTCTTCATGACCCCAAGTAATTAGGATTGAACTCTTGGTGAACCCATTGACCTCTCCATGACCCAGTTTAGTGTCCTCATTTGGCCCTTCGGAGAGCGGGTTGCTGTTACCTTCTAAACTTTTGGTCAGAAACCACCTCCATGACTCCAATGACCCCACTGACCTCTATATGACCCCAAGTAATTAGAAATGAACCCTTCGTGAACCCATTGACCTTTTCATGACCCCAAGTAATGAGGAATGAACGCTTCGCCCAACTTAGTGTCCTCATTTGACCCTCCTGAGGGTCAAGTTGCTGTTACCTTCTAAACTTTTATCAGAAACAACCTCCATGACTCCGATGAACCCACCAACCTCTATGTCAGTGGTTCTCAACCTTGGCTGCACATTAGAATCACCTGGGAATCTTTTTAAAATCCTGATTTCTAGGCCTCATCCTCCAGAAATTCTGTTTCTTTGTTATGGGTTGGGGCTACATTAGTAACAACAAAGAAACAGAATTTC
>NW_005370597.1:2055277-2096287 GCF_000412655.1 Myotis brandtii | reverse complement strand
ACAACATTAGTAACAAAGAAACAGAATTTCCGGAGCATGAGGCCCAGAAATCAGGATTTTAAAAAGATTCCCAGGTGATTCTAATGTGCAGCCAAGGCTGAGAACCACTGCTCTATGTGACCCCAAGTATTTCTGAATAACCGCCTGATAAACTTACTGGCCTTCACATGAGCCCATTCAGTGCCTTCATTATCTGCTCTGGATTCTAAGATACCTGCTGAGAGTCTAAGGCTGGAACCTAATGTAGTCCTTGATTCTTTTCTCGTCATTGCGGCTACTCATTCATTTCACAGGTGTGAAAGGAACCTGGGAGCAGGCCCTTTCTCCACCCTGCCTCTCAAATTTCTGCCTTGTGGCATTTTCAGTTGGCCTGTCAGGAAGAGGTCCAGTCCAGTAAGTGACTTCCCTACCACCACCCTGTCTCCAGGAGCACTTAGGACATTTGGGCAGCTTCCTGAATTCGTCTTTTTCCTCCTCCAATTCTTTCTTCTCTCTGCCAGGTCATCTTTGGCTTGTCTCCCCAGCCCTCCCAGAGTCCCAAATGGTGATGGTGACTGTCTGTCCCCCTCCCCTCTAGACTGTGAGCCCCACGTGGACAGGTAGCTGGTCAATCCTTTTCTCCCCGCAGTATCCCCAGCAACCAGCACAATGTGCAGTACTGTTGACCTTCATTGAGTGAGAGGATGAATGCTCAAGAGACTCTGTCTTCAAGAGGCAGCCTCCAGGAGTCCCTGAGCTGCAGCCACTTCCCAGGACCAGTAGGTGGTGCAACCACTTGCAGCATCTCACCTGACGTCCTCCAGCCCCTGGATTTGGACAGTCCTGGAAAATGGGCGTTATTTTGTGGGGTGAACATAATGGTCCATTAGAATGCAGGGGAAAAAATATTAGAACTTTGATTTACATTTATTTTCATCTCATCTTTTTTAAATTTCTATTTTTGTGTATGTTTTATAATGTACATAATATTTTAGTACAGTAGAACATGTATATAATTTACAATAAATAATTATACAATTAAGAAAGTGAGCTAAAAAATGTTCTTTACTGATCGGAGGCACAACAAGTGCTCAGGGAAGTACATCTGTCTGCAACAGACAGGGCTTGCTCCTCTGTTTTCACTCACCTGCCCTCAGAAGGTGGATTGTGGGAAGCTGACCCCCAAAATCAAAAGACCTTTGAGACAGCATGGAGAAAGTACAGAGAGCTCTTTATGTTGCCACACTGCTCTTTCAATTTCACTTAAATGAGCATTTAATTATCCTCAGCAAAATGAAGGGGCCAGATGGTTTGATTAGAAATACACTTCAGCTGATCCAAATTAAATAATCTGCTTTCTGTCCTTGGTGATCAGGGTTCTCTCCAGCTAGTCCTCAGTTGATTTTTCAGGGTGGTGCTTCTGTATTTTAGTTGTATTTCCAGTTTGGTCATGGGAGAGTGTCATTGTAGCTTCCACCTACGCCGCCGCCATTTTTCACACAATCCAAATTAAATAATCTGGATTTAAATCACTACATCTCTCCACAGATTCACATATCCCTTGCATCAAATATGAGTGGACTTGTAATTGTTGGGTACTTAGTTGCAAGGTTGACTTATTAACTAAATATGTTACCACTGAGATCAAATTGCTGGCCCAACTACATTAATCTATTTAAAAAATAGAAAGGATTTACTCATCATAGCTGCATTGAGGGTGTCATCACCCCACCACTTGTCAGTCTGAAGAACTCAGGGTTTAAAGGATGCTAGTCTGTGATCATCATGTGGCAAATTTCTCTTTCTTCCCAAACATGTCCTTAGCTAGCATTTCTGAGTCACTACAATAGTGAAAGAAATATCAACTTAAAAAACAATCAGCAACTTGTCATTCCACCTTTTCCCAAGACCAAGGATAAACAGTTTCCACAACCTTTCCCCCATCAAATATCTTCCAGCTTGTTGACAAGTGGCTATTTGCAAGGCAGATTGTCTTTTATTCCTGTAACAGTAGATCTGAACAAGAGGCCATCTCTGGAGCACAGAGACCTGGCAGCACCAACATAAAGACCAAAAAATAAACAGAGCCACGGCCCCATCCCACTCACACACCATGATGCCTGTGGGACAGGTAGGGTGGCACAAACACACACTGCCTATTTATTCCAAAACATCAACTGTAAGAGCTATGTAAGTCACAGGTCAGCCGGAAGAGGGGGGAAAATGGAGTGAGAGGAGGTCAATACTATTTCCACCTTTCCTTCCAGAGTGTCAGGGCCACCAGGGGGCCAGATAGCAGCCCTGAAATAGGCTTTTCCTTCATCTTATTTTATCCTCTAATTGATATCAGTTCCAAAACCATCTTTAAAGGGGGTTCTTATATAGATATGTAATTCCTGTATCTATACACTTGTGTCCGTATAAAAGAAAGCAGCAGTGGCCTCAATGGATGGAAGGTGAGATGGACGCACACGAGTGGAGACAGCTCAGCTCGGAGGAACAGACCCGGGTCCTTGATTATTGCAATGTGAGCGGGAGAATGGGGTGTGATTCCAGAGGCTGCTGTGTAGAGGAAGTGAGGATAGTGCTGGTGGTCTGCAGACCTGCTGCTGCTCAACTCAGAGGAAGGAGAAGGAAAAAGGGTGGGGGTCCAAGCTGAGACCTGGAGTCCAGGCCTGCCCTTGGAAACAAGGGAGATGAGGGAAGAACTTGTGAGAAGACAAAGGCCTGGGAAGTCCACTGCCCTTCCCGCTTCACCAGTGAGCTGGTATATAGAGCATGCACACAACAGGCCTACAACATGAGGCTCCGTGGTGGACAGGGATGCAAGGGCTGAGGAGAGGGTCTGAGGCCCAGAAAAGCCCTAGAATACAAAATCAATGCCATGAATAGCATCTCCATCTCCTTGGCTCATGGGGCTCTCCACACCCCTATGGCTGCCCATCAACTGCCTGGAGCTGGCCCAATTGGCCTGTGGCTGGAATTGTGCTCTCTGACCCCTCTGGGGGCATTTGCCTGCTCTGGGGCCTGCTCATCTGTGGAGCTAAGTCTCAGGTCCAGTGGTATCCTTCGTGGCTTTGCTGCCAGTCACAGTTCCATGGCCCTGGCTGAGGGCAGGGCTCGAGTGTGTCTTGCGGAGGGAAGGGTCCTCCCCTTCCAGGGGGGCCAGCCGGGCCTCAATCCGCTCCAGGTCATCTGAGCCCACTTTGATTTTCTCAGCCAGGAGGTGGATATAGGTCTCATAACGGCTTTTCTAGGGAGAGAGCAGAGAAAGGTAAAAAACAAAGTCAAAAGACTACAAAATGTGGAAAACTATTTGTATCTTAGATGACAAAAGACTAACTTCCGTAATATTCAGAAAACTCTCATAAGTCAATAAAAAGGAGATAAACAAGCCAATAAAAATAATAGGAAAGCACAGGCAACAAAAGTAAAAACAAACAAATGGGATTACATTCAAAAACATTTTTAAAGAGGAAGTCTTTTTTTAATATGTTTTTATTGATTTTTAAAGAGAGGAGGAGGAAGGGAGAGAGACAGAGAGAAACACCTATTGGGGATTAAGCCTGAAACCTGGGCATGTGCCCTGACTGGGCATCGAACCAGCAACCTTTTGGTACACAGGACAATGCTCAACCAATTGAGCCACACCGGCCAGGGCAGGAATACATCAAAATTTTAAACTTCTGTGTATCTAAGGACCCAATCAATAGAGTAAAAAGGCGATCTAAAGAATAGAAGAGCCCTAGCCAGTTTGGCTCAGTGGATAGAGCATTGGCCTGTGGACTAAAGGGTCCCGGGTTCGATTACGGTCAAGGGCACATGCCTGGGTTGTGGGCTCTATCCCCAGTGGGGGGCATGCAGGAGGGCAGCTGATCAATGATTCTTTATGCTATGTGTATTTTATCACAATTTAAAATTTTTAAAAATATTTTGTATTGATTTCAGAGAGGAAAGAAGAGGGAGAAATAGAAATATTGATGAGAGTGAATCATTGATCAGCTGCCTCCTGCACACCCCCTACTGGGGATCGAGACCTCAGCCCTCAACTCGGGCATGTGCCCTTACTGGGAATTGAAGTGTGACCTCCTGGTTCATAGGTTGATGCTCAATCACTGAGTCATGCTGGCTGGGCACAATTAAAAATTTTTAATTAATCCAAATTAAAATAGCAGTAAGACACCACTTGCTGAGCCTATCAGATTGGTGAAGATTAAAACATTCAATAATATCCAGTGTTGGTGAGGGCATAGAGAGAAAGGTAAATTCACAAGCTATTAACCGAGTTGTAAATTGATAAACATTTAGGAGGAGGATTTGACAGTGTCTGAGGGCCTTGACACTGAGCTTGGGCCCTCATCACAGTCAAGGGAGGCTAGAGGCCTGGAAAAAGCAGGGAGTAAGGGTCAGGAGACTCTATTCCTGCCCAGCTCACACATATGAACAGAAAGGCCCTTCATTGCTGGCCTTCACATCCCCGCTCCCCAATTAAACCAGGTGGGAGTGAGAAAGACCAGGACACTGGAACTATAATCTATCCCCTGGTTTAGGATCCTGGCTCCTGCACTTCTTTTTAACTATGTCACCTCAGGCAAGTGATCTGACCTCCCCGAGCCTCAATTTCCCTGTCTGTAAAATGGGGATCATAACAGAACCCACTTCACAGAGTTAATATGAGGATTAAATCACTCCATAGAAGGTAAGTGACGAGAATCACACCTGGAAATTCATAAGCGATCAGTCCACTGTAGCTTTGCCATCACCATTTTACCTTGCAGAGAGTGTGGATCTGAGAAGATTTCTATAAGCTACAGAGCTTTATGTTTTTCCAAATGTCAGGGTCTATCAGGGTCTCTCCTCTCTTCCCCACACCTCAACAGAAAATCTGTGCAGAAATTTAGAGATTGAGATTGGTGACCTCTTGCCCTTCCTGTTCTGGGGGCTTCCTAGCTGAGTCCCAGCCTCTCTGGCTGGCTGTCCACTCCCATGTGCAGGGCAGTCCCAAGGCCGGTCCAAAATGGTTCCTGCCTTCCTCCCTCAAGCCAACCCCCATCCCTCAACCAATGAAGGTGATACTCAGTCAGCCCCTTTTGGAAAGCATCGTGGGGCAGAATCAGGGTAGTGGGCAGAGAGAGATGAGATGGAAAGAAGGGAGAGCTTTTACAGTGGTTCTCAACCTTCCTAATGCCATGACCCTTTAATACAGTTCCTCATGTTGTGGTGACCCCCAATTTCATTGTTACAAATTGAACATAATTAAAGCATAGTGATTAACCACAAAAACAATATGTAATTATATATGTGTTTTCCGATAGTCTTAGGCGACCCCTGTGAAAGGGTCGTTCGACCCCCAAAGGGGTCGCGACCCACAGGTTGAGAACCGCTGGCTTAGAAGGAGAGATTAAGTTGCTCTGCTCAAGAAACATGGTGAAAAAGGAAAATGAGACAAAGAGGGGAAAGTCGCATGGATAGGGCTTGGGATTCTGTAGCTTCCTGAGAAGCTGGGCGGGCCTGTGGGAAAGTGGAGGTGAAGAGGGGCTTGGAGAGGAGTGAGAGGAGTGGTAGAGCCCGGCTGGTGCTCTTTGAGAGACATCATTGACAGCTGGACTGTGCAGACTGGCCCATAGGAGACCATGCATGGCTCATGATTGCCTCAGGGGAGCCCCCAAAGTAGGAAACCCCCAAACTAGGAACCCCCTGGCTATGGGATGATGTTGGTGGTGAGAAGTGGCAGAGGGGAGGTGGAGCTGGCCTCCTCGGGCCCCAGCCCTGTCCTTCACCATCCATCCCACAGAGGCCCACCTCAAATGTGAGATAGTGCTCCTTCAGCCGGCTCTCCTCCGCCTCCTTGGACTTGTGGCCCCTCTCCACTGGGCGACACTTGTGCTCAGCCAGCTCTGCCGTCACTTGCCTCAACTTATTCTCATGAGAACGCAGCTGCTCCTCCTGCAAAGACAAGTCCTGCGCCGTGAGATCCCGCTCTCAGGATGTCATAGGGGTGCATCTAATCCTGTCCTGCCAGGGTCTGCTTCACCACAAGGAAACTGAGGCCTGGCCAGGGTCATCAGTATGTGGGATAGAGCCAGGCTCTGGACTTGAGGGAATGCTCCTCCACCTTCTTCCTTCCTCCCTGCTCTCGTTGGCATCAGCTCTCCTAGATACCACCACCCCCACCTCCCCCACCCCTGCCAGCAAGCTTGGGAGAATAGAGACCTAAGCCTATATGTGCACATACACACTCCCTGACAGACACACAATCACCCAGAGACATGCCCTGGCTCATATGGACTCTCACATGCACACACAAACACACTGGAATAAGGGCAGCCTGGCCTTAGTTACCCCTGGCTCCATACAATTCACACATTCTCTTACACTCATGCCAAACACATCTAATGGTCACAGACCCAGGATCACACTGAAAGACAGGCAGAGACACTGTCACACAGACAAGAGCATGCACACATTCCACCACAGTATAGTCACATTGCTTTATGCTATGTGAGCAATGGGCTGCATGCATGTGTGTGCATGTGTGTGAATGCATGTACAGTGCATTGAGTAAGCGTGCGTAGAGGCTCTGGGCCTAAGCAGCAGCCCCAGGAGCTCAGTGGAGAGACCCAGGAGAAGGGCCCTGTAGGAAAAGGGCCAGCAGCTGGCAAAGATAGGAAGTAAGAAGCTTCCCCTGCCCTCTACCTCTCAAGTTGTGGTCCTCCATTTAGCCTTTCCTCTCAAAAAATAAACACACAAAATAACAGAAAAACTGGAGTTTGGATGAATTGGAGTTTCTGGGATTACAAATAAAACATTTAAGGGTAGATGACTGGATAAAGGATCAGTCACGTCTTCCTACCCCTAGCTCCCTATGACACATACATTTTCTCACATTCATGCCAAACACACATGATGCCCACAGACCCGCAATCACATTCACAGGATACACTGCCATTGGCATAGAAGCACACCCATACCACTCGCCACAGCATAACCAGGCCAGTGTTGTGCGTGGCCTCAGTCTTCCCATCTTAAATAGGGGTGAGGGGGGAGAGTATCTGTCCCTTCGCCTTGTCTCTGAGCCCAGGACACTGTGTAGGAGCTGAGGTGAGGGCTATTAAATGAGGGGGCTGGCATGGGGGAGGCAGCCTGGGGAGGTGGTGCTATGACCCCAGGAGCTTGTACCTGGCAGAGGCGAGTGGTGCAGGAGGGCAGCAGAGGCCGACAGAACTTCTTCATGGAGCTGACAGCAGCTGGGAAGGCCGGGGCTGAGAAGATGGCGGCCACCAGGTTGATCCTAAGGATCCAGGACAGCATTTCTTCTTTGCTCCTGGGGACAGAATGGGAGGGCAAAGGGCACCCGTGTCTCACAATAGGACTCCCTGTTCCCTACCCAGCACCCCATACCCAGCACTAGCCTGGCAGAGAGGGAGCACAAATACCTCCATGTAGGTGGGCAAAGGAGTGAGGGAGGAGGGTGGGCTGGGGGCTGAGTGGGCCTGGTCATATGTGGATAGGGAGCTTCCTCTGTCCCAGATCCCAGGCAAGACCTGGATTTTCATGTGAAAATAAAGCTGCCAGGTCCAGAGCTAATGGCCATGGAGCTACTGGGTCCTGGAGCCAGCTGGCCCCAGCATCATTAGAGGCAGCAGGTCATCCCCACTTCCATCCCGGGCACAGACACGCCCATCCTGAGAGCTCGTCTACTCGCCTCTCTCATATGAAACGTGAAACCCCCATCTGAAGTCACAGAAGGATGCTGTACAGGGGAGTGGACGGAAGGCCTTACAGAGAAACTGTAGGGCAAGTCTTTCTCACCCATCCCCCCACCGCGACTTAAAGTGAAGGATGGTTCATAGACTCCATCTACCCCTTGTGTAGGGAGTTCAGCATCAGAACTACCTGGAGGGCTTGTTAAAACCCAACTGCCGGCCCATCCCCAGAGGTTCTGAGTCAGCAGGTCTAAGGTGGGGCCAGAGAAGCTGCATTTCTAACAAGTCTCCAGGAGACGCTGAGGAGACCACACTTGGAGAACCACGGCTGCAGGGGGCCCTGCTGTTGGTTTGTGCTGAGCGGATACACATGCAGGGGGAGCTGAGGGCACCTCCCCTAAAGCAGATGAGGAGAGGGGTACGGTGCAGGCTCCATGCTGCCGGCTCTGAGTCCAGAGGGAGCAAGGGGCTCCCACTCCTACTCACGGTGCCTGGAACAGGAAGACCCTCCAGTCAGCCGTCTTCAGCTTGAGCACGTTGGACTTCTTGCTGTAGTCAGAGGCCCGGGTGGCCAGAGCATGGTGCACGCGAATGGCGTTCTTCAAGTCACCCTCAGACAGAGCTTTGTCAGGCCTGTACTCATCCTGGACAGGTGGGGTAGAGGTGGGCAAGCCTCTGTCATGGCCAGGCTCAGGCTTACTGACCCACATTTCCTCCACCCTCGCCTGCCCTCCCTCTTGTTCTCCCTCCCTCTGTTGATATATCTCTCTCCATATTCAACTCCTGCTGCTGTGACACCATGCCAACCCCAACAAGAATCACTCCAGGCACTCCTCAGTTTACCCCAGAGGCCTGCACAGGCCTTACACTGCTATCCTCTGAGCCCCTAGGCACTTAAAAACACTCTCCCTGAACTCACCAAAGGAGCCCCAGTCGGGCCCCTTCTCGAGAAGAACCCAGCATCTACCTGCCTAAGCCCCAGGTCCTTCCCAGCACACTCTGGGCACCACAAGGCAGGGGCTGGTTGGGGGAACGAGCTGACCCTTATTGGGTAAGGACACTGAGGCAGTCTCTCACCTTCTGCAGGTACAGGATGGTCCCTTTGAGCACCGCATAGAATTTCTTCCAGCCACGCCTCCCACGGGGCGCTGGGGACAGGGCACAGGTAGTGTGGCTGCAACCACCCACCCCAATATCTCCTCCCCTGCCTCCCAGCACATCTACCTGCATGTGCATCCCCGGAAGACTGGCAAAGGGGGTGGATCCCATCCGGACTAGCATCCCTCCCCACGCCTCTTCCCCCGCCTGACACCCACTCCTCTTGCCATCCATGTCCGCGTGGGTCTTCCGGGTCAGCACACCATGCTTGTAGGTGGTAGCGCTGAGAGCCTGTGGGACGTCCAGGAAGGGGTTGCCACCATCCAGGATCCGTGTCACCTTCTTTGTGCCGGTCCCAAACTTGTCATCCACCAGCTCAGACAGTGATTTCCTCAGCTCATCCTCGTCACTGGGAAAGCGCTAGGCCTGAGCACCACCTCCGGGAGGCCTCAGCCCCACCTCAGCGTGCCCTCGACCCACCAACCACTCCTCTGAGAGCCAGTCAAGGTGAAGAGCAGAAAAGCAGAGGTTCCAATTCTAGAGCTTTGACTCCTCCCTTCACGTCTTCAGTTCTGACCCCTGACCTCTGCTCTTTGATTTTTTTTTACCTCCAAGTTCCAATCCACCCTTGATCACAAAGTTGGAGACCTCATTATCTCCAGATCTCCTTCCTGGTCTTCGTCTTCTCTCCAACCCTGAAAGCCCAGCTCCAGGGAGCAGTAACTCGTGGCCAGATTGAGCTGCTGCCCAAGCCCCACAGATATGCTGGGGAAGGGCAGCCAGGAGGTGAGGATTCCCATTGAACATTGATAGAAGAGTGCCAGCTCTTCCCCGCGGGGTTGAAATTCCTAACAATCCCTGCCTGGGACCTCCACACAGGCTGCCCTGGGGAACACAGCAGGGCAGAGCAGCCGCTTTCCCCAGAGCTACTCAGTCTCCCCAATGAGCAAGGTCACCACACCTCTTTCCAAGTGGCTCACCTTCAGGACTCACTGCCTTCAAAGGGAAAGTTAGGGGGCAGTCACCCATCCCCACTGCCAAGAACAGTTGCCACCTAAACATGGTCGGTCATATTCTTGGGGCCATAGGGGGCCCCATGCCTCCTGTCTACCTACCTACTTCCCAAAGGGGAACGTTATTATTTGGGAATAGTGACAGTATCTCCAATACAGGAAGCTAATGTGCAACTAAAGTCACCGTTCAATCTGTTCCATAGCAGTGTAAACACTGCACACTTTTTATCAAGACAGAAAACGAACCCAAGGGGGAAATCAGGTTTGGCCAGCTGGACAGGGGTCAACAGGCCCTGGGGTGAAAAAATCAGCACCATGGAGAGTGGCATGAGTGACATCCCTACACCCCCCAGCCACTCCCGTTCGCCCTCCTAGTGATTCAGTGTCCCCATACTTGTGCCCATGGACACTACTCACATGGCCCATTCCAGCTTTTCATTCTTGATGGAGTTGTAAAGGGCCTGGGAGAGGAGTAGAGAGAAAGAGAGGAGCTCTAATGAAAAATCAAAGAAATCTCCATCTACCTCTAAAAATGTGGACACAGTGAGGGAGCACCTTTAAGCCAGTGGGGCAAAGTGGGTGTTTGATTCATACTTGTTTGTTGGATGGGTGAGTGAATGAGGTGGATGATTGGGTATATGACTGGGTGGACAGATTTGAGTATGAGAGGGTAGGTAGATGGGTTGGTAGGTAGGTGAATGGGTGGGGAAATGGGTGGATGGTGAGTGGATGACTGGATGTGGAGTGGGGGGATGTTTAGGGGTGTAGGGGATGTCTGTGTGGGTGATAGGTGGATGACTGAGTTGATGGGTGAGTGGGTGGAAGGATGGATGCATGGGAGGCTGAATTTGTGGGTGAATGAGTAGATGAAGAGAAGTGTGTAGGTGGGTGGTGAGACTGAGATGATTTGATCTCACAAATAACAAGTGCTTCTTGATAGTGAAGAAAGTAATTATGATAAGAGAGTGGTGGAGACAATCTTCTATTTTTTTTAACCTCCAAACTCACTATCCAACTGTCCCTCTGGTATCACCAGGACCTTCAAACCCACTATCTAAAACTGAACTCATTTTCTACCTCCAAAAAAAAACCTGTTTTTCATCCTCTAAAGCAAGAACTGACCAGACTTAAAAGGCCAGAGCTCTACCCTGGGCCTCAGCCTCAAGAGAAAACTAAATTCCCTTAATTCCTGGTGATGTTGAAGGAATGAGTGGGATTTTTCTCTATGGTGAAATTGATGGCAATGTGGTGGTAAATATGGTGGTGATGGCCATGAGAGCTGTGACAATTGGTGGCAGTGTTAATGATTACCATGACACCTCTGCCTAACTCAAGACTCATAACAGTCAAATGTTGAGCTGGATGATCTCTAACTCTGTCCCAAAGTCATGGTGGCCCTGACCTCGGCATTAAGAACCTAGAATATCATTTTAGTGGGGCAGAGGCCTCTCTTCTCTCCACCCACCCTGGAACAGCTGGGGAAGGGGGAGCCCTTAGCAGGTTATACCTTCAGCAGGTCTTTGGCAAAGTCTTGGCCATCATTCAGGTGGTCCAAGTTGGCAATGAATTGCTGGCAGGACATCTTCTTGCCAATGTTCTGTAAAGGAGAAACAGTTCTGCCTGAGAGTAGGGGCAGAGGCTGGTGCCATCCCCACACCTGCCCTGCCCAGCCAGAAGGGATGAGGCAGCATCAAGGTCAGGACTTCCCTCTGTCTCCAAGAGTTTACAAAACTCTTTTTTTACATTCAAGATCTATTTGATCCTCGAGCATCATGAGAGGTTGGGGTTACCCAGCTGAAGGAGTCAGATTGAATGAAGTATTGTAATAGTTGACATTTGCCAGGTGCCTACTATGTTCTAGGCATTGCAGTTGACATGCATGATATTGTTTCCTTTCACAAGGAGAAGGAACGGTGGTTGTTATCATTAACCCCATCTGACAGGTAAGGAAACTGAAGTGCAGGAAGGTGATATGCCCATGATCACACAGCAAGGAAGTGGAAGGGCTGAGTGTGTCTGACACCGAAGCCCATGCTCTCACCCGCTACTCCATGGTTAACTCTCCCAAGGTCTTGAACCCAGGCCTCTTGGCTCCTGAGCAGAAGCTCTGTGTATTCCGTCACAACTGTCTCACCCTCTCACCTGTGCAGAGGGGCAGCAGGACCTCTAAGAGGTAGGTGAAGTGAGGGAGAGTTTGGTCTTATGAGAATCAAAAATCAATTCCAAGCAACACATATGGGTACCCCGTGCTGAGCTTGGCTGGAACCAAGGGAACCCAAGCAGATGGTTTTACTCCAGGAGGTACAAACAGACAAATAGCTGGGAATACACAGACCCCAAAGTTCTGTCTTCATTTTTTTACCAACTAAGTAGCAAAGGGGCTCCAGCCCTCCAAACCCAACACCTGATACTTTCAGATTCTCCTTGCAATATCCACATTTGAGGAAACACTCTCTCTCTCTCTCCTTCATCTCTGTGAACACAAAGACCCTTGAACACCAGATACTTATCGGTATAGTATTTTGTGGATTTAGGTTTGCTAAAGACAGTGTCTCCCAAGATTACCTACCACTGGAATAGGTAATCCCTCAAAAGGGATTTCATAATCAAATAAGTTTATTTACATGTTTCAGAGTCTTTAACATGCTTAAATGTCTCCAAGGTAATGATTCCATGGACAATTTCCCAAATTTATTGACTTTGGTGCCATTTTAACAAAGAGAATCTATTAACATCATGTGTGACACTTATACGCCACAGAAAACAATTCAGAAAGCAATGAGACAAGGCTTTATGAGTAGCTGACAAGCAAGAGTTTTCTCTACCTTTTCCAAAGGCTTAAGGAGAAGAGATCCTAGGTGTGCCTTGATATAGTGTGTTTCGTATGTTTATGTGTATACGTTATGTATACATGTTTGTATGTATGCATGTGCATATATAGCCATGTATGTGTGCATTCATAATAGAGGAGTATGAAGGCAATATTGATAATATTGTCTGAGATCCACACACACTGAACATTCCCCAGCCATCAGTCGGGAGTACAAAATCAAAAAATAACCAGGCAAATTTTCCAATCCTCATAACAACAGACCATCTTGTTGCAAAACCTCTCAGACAGAAAAAATAATTGCTGGTCCAAATATCAATAAAACATCTGGGCAAAGGCACTGGGAGAAATACAAAGGTAGTGAGGACTTCAAGGGTAAATATCCTGCTGAGAAGGGAACTATGGAGAGGTAAGCCCAACAAGGAGCAGCTTTCCTCCTCAAAGCATCTGCTAATTCACAAGCAGTGGCCAAAAGGCTGAGCAACGGAGTGGTCTAATGCGGGACTAACGAACAAAAATTGAAGTTCAGGACCCACCAAGGACAAGGAGCCATGGGAAACACCTCAGTCATACTTCAAAAATATTGAAATTAAGAAAGAAAACACTAAAGGGAGTTCTTCAGACTGAAGGAAAATTATCCCAGATGAAAGCATGGAGAAGCAGAAAGAAATGAAGAACAATAAAATGGGTGGCCAAATCTAAATGACTATTGATTATGGAAAACAATAATAATAAAGTTTCTGGGAAACAAAATATAGAGAAATATATAATAGCTAAAAGCATAATACCAGTCAACAATAAAAATAAAAAAGACAAAAAAGCATAATACCAGTAGTGTATAAGTTGAGAGGACAGTAAATGGAGTTAAAATGCTTTAAGGTTATTTTATTGCCCAGGAATTCGTAAGAGGACTTCAATAAGTCAAAGGCCGTGTGGTTCAGTTGGTTGAGCATCATCCCATGCACTGAAAGGTCACCGGTTCAATTCCAGGTCAGGGCATATTTCCAGGTTGCGGGTTCAATTCCCAGTCAGGATGCTTATGGGAGGCAACTGTCAATGTTTCTCTCTCTCTCTCTCTCTCTCTCTCTCTCCCTCTCCCTCTCCCTCTGCCTCTCTCTTCCTCTCTTTCTAAAATCAATAAAAACATACATTTTTTAAAGATGCATATTGTGTCCTGGCCGGTGTGCTAAGTGGCTAGAGCATCAGCCTACACACTGGAGGGTCACCGGTTCAATTCCAGTCAAGGGCACACACCTCGGTTGCAGGTTCGCTCCCTGCCCCCATCAGAGCACATTCAGGAGGCAACCAGTGGATATGTCTCTCTCACATGGATGTTTCTCTCTCTCGCTCCCCCTTCCTTCCCTCTCTTCTACTCTCTCTGAAAAGCAATGGAAAAAATATCCTCAGGTGAGGATTTTCAAAAGAAGGAAGAATGCATATTGCAAACCACAAAAAGAATACTAAAAGAATGCACAACTAACAAGCTAACAATTCAAAAAATACTTAAATAATCCAAAAGCAGATAAGAAAGAAGGAAAAAAGAAACAGAGGACAGATGTCAAAGAAAAGAAATAGTAACCTGGTATGTTTAAATATATTAATTATGAAATATATATTAATAACTCATTACATGATCAAATTAAGAGGCAAATATTATCAGACTTGATTTTTTTAAGTATATGATACAAGAGATACATCTTAAATGTAAGGGAACAGAAATCTTGCAAGCAAGGGATGGAAAAATATATAAATGCCAACACTAACAAAAGAACTTCAGTATAACCATACTGAGAAACATAATATCTGACAAAATAGACTTGAGGACAAGAAACATTACTAGAGATAAAGAGAGGGAATTAATAATGATAAAAGGGTCAATCTACCAGAAGATATGGCATCCTAAATTTGTATACAGCTAATAATAGTCTCAAAAAATAAAAGAGAAAAATTGATAGAACCAAAGGAGAAAGATAATATATTCATAATCTTGGTTGGACATTTTTTTATCCTCACCCGAGGACATGCTTATTGATTTTGAGAGAGAGAGGAAGGGAGAGAGAAAGAGAGAGAGAGAACACCAATGTGAGAGAGAAACATTGATTGGTCACCTCCCTGCACATGCCCTGACTGAGATCAAACCAGCCACCTTTAGGAGTATGGGACCATGCTCCAACTAACTGAGTCACACAGGACAGTCAGTTGGAATTTTTAACACTGCTTTCTTGGTAACAGGAAGAACAAGAATACTAAACAATTAATTAGTTAACAATTAAGTAATGCAAATAAATTAGATAACCTAGATGAAATGGACAAATTCCTACAAACACACAAACTACCAAAACTGGCTCAAGAAGAAATAGGTAATCTGAATAGACCTATAACAAGTAAAGGAATTAAATCAATAATCAAAAACCTCACAATAAAGAAAAGCCCAGGACCAGATGGCTTCACTAGTAAATTTTATCAAATATTTTTAAAAATCAACACCAATACTTTTCAAACTCTTCCAAAAAATTGAAGAGAAAAGAACACTTCCTAACTCTTCCATAAGGCCCTGATACTAAAACTTGACCAAGACATCACAAGAAAACCTATGACATTTTCATGACCTTGGATTTGGCAATAGTTCCTTACACATGACACTAAAATCAAGCAACAGGATAAAATAGATAAATTGGACTTCATAAAACCTTAAAACTTTTGTGCATCAAAAGACATTATCAAGAGAGTAAAAAAGACAACCCACAGAATGGGGGAAAATTGCAAACCATATATTTTATGTTATGTATATTTTACCACAATAAAAAAAATCACTAAAGAGATACAAGATTTTTACAACAAAATTAAAAGACTTGACCTTATCTACACATATAGGATATTTCAACCAACACCTGAAGAATACATTTCCTTTTCAAGTCCACATGAAACAGCTACTAAAACTGATCTCTCTCTGGACAGAAAAGCAAGACAACAAATTACAAAGAAGTGAAATCACACCAGGTAAATTATCCGATTTAAAACATAATTACAACCAAGCAAAAAGACATGTACCCAGAAAAGAAAAAAAAAAGACAAATACTTGGATCATCCCAAAGTCAAGGGCCGAGGGATGAGTTGAGACCTCCAAGTTCCCAACTCTTCTCTCCCCACCTCACCCCATTTGGGATCAACAGGGCCTCCCAGCCCGCCCTTGACCCTCAGACCTCCCACAGCCTCTGTCTCCCAGCAGAAGAGTATGGCCAGCCTGGTCACAGACCCATCCCAAGGCCGGGAGGTGAGGAGGCAGTGAGGTGAGGAAGAAAGGGGGAAGGCACACAGCAGGGGACACTGTTTCCATGGGGTCCTTTGGAGAGCTCACAGTAACTCCAACAACCAGGCCCTGGGCTAAAGGCTTGGCCAGTGCTGTCTCCTTAAGCCTCATGGGACTTGACAATGGGGAACTGAGGTTTAGTGAGTAGGTAACTTGCCCCAGGCCACACAGCTGTTGTGTGGAGAAGCCGATGACCCTTGCTCCTGATCGTTGAGCAATTCTCTAGATCAGTGGTTCTCAACCTTGGCTGCACATTAGAATCACCTGGGAATCTTTTTAAAATCCTGATTTCTGGGCCTCATCCTCCGGAAATTCTGTTTCTTTGTTACTAATGATGAGGCCCAGAAATCGGGATTTTAAAAAGATTCCCAGGTGATTCTAATGTGCAGCCAAGGTTGAGAACCACTGCTTTAGAGAGAAAGATGGCATCCTCAATGTCTCTTGGCTGCTAATATGAACAGTCTTGCCCCACCCACCTCTGATCTATGAAGGTGCTGAAGTTTCCCTTCAGCTACGGGCATTAATGTGGGGCCATGGGCAGCTAAGCCCACCAAGCTCAGGAGTATTATCCACCCAGGGGGTTCATTGAAGAGCGGCTGCTGCCCTCCTTAGCAGCTCTTAGCCATGGAGAGGGGCATCCAGGGCTTGGCACAGCAGTGACTGGGTCCTGAGGTTGCTCTCAGGCCCGGCCAAGGGTAGGTGGGGTATGTTTAACGTTCCTTTTAAGATGTGCTAGTAAGACCTGCTCTCCATACACAGAGCGAGCTGGTCTTGGGGGAACATTAGCAGGTTAATAGGTGTTAGCTCTGGTGACATTCCCATGGGATACACATATCTTCCATCCTTCCACACATGGCCATGGGCCCAGGTGGACATAACCAAAGTTGTCACACGACCACTCTTCTTACGAAGGTCACAAGGCTCTCACCTCCCCAGGCCAGGTGCCCCCGTGTGCCCTGGCCCACTCAGGCCGTCATTAGACTGTGGCCTTTGCATTCTTGACCCTGCAGGAATCTTCAGGCTGGGCCTTTTGGTTCTCCATCAGGTAAATGTTAATAGTAATAATGAAAACTATTGTTATTCTTACATAATATTATTCATAATTAAATCCTTCCTAGGTGCCAGACCTTGACATTTGGTGTCGTGTACATTACCTCTCAGCCCTCCCAGGATGACGTGTGGGAAACCGTTACTCCCTCCTACAGATGCAGAACCTGAGACCAGAGCGGGCTGGTGTCCTGTCCAGGGTCTCAGAGCTACCCCGTGGAGGCAAGAGTAGGATCTGAAGTCGGGTCTATCCCAGTTCTTTCTTCCACCCTATGTGCCTGGAATTCTGGGTTCACTCTGGAGCCAGACATGCTGGCCTGTTGTCCCCATGAGTCACTAAAACATCCCCAACCCAACAGGGGGCTCGGATCTGGGTGAGCGATGAGGGGACAGCGATTGGTGGGGCCGGACACAGTGATGGGGGGCATGGAGGGGAACATGGAGATGAGGGTCTAGGCTCACAGGGCATGCACACCAGCAGCTACACTTACCACCTGAGGGAGGGCAAGAGAGCCCAGAGCGGGGTCCCCGGAGCAGATAAGGAAAAAGCAGTCATTGAGTCAGAGCAGCATTCAGAAAGCCCAGGGCCCGGACCAGACAGCCTCACAGCCCACCCAGGCACCCACCTATCACTCCACTGTTTGGCTGGTGGGGGGCAGGGTGACGAGGATGCCTCTGGAGGGAAACTGCCATTTGACAGGTAGGGGCTACCTGGGGTGTGGCGCTTCGATGGGCCACATTCGGACTTGTGGGATGATGGGTAGGAAGAGCACGTGACCTTTTAGCAACGTCCGGCCTGGGCGCAGCTAGGGTCACACCTCTTATTCAGCACATCCCAAATTCCTCTCACTGCCCTGCTTGGGCGGGGCCGAGGCCCGTGTCAGCTGGATAAACTAGGGCAGGACCATGTCTAGAGGCCACACTGCCCAGCTCTCCGGTCTGCTGAAGAAGCATGGCCCCTAAGCAGTAGGTCTCAGGAAGGGGGCTGGAGAAAGGGCTGGCCCCTGACAACCTGGGTGAGTCTGTGAGAGGACACCTCTCCTCCCCGCCTCCCCAACTCACATGTCCATGCAGGTCCGTGTTGAGCAGCATCAGGGCACAGGTGAGCGTGTGGATCCCATCTAAATCAGAGATGGTGGCACCCTCAGTGTGAGGGCCCACTCATTCCCACCCCCAGCCACCCCCTTGTCTCCTGACAGAGCCAGACTGAAGGTCTCAGAGATTGGAAGAGGCCAGCCACCTGCTAAACCCATCTCAGGGCACAGTGCCTGTGTGATGCCCCCTGCCCTACCCCCATTGAAGCCCTGGAGTCACTTGCCTGCCCAAGGTCAGGGCCAACCCCTCCCTCAGAGGAGACTTGACCACCCTGGGCCTGCTCTGGCTCAAACTCCTACCTTCTGTGGCCAAACTCATCTTGAACCCCAGACCCAGGAATGGCTCTGGTTCCCAGGCCATGTCTCTGCCATGGCCTCTATCTCTTCCAATAACTGGCCTAGTCCCCCAGTTTCTGGAACTCAGATCCATCCTTAGGGCAGGTCCGGCCCCTAACAGGGCCCCAGCCCAGACCCCCACATCAGGACTCCCACGCTGAGAATCGGCATTGCAACAGGGGACCAGGGAGAACGAAGACCCAAAGGACTGAATCTCTAGGATGGAGGGTTTCAGGCCTGGGGCATGACAATGGGCAAGACATCAGGAGGTCTCTTGCCCAGCAGGCTGTGCCCATTTCACGTGCTGTAGTTTATTCACTCGATGTCTATTGAGCAGGACAGAAGTGGCAGGTAGACCAGGGCAGGAGGAAGCCAGGGCCTGGCAGGGAGGGGCAGGGTGGGGCAGGCAGAGTGGGGCAGGTGGCCATACCTTCCGAGGTGCTGTCATCGGGGTTGCACTGGCAGTACCGGCGGGAGAAGTGAGTGAGGACCCGCTCTCGCTCCTGTGTCTCCCCCATCAGCGGGAAGGCCTTCAGGAAGGTTCTGAGGGGCAATTCAAGGATGCTGAGGGCCTCCCAGAGCCCCTGAGTCAGTCTGGATCCTGACTGACCACACCACACACACACACACACACACACACACACACGCACGCGCACATGCACACGCACACGCACACGCATGCACACCACACACACCTGCCCAAAGGGGCCAATGCTCTAGTGCCCCAGCATCCAAGCTCAGGGACGCCCCCTGGCCCCCAGGACAGCTTCTGGAGTTTCAGCCCTCATCGCTCTCCAGGGCCTTTTGGAAGTAGGCAGGGGACAGATTGCGATGAACAGAGGAACATCTCAGTGCCGGCACCAGCTCTTCTTTGGGGTAAATGCCCACTCCTTGCTCCCTCCTCTACGCTGGACCCAGACTGACCACACCTGCCCCTCAGACTGCTCTGCCTCAGTCACAGCCACTCCTCACTCTATGTGCTACCAGCTGAGCCCACAGCACAACCCTATCCCCCCTCACTCTTCTCCCACCCCAAGTCTGAGCTGTTACCAAGTTGTTCTTCACCCCTAATCTCAACCCTTCCTCCTCCTTCTCTGTCCTCATCATGGGCCAGGACATCTCCAATCAGGGGCACCCCTGCAACACCCCAACACATCCTCCCTGCAGACACCAGTGGTCTTTCTAAACTCACATGCAGTCAAGACTCACCCCTGCTTAAAACTTGTCGCTGGCTCACCAGAGCCCTCAGAATAATGGCCTGGCCCTGCTGACTACACAAGCCCCCTCCTGTCCCTGCAACCTTGCACCCACCTGCTGCCTCCCCACATGTATTCAGACCCTGGACAGGACGGGCACTTTCACTGCTCGGGGCCTCTGAGCGGGCTGGGCCCTGCCCAGAGGCCTTCTCTCCTCTGCTGGGCAGCTCCCAACCCCTTCCAGGGCCCAACACAGAGGGCAGAGCTCTCAGGGGCCCTGATCCCCACACCGGAGGGTCTGGAAGATGGGGCCAGGTCCCTCGCCTGGGGAAGCTGCGAGCTGAGATAGTTTGGGTCTCTATCTGTCCTGGTTCACAAAGCTAATTTGTTCCTAATTTTGCGATGGTTCACTTGGTTTCTGTGGTGCCCACTTTGCTTAATCCTCTCTCACGCTGCTCCTAAGGCACCCCGGGACCTGTGAGCCCAGCTCGGCCAGTCCTGACCCTCTGAGCCTTCCCAAGGCATCGGAAACTGCTGACCACTGTTCCATCCCAATCAATCAGCTGCTGTACAAAAACCTCCACCTGCCATCTAGTTTTCCTCCTCTCCCTGTCTCTCCTGCTCTCTGTTCTCTTCCCCTCGGCTGACCCCCAGCTCTGTGTTTCCCCTCCCTCTTCTCACACCCCACCTGCACTTTCTAAAACCCATCCCCCATCCCAGCCTTAACCTGTCCCACCGATGAGCCATCCAGCCCAGCTCCTACTCCCCAGCTCAAACACCCGCTCCCTGGGGGCTTCCCCAAGCCCCAGCCCAGCACAGCTGCCACCAAACTCAGGCCTTGTCTTCTACCACCTGGTGGAATATGAGAAGCCTGACGCCTCTGGGTCAAAAGCTTCCCGCATGCGGCTGTCAGCACCACCTCTCAAATCCTGCTTTATACCCAGCGCCTGCTGTGGCTCCTCAATCTATTGGGCTGACATGCAAGGTCCTGCTGCCCAGCGTCCAGCCTCTGATCATGAGCGGACCCACTGTATGCCCTCCCTAACCAACCCTTCTCACTCCAATGCAAACTCCAGCCTCATTCAGACTAGGGCTGCTTGCAGCAGACCAACTCGTCCACTGAGAACGACGGGGAAAGCCAGGCAGAATGCATCTCTCTGACGCTACCAGAACACTGACCCGGGTTCTGACAAAGACCGAAAGGGCCCAGATTCTGGAGAGGAGAGGAGGCTGTCCACCGCTACTTGCTCCCTGGGCACTGGTGGTTATGGACACGGGCAGGAGGCAGCACTTGTGATGGCTTCACGGAGCTGAAGAGACGAACCCGGAGGCTCGAGGGGCTGTACACACATGGCCAGTTTTCCTTTGAGAGATCTGCCAGATTCTGACATGTGTGGGGCAGGATGGACATAAAAAGCTAAGCAGAAAGCCTCTGAGAAGAAGAGGGAATTGGTTTGATAGTCTTACCGCATCGAGGAGAGTTTTGGATTCATGATCCACCAAAAGGAGAGGCGCCCATGAACACACCAGGCTCCCAGTGGCAAGCCCGGCGGACCTGCCCCCTGGGATGGGGTGAGCCCTAGACCTCTCCTCAGCTCAGCCTTGGTTGATTCAGACCAGGCCCCCTGCCTCCCTCTAACTGCCTAGCAAAGGACAGGGCAGCCCCTCTCTAAAGGTGCACAGCATGGTCTAGAGCAGCTATAATTCTATACAAAATGTAGAGCCTCTCGTTAAAATGGTACTGAGCATACAGAGAGACCCTTATGATGTGGTCAAAAGGAAAAAAATAGAAACAGAAATAGATGATAATGGCCGTGGGATGAGCAGACAAGGGCTTTGAAATAACCGTGGCTAATATGTCAAGAAAGGGGGCGGGGGGTAGAGAAAACAAGTGAAAAGATGGGGAATTGCCCAGATAATTATAATCTATAAGAAATATTTTTAATACAATGAAAATTCTAGACCTGCAAAGTATAATAGAAAGTAAAAACTCAATAAATGGGTTTAATGCCCTGTTAGACACAGAAAAAGGGTAAATACTTGTAAGCAGGGCAATAGAAAATAGCCCAACTGAGCAGGAAAAAAAGAATGAAAAATACATTTTTTAAAGTATAGGAGACATGTGGGACATGATGAGAAAGTCTACTATGCAAGGACCACCCAGCCCTTAACTCAGAGACTGCTGTCCCTCCCCCGAGGGCTCTGGCCTGGAGTCACCCTGCTGGCTGGGCCACCAGGCCTGCTAGACTCTGGGCTGCATCCTCCCACTCTGGGCTCCCCTGAGGGCTACTCCCTGGGCCCAAACACCAAGGGGACCTGAGACCAAATCTCCCTCAACAACTGCGGGAAAGTGGGAAGGGAGTGGGGCTGTTGCCTTCTTTCCTCTCCTCGACCTTCACAGCCTCAGCACCCACACATCGTGGGCACTCACTGAGTCGCTGGAAGGCTGCTGCTCTGATGGCCCCTCCCCCAGCCTCCCCAGAGGGGTCAAGTTTATGAAAGAGCTGGCATGAGAATCCAGATGTGCAGCCTGTAACACCTGTGGGCACTGTCCTTCCCCCCCCCCCCCCCCCGCCCCCCACTGACCTGAGTGCTCTGTCCAGAGTCAGGCCTGAGAAGTCGAAGAAGCTGAGGTACTCCCCGGCCACCAGCCTGCTGAACTCGTTGCTGCCAGGAGAGCATGGGGTGTCCATGAGAAGCAGGGCACAGCAAACAATGGGGGTACATGGGCAATACCCTGACCCACCCACTCATACCTGCCCACCCCAAGGCTGTCTTCCCTGCTGGCCAGTTGGGCTCTGACAGTTCACCTGGGCTGGGGGTCTGGTAGGCTTCCTAGGGGCGATGATGTCTTGGGCAACACCTACAGGAAGAGCCAGCCAGGTGGGGGAGTAGAGGATGGGATGCAGGGTGTCCCTATAGACTGCACAGCATGTCCAAGAAGCTACCAGCAGGGCCACGTGGCCCGAGCCGGAAAGCAGGAACAGGGGCAGCAGGATTTGAGGCAGGGAAGGCCCGAGGGCCAAGGGAAGGATCCGGACTTGATTCTGAGGGCTGACGTGGGGAGGGGAAGGGGTTAAATAGTCAGATCTCTATTGAACACTCTTCCTGCTGAGTGCAGACGGCTCCGCAGTAACTACCCAGGAGGGAGAAGGAAGACGGGGGAAGGAGAGAGATTTTGGAGGCAGAATCCATAGGATATGGGGATGAAACAGGTGTGGGGCACGACAGGGGAGGTGGCCCCTGGGGGAGACACCCAGCGCTTGGAACAAGTGGGAAAGGATCTATCACGTGAGAGTCCTCAGCCCATAGCTGGTAAATGGCTCTGTTTCTTCAACAAACTCGTGGCATTAAAAAACAGGAGGGGAGTGTCCGATTGTTGTTGACTAACGGAGATTTAAGAGACATATTGGCCAAATGTAATGTGTAGACCTTGTCTGTGTCCTGAGTTGAACAAACTTTTTTGAGACAATCAGAGAAAATGAAACATAGACTGAATGTTAGAGATAATTAAGACATTTTTGTTAATTTTCTTAGAATTTATAATGGAATTATGATTGTGTAAAAAAAAATCCTTATCAGCTAGAGACACATACCAAAGTATTTATAGAAAGAATGATAGAGTGACCAAAATAAGCTTTAAAAAATTCCAGCAAATGGGAGGGGTGTTGCAGGGGGGGGGGGCGGCTAGAGGAAAAAAAAATTAAAAAACATTGTTACCTTTGAAGCTGAGTAAATAGTACATAGAGGTTTAATGTATTTTCTCTGCTTTTCTGTATGTTTAAAACTTTCATAATAAAAAGTTTAATTAGAGAAGGCGTGGCCAATGTGTCAACACAGTTGAAGGTGAGGGCTGGCAGGAGCCACTGGATTCAAGATACAGGCTGCTACTGACCCTGGCAGGAAGGGCTTCTGAAGAGAGAGGGTGAGGAAGAAGCCAGCCCTAGGGCTGAATGTGGAAATGAGTGTGGACTGTGATCCAGGAGGTCACGGTTCAATTCCGGTCAGGGCACATGCCTGGGTTGTGGGCTCGATCCCCAGTGTGAGGAGTGCAGGAGGCAGCCAATCAATGATTCTCTCTCACCATTGATGTTTCCATCTCTCTCTCCCTCTCCCTTCCTCTCTGAAATCAATAAAATATATATTTTTTAAAAAGAGAGAAAGAAAGGGGGAGCAGACAGAGGCCACCCAGGGCACAAAGTCCCAAGAATTTTAGCTACAAAGAGGCAGGGGGTGCCCTATTCGGCTTGGCTCAGTGGATAGAGCATCAGCCCATGAACTGAAGGGTCCCAGGTTCAATCTAGCCAAGGGCACATGCCCAGGTTTGGGGCTCAATCCCCAGTGGGGGGCATGCAGGAGGCAGCCGATCAATGATTCTCTCTCATCATTGGTGTTTCTCTCTCTCCCTCTCTGAAATTAATAAAAATATTTTTAAAAAATAATAAAATTTTTAAAAAGAGGCAGGGGGAGGAAGATCCATTGAGGAAGGATTTTTATTTTCAGTTGGAAAAGACTGGAGCACAATTACACGCTTATGGAAAAACTCTTATAAAGGGAGGATGAGGACCAACCAGAATGAAGGCTTCTGAAGGGTGTCATTAGGTTGGCAGGGCCACCGCCCAGCAGGAGTGGGGCTAGAAGTTGTGATTTCTGAGCTGGGGCTGGGAGGACAAGGGCAGGAGCCATGTGGAGGCTGTGGAAGGTAGAAGAAGCTGGATGGAGGGAGAAGAGAAGGATCCAGGAGCAGAACCAACCTTGGCGCCTCCCTGTGACCTGAGCCCCAGTTAGTTCACAGGTGGGGGTCTGGGGTCTGAACTGTCCCCGTTAGCCTTGTGAGCCAGGCTGCTTCTGCTCCCTCGGAGCCTGGATGAGGTGCTGGGAGGCCCCCGGAGGAGGGGAAAGGCAGGGGGGTGTGTGATGGTCAGACGTGCTCAGGACGTGCAGGCATTGTGCTCAGCCTCACAGTCCCCGCCTGTCCCCCAACCCCTTTGGGACTCTCACGTGCCTAGTTCCTTTTCCCAGTCCCCAGGCCAGGGCGCATCTCGGTGGCTTCGGCCCGTTGAGCCAGTTCCAATACAGTGAGTGGAGCTTCATGAGGACCAGAAACCCTCCCCCAGCTACTGGGCAGCCCCGGCCCAGAGCCTCCTCTCCCTGCCCCCTTAGGTGGGCCACTCGCCCTCACCCAGCTGTTCTGTCCTCACTACCATCCATGGTGGCCCCATAACCACAGGACACATCCCACTCCCCCGGCCCCGAGGGGCTGCTCTGCCTCCATCTCCCCTCCCTGGGAGTGTGGGCCGTCACCTAGGCAGCCCAGAAAGGAAACAGATGTAGGGCAAGTCCAGAAATGAGGACAGTGGCAGGAGGAGGGTTGTGGGACTGTTGGAGCCACCCAAGCACCGGGCACCCCTAACAGAAGTCACCGACACCCCTTTCGGGCTGGGGAAGACACCGGGTGTGCCTGGGGTGGGAGACAAAACTCACTTCTTGCCCAGCTGCCGGGCGACGTCACAGCGCTGGAAGCCCTCGAGGTGGTAGAGGCGGCGAGCCAGCCGCCGAGCAGCTTCGCTGACCCCCTGGCACCCGTTGGCCAGCGCATCTGTGCTGCCAGGCTCCAGCCCCTCCGAGCTGCTCAGCTCTGAGTCCGAGTCGGACAGGCCATCCTTGAGGCTGGGGTCACTGCAGAGGGGAGGTGGGGAGAACAGGAGGGGCTCAGAGGCCCTGCATCAGGGGCCCTGGGGAGGCCTAGAAGGTGTCCCCAGGCCTCTGAACAGCCACACAGGGGCCAGAGTTGGGCAAGCTCCCCTGCACCAGGAGGGGTCAGGTCAGATTCCTGAGAGAGCCCCCCGGTGATATTAGATGCTCCACAAACCCACAGCATAGCTCCCTGGCCCCACCGGGCAGACAGGCCTGGAAGGGCAGAATGGAGCCACAGGACTGGGGTGGGAAGTCCGGGTGCAGAGGAAGGGCACGATGACCTTGGTGAGGGCTGTTCACTCTGGGCACTGAGTTGCCCTCACTTGCTTTACCCCCTCTGGGTCTGTTTCCCCATCTGCTCCCAGTCTGGACCCTGCCTCACCTGGCCGAGTTCAGCAGCTTGTCCGTGTCCTCCTCCTCTTCCTCCTCCTCATCCCCACCTGGGCCCTGGAGTCCATCTTCATGGAAGCCATTGGGCACGGCCGTGAGAGACAGGCAGCTCAGGACGTTCTCTGAGCGGCTGCTGGAGATGGAACGCCGCAGGGGGCTGCCCAGCTCCCCCTCACCGCCGGCTGCTCCCATGTCCCCTGCGGGCCCCATGTCCCCAAGGCCCACAGAACTCCCTGGCTCAGGACTGTCACGGGCCCGCTGCTGGATGAGGGGTGTAAGGGGAGCCTCAAAGCTGACACAGCTGTCGCTCTCGTCCGTGAGGCTCAGCACGTCTAGGGAGTCGAGGCTGCTGTACTGGGTGCCCCGTAGCAGTTCCGACTCCACAATCTTCTCAAACGTGGCACTGAAGCCGTCCCGGACATCTGGCTCTCCAGGGCCACCCAGCCTGCAGGATGCAAGGACCGATCAGCATTCTGCCAGGGTGCCCCATTACAGGTGCCAGGACTACACCCATCTGTGCCTGGGAGCTCCCTGCAGGTGGGGAGTGGGCATGGATTGTGCCCTGCTTATTTTCTCAGCTGATACTGCCAGATGCTGGCTGGTTACTGGGGTAGAGCAGTGAAAAGGACAGGCATGGCCCACCCCACCAGTGCCCCACCCATGCCTGGCCCATCGCAGGCATCGGTAAATGACTGTGAGTCCTCTTCCTCCAGCCTGGCCCACAGGGCTGCTCCCCTATCACAGCGAGAGTCACGGCGGTTCATAATGTTGCTGTCCTGCTAGCCTGGAAGGTTCTTAACTTGGTTGACCACATTCCAGCTCTCGGGCTTTGCTTAATGCCACCTCCTCAGAGAGGCTGAGGGAGGCGGGTCCACACCACCGACTACGCCAGCCCCCCTCCCATTATCTCCATCCTCAGGGTAGCTCTTCATGCCGTCCCAGCCTCTATCAGGATGTAGTATTCTGGTTGCTCCCCTGTTTACCATCTGTGCCCCAGCCCCACCCAACTCTCTACACACAAGGCCAGAAGCACCAAGCACACAGTAGGCACTCAGCAAACCTTACTGCACAATACACTGGGTGAGTGAGCAGATGCTTGTAGCCCATGGCCCACCACCTGCCCAAGCCCTCGCCGGACCCTGTGCGGCCCCAGAGGAAGCCTTCGTGCTGGCTGCTCCCTCTGCCTAGACTGCTTCTCCCTTGGGCCAAAGCCTCCTTCCTCCTTCCTTTCTCAACCAGGTCTGCCCTGACCACCATTTATAACTGGGACCTGCCCCAAACACCCTTCATTTTTCCCCCAAAGCACTTACTTCCTTCTAACATACTTTAATACAATAAAGTGGTGCTGTAACTCCAATGAGTAAGACTGAAGTAAGATTCCAGATGGCTCTTGGGTCAGGGGTAGCTGACAGGGATTAACCCACAAAGCCTACTCTCTTGAGGTCAGTTGCAACTCCAGATCCTCAACTCCAGAAAGTGGAGGGATGGACCAGATGACCTTCCACATCAAGACATTTTGGAACGAACTCTACTGTCCAGCCTGGGATGGAGGGAGTATGGCCCTCCAGCCCCTCCTAGAAATAGCCCGTGATAGCTTGGGGGACTGATGATGGGCCTGAAGGCCTTCGAAATCTCATGGCTCTATTTTCCCCAAATAACCAGAAGCTGAACAAAACTGAGACATGACATTCCCATTTCATGGATGAGAAAAACAAGAACCAGATAGGCTAGTGGCTAGTCCCAGGCCAATAGCATGGAGCAGCCAAGTGTGGTGAGCCCCTGTTCTGAGACACCGACTTACCCTGATTGAGGGTCCTCAGTGTCTGGACAAAAGCTCCGAGAGGCCTCTTCTCCTTCTGCTAGCCCACCCGCCCTCCAGGGCCTGGACCCCGTAGAATCATCAAGAATGTTCGAGTCTGGCCCCAGGACTAGACCATTGGTGAGGGAGAGGCCAAGGCTGAGGCCATGGAGGGCCATGTCCGGGCCCTTTGTGGGCTCCTCAGTGTCCACCAGGGTGCCCCTCATCTCACGTCCTGGGCTGTTGTGGCTACTATTCAGGTCCTCGCTGGCCGCCATTCCATTCTGGACTGGGGGCTCCTCCGCAGGCTCCAGGCTGGGGTCCCGGGTGGCACCATCTTCCCCAGGCAGTACAGATGGGAGCTTATCCTCATCCATGGCAGGCACTGCTCTACCCTGAGCTGGCTGCTCCTGGGACTCCGTTAGATCTGCCGGCAGATGGAGATGAAGGGCTGGGTCAGACAAGGCAGGTGTTGGGGGTCTAAAGCCCAGCGGAACCAGCACCAGGCAGCCTGCTTGGGGGCAGAAGGATGGCCGAGATGACCTTCTCAGGAGCTCCTGACTAGTGTCTGGGTCCAGGTTGTGGTGTCTTCAATGCCCTGTTTAAACCAGCCCCACTCTCCTCTCCCCGACCCCCTACCAGTCTATGTGCCCCAGTCCTTCCTTCCCTGTTGTGCCCTCAGAATTCACCAAAGCCCCTTGAGGAAGACAGGTTGAGGGGGGTCAGGACTCCTCCTCCAAGTCCCCTTCCTCTCCCGTTAGTGAGTGTTGGAGACAAAACCACAGGCTGACAGCAACCAGCCTCCTTGCCTCTTTGTATGTTCTCTCACCCTGGCTCTGGGAGCCAGACAACAGTGACTCTGTGGTGAATGGAAGGAGCTGGGAAGGGGGCTGCCTTTAGAGGGGGAGTTAGGAGAGGAGGCAAGGAAGCCGACAGAAGTGCAGCTTTATCACAACAGAAGCCACCTCAGAAGCCAAAGTGAGCCTTCCAGGCCCAGCGTGAGGCGCTGTCCAGGGTGCTGGGCAGGTGCAGGGCCACCCCAGAGCCTCCCTGAGAGCGTAGCTGCCTTTGCTGCCCAGTGCCCAAAGCTCTGGCTGTGGGAAGAATGGGGGGGCCTGGGGTTCCCCTCCACACCTGGGCCTTCAGAGTTCACCAGCCATGAGGAGGAACTCGTGAGGAGGCTGCAAGAGGAAAGCCCTGCTCTGCCCAACTCACTGTGACCTCTCGCAGGTCCAGGCCTGGACTCCTCACTGCCCCACCCAGGCCAGACCCACTCCCCTCTGCCCTGCTCTGGGCCTGTTTCTCCTCTTTAAAATGAGGAGACCCGTTTTACCTGCTATTTCCACTGCCCCACATTTCCCAGAGGCTTCCTGCCCAGATGTGATGGGCTGTGTTCTGACTCTCCCCTCATCTCTCTCTGGCCCAGCCCCACTCAGTCTAGGCTACTTTTTCCACCATCTCCTCCCCCCCCCCAGGGTTTGGGATGAGCGAAATGAGGGTTGTCAGAATAACAGTGACAAATGGGATGCAATTGTTCTCCAAAAGCTGGGAGCCAGGGGGGCTTTCCCTTTTTCCCCCCCCCCCCCCCCCCCCCCCCACCATGATCTCGGCCACCAGGGACACAGAGCACCCTCTCCAGACAACTTCTTGCCTCTCTTCTTCAGGCCTCGGCGTCCCCCAGCACTCCCTGCTCCCTGGAGAAGGGGCTCGGGGGGCTCAGGAAAGGCTGGGGGAGGAGAGGGGCTGGCCAGCCTCCTGGGCTGCAGCAGAGCAAGCTGCAGGTACAGCCACAGAGATTTAAGTGAGATCCATGCCGCCTGAGCTTGTCTGGTCATAAGTGTCACCTGAGGGACTTAAATGACACACGATGAGGCCCTCCCCCCAGACCTCCCGAACCAGAATCTACAGGGAACTGGTAGAGTGGGAGGAACTTCCCACGTAGAGAACATGAGCCTGGAGAGGAAAGTGAGCTGTTTCTCTGGGGGCTTCTGGGCCCTTGGGGGATCTCTGACACCACAGGACCACCGAAGAGTCATTTCGCCCTGGCGGTGTGGCTAAGATGGCGGGGCGTCATCCGGTACACAGAACGGTTTCCGGTTCAATTCCTGGTCAGGGCACATGCCCAGGTTACGGGCTTGACCCTCAGTAAGGGGTGTGCAGGAGGCAGGCAATTGGTGTTTCACTCTCACATCCAGGTTTCTCTCTCTCCCCCTCTCCCTTCCTCTCTCTCTCTTTAACATAAATAAATAAATAAATAAATAAATAAATAAATAAATAAATAAATAAGATTTTTTAAGATTCCTTTAACCTTGGTTGTCAAACATGAAGTGAAAGAGAAGGGGGCATGATAGGGGTTTGGGGCCCCAGCCCACCCACCCCCCTGAGTGCTAGCCCCCTAGAGTTTTGAAGCTTGTGTGAGAATAGATTTTACTTTTTAAAAAACTATCAGATTTTTTTTTAATTCTGCAGCACCAGGCTCTAGGATATCTGGACCCCGGGGGACCCCAAAGGGCTGGGCCCTGTGTGAGGGATTCTTTCTGGTTTGCCCTAAATCCCTGCTGCTTCAGTTGCTGTTTCACTCTGTTCCCATGGGTTGTGTGCTCAGAAGAGGGAGAGAACAGGTCATCTCCTCAGCTAGACTCTCGGGGGTGGGGGAGCACTGAGAAAGGAAAGAGGAGGGAGAGTGGGCCCTCTGGCCTGCTGCCTGAGTACTGGTCCTCTGGCCTGCTTTCCAGCCCAGGGGCCTGGATGAGCATTGGATCTGGGGCACAGGGCTTCACCCCATCCCATCGGGGTGCCTCAAGCTCCCACACCCACGCATGGAGGCTGAGTCTGGCAGGGCGGGGTGCCTTCGCTTTGGTCAGGGCTCGCCCTGAGCTCCCAGGGAAGCCTAAGATCTGAAAGCAAGGACCTCTTGGGAGGCCCCCCAACTTCCAGCAGCTGCCTCAGGCTGGTTCTAATCTTACCTGCCCTGCCATGTCCTCCTGCAGCTGGGAGCAGGATGGAGGTTCTGCCAACACCGGGCACTGGGCCGATCCTCGGCTTCTGGGGGTGAGCAGACAAGGGGCAGCATTGAGCTTCATTCTGGGCGGGGGGCCCAGAGTCCCTGCCTGGGCTGAGGGCCGACTGAGCCCAGAAATAACTGAGCCAGGCCCTCCCCCTCTTAATGAACCCAAGGAAGGGGTACAGACAGGGGAGCTTCAGGGCAGAGGTGTGACACAACGCCCCAAGTCCTCACGCTAAACAATATGTGCCCTGGGACTCGTTCCTTCTGGGGGACCCATCCGCAGAATGGGGGCATCACCTCTGCTCTCCTTCCCCAGGGCCCGGGGGAGAACTTAAGGTCATGAATGCGGGGAAAGCTGAGATCCAAGGAAGAACAAACACACCACAGAGGTCAGGGAGAAAGGCCGCTATGGTCTACCACACAGTGAGGGGCTGCTTCTAGAACTCAAGAGTAGCCTCGCCACCCCCCACCGCCCCCGACCAAAAAAAAAGAGTGGTCTCCCTCTGCACCTGGCTGGGCTGGAGGTACAGGATGAGCCCCAGTTCCCAGGCCCCCTGTCAGACACTCCCAAAGGATCAAGGGCTCAAGTCTTCAATCAGAAGTCCACCTAAAGCAGTGACCCTGCCCAACTGCAGCCCTGCTGGAAGAGGGGAAGAGGTGGGCACAGCTATGCCATAGGTCACACATCCTAAGGAGAATGCCTGCAAATGATAGGCTGGCACTAGCTAGACCCCCTGCATCTTCTCAGCCTGAAACAAGCCCTGCTCTAAGCCGGGGCTCCAGCTAACAACTGCCTTTGGGATGACCTTGGGCTCAACAGCCTCTTTTTTCAGCACCAACCAAGATGGGACCCATGATGACAGTGGAACTCTGGCTGGGCCAGGCCTAAATGTCAAGCCAGACACTTTCTGGGTCTCAGCTGCTCCTGAGACAACCCTGCCCCCGCCCCTTCTCCCTATGGAAGCTAGAGTGAGTTGTGAAAACAAATTATATCACATCGCTCCCTCACTCACAACCATCCAACAGCTCCCTCTGCCCTTCAATTAGAATTCAGTCTCCTCAGCATGGCCTACAAAGGCCCCGCCTGAACTGGTTCACTGCCCTCTCCCCACCCCCAGCCCATCAGCCACGTGGCCTTCTTTCTGCTCCCTGAGCTCATTCCCACCTCAGGGCCTTTGCACCAGCTGTACCCTTGGCCTAGAATGCTCTTCCCCTAGATCTTTAAATGACTGCCTCTTCTGTCACTCAGGGCTCAACTCCAGCACTGCCTCCTCAGAGAAGCTCTCTGTGACCTCCCGCGCTCTCTCGCATGCCTCCACGGAGCAGCATATCTGCGAAGCGTCACTTAGCAGAACAGAAACCTCCTTTTCTATCTGTTTCCTTACTTCCTGCCTCACTAGGATGTGAGTTGAGTGAGGGTGGGGACTATGTCACATTCACGGTTATCTCCCCCAGAGCCCAGCACAGTGCCTGACAAACAGTGGGAAGTTTTTAAATATTTAGATGGTAATCATCCCTGTTGTAGGCAGAGGCTGAGAGAGGTTGAGTAACATGCTCAGAGTCACAAAGCCAGAAAGTGGCAAGGCCAGGGACTACGAGGAGCCCATGGAAAGGCTGGAACAGGGGCCAAGCAGGGAGGGCTCCAGGGCCCGACAGGCTCTATAAGACAGAGGGGAGAGTGCAGGGGTGCAGTGCCTGTGTGCACGTCTGTGAGCAAGCATATAGTGAAGGCATTTGTGGGTGCAGACACACATGCAGACACACACACACACATGGAGGACGCTGGGCAGCCACTCAGAAGGCAGTCCCCCTGGGTGGTGAGGTTGAGCTAAGGGTCCAACAGGCCTAGGGGCAAGGTTCAGGGCAGCTAGACCCATATCGTCGACCAACTGGGATCAAGCCGTTCTACTTTGGGAGAAGCCAGGGGCAGGAAAGGGACAACCCAGTGCTTCAGGCAGGCGCCCACATTGACCACAGCCATACCCAGTGGCATCAGGTGGCTGGGTGGGTTTGGGAGGAGATGGGGGAAGACAGGCCCACTTGGTGGAAATGGGGGTTCAGGAGGCAGAGCTAGGATAAGGAACCCAGGAAAAGCAAAATCTAAGAGCCTATGTGGGATGCTCACGGGTGCTGAGAGCCCAGGCAGCGTATGTCAAGGGGGCTGGGGTCAGAGAAAATCGTTCTGGAATGTCAGTGAAAAGGCAAAGCTGAGACCACAGTTGTCCCAGGGAGCAGGACCGAGAACCAAGAAACTCCAGTTTTGCCTCCAACGTGAGAAGGAAGCTTGGGTGAATGAAACCCCTGATTTCCTGTGTACATCAGAGATTCCTAACAATTTCAAAGTCTTTGACTTCTTTGAGCATCTGATGAAGCTGTGGATCCCACCCAGACAGACTGGCACATACGTGCATAACATGTTGAGTAATTTTTGAAAGGCTCACGGACCTCTAAAGCCCATCCATAGGCTCTGGGCATGAACCCCAAGCTGGAAAAATCCCCACGGACCTTCCACCTCTGATACTGAACACTCAAAGAAAGTTCTATGAGTGGGGGAAGCTGAAAACCTTTCACTATCACACCTATTCTATGCCCACTGGGAACCCACCCACACATCCCCATTGGTCCCACTGCCCTTCCCCAAAATCCCTACTATACTGACTCCCTAGCTCACCCAGATTTTAGCGCATGGGCTGTGGTCTTCACACATACACAAACACACACGTATGCGCACAGGCAGTTAAATAAGAGGGCTGGCATGCAATTGGTGCTCAGAACAGACCTTAGCCAGCTGTGCCTACACCATTCATGGGCACTCCAGCGCTCCCCAGGAACCTGCTGGGCCACCGAGAGCACGGGCAGCAAGGAGTCGATAGGAAGACACCTCAGGGGGCGTCACTGGATCACACAGCTAACTGTGCTCTCCCGCCTCCCAACCCCAGCCTCTGCCAGCCAAGGAGTCTGGAAGTCAGGGCCTTCCTGTCACCCCGGAGCTCTAGGCACCCTCCCTAGACAAAGATCAACCTGGGCACATACCTCCTCAGCGTCTCAATTGCCCAGGGCAGGGAGGTGCCCAGGATACAGAGGGATGTCTACCCAGGAGCCCCAGGAACTTTCCTGCCTCCATTTCCCAAAGTGACCCCAATCCCTCCTAACCCACTTGGTCTTCCCGGCTTGGACCACCTGGTGCAGCCACAAGTGCCTCAGCCTGGAACAGTGCGGTCAGAAAGGCCTGGCTTCAAACCCCAGCTCTGCTACCCACAAGCTGTGTCCCCTTGGGAAGAGTTGCCCGCCTCTCGGAGCCTCGCATCCTCCCCTGTAAAACGGCGAGTGCTAACAGCATCGGCCTTGCAGGCTGCAGTGAGGACAAAGGAGATGGCGTGGGTGCGATGCTCAGCTCAGCGCTGGCCACACGTGCTAGGGAACAGCAGCAGCTACGGCTCCCAGAATCCGGTCTCAGGTCTGCAGGTGAACGGGCTGGCTGCCCACACTGGGCATGGAATGCACAGGAGAGCAACATGGGCAGCACAGGACACTCAATGGGCCCCAGCAGACCCTTGTTCTTGGCAGCCTGCCAGAGAAGGTTCTAAGGCGGGGACTTCAGAGGCCCAGCCTGAGGGTGGAGGCAGGAGAAGGTCCTGGGGGAACCAGGAGGATGGGCCAGAGAGAACACCCTACCTTTTCCTAAGGCAAGTGAGGACCCTACAGCCCTGGCCCCCACTGACGCTCCCGCCCCAGGCCAGGCACCCTCCCAGCTTTCCATCTCAAAGTCACAGGTGTGGCTGGGCCTCCCTTAAAAGGCATCCATCCCCTTTAGGTGGTGCCAATCTCGGGTTGTTAAGGAGCCCAGCACCACCCTGCTTTCCTCCTCTCGTTTTGGCTCCTGCGGAACCAGCTTGCCTTGGGTTGTAGGGATCTGGAAGGCCTCCTCTTTTTCCTGGTCAGGCAGCGGTCCCTGAGCTCTGGATGCACATTTACATCTTATCTGCATGTGCCCTGCAGCCTGCTGGGATTTCCATGGGCCCCTGGGCCCAGTTCCTCAAAGGTCATCCCTTGACATCTTTTTACTTGCTTCTTTTCCCACCCCCAAGCCACTTTGCTTATCATTTGCATACATCTGCATGCTGGTTTGGAGAGCCCTCGACGCTGCTGAAATTCACAATGTCTCCTCTCAAATCCCAAATCATGTTTATAACTGGTGACTCTACCCCCAGCTGACGTCTCTATAGGGTAAGCCCTCAATTATCTGGGACCACAAAGGACTGGGCTATTCGGATTAAGTGACTGGCCGCTGCTCTCTCTTCCTGGATTCCAGAAGACACCTGGGACTCACTCTACTTCTTGAGCCACATTTGACCCATGAGCCTGTGGACTGAGAGTTGAACCCCAAGAGCTCTATAATGGACTGACCAAGTGCAAGTCCTCCCAATCAGCCCTGCTCAGCTAAAATACCTGCGGGGGAGTGGGCGGACCCACAAGGTTCAATCTCTGAGCAGCCTCTGCCCAGTCTAATTCAACAGCCGGAGAGAGGAAATAAGAAATTTCATCCTCCCTTCTTTGCCCAATTTTCACTTACCCGGTTACTGTCTAGATCAGGGGTGGGCAAACTTTTTGACTCGAGGGCCACAATGGGTTTTTAAACTGGACCGGAGGGCCGGAACAAAAGCATGGATGGAGTGTTTGTGTGAACTAATATAAATTCAAAGTAAACATCATTACATAAAAGGGTACGGTCTTTCTTTTTTTAGTTTTATTCATTTCAAACGGGCCGGATCCAGCCCGCAGGCCGTAGTTTGCCCATGGCTGGTCTAGATCCTCACATTTTCTGTCCAACGCCTCCCAAGAAAACCCCTCTCCCTCCCTGCCTCATCCCCTGTGATCTTCATCCTCACCCCTTCCCCAACCTCTTGATTATACAGCTCCACTTAACCCCTCCCTTCATCTTCCCCCATCTTCTCCTATTTTAAGACTTCAGCACAGAGTCTGACAAAGGTCGTGGTCTTCTTGGGGCTGGTTGAGGGCCAGCAGCATGTGGTACAAAGTGAGCAGGTGTGAAAGGTGAGTACTGGGCCATTCCACTATTGCCTCCCTGTCCCCATCTCTGAAACTATCCCTCCTATTCAGCCATAGCCCACTGATGGGAGATCTAGTTGCTGGTAAATGCCTCATCCCTTGATGGACAGTACATGGGGTAGAAGAGAAAGAGTCAGGAATGACACCAACATTTGGGCTCTGAGCTCCTACAGCGGTTCTCAACCTGTGGGTCGCGACCATCGGAAAACACATATAGCATATCAGATATTTACATTACGATTCATAACAGTAGCAAAATTACAGTTATGATGTAGCTACGAAAATAATTTTATGGTTGGGGGTCACCACAACATGAGGAACTGTATTAAAGGGTCGTGGCATTAGGAAGGTTGAGAACCACTGTAGGACTGAGCTGCCATTCCTGAGATAGGGAGGACTGGATGGAGCAGGTTTGAGAAGAAGACTTGGAGCTCAGCTTTGGACAAGCTAAGTTGGAGGTGTCTAGTAGACATGACTATTGAAATGCTGAGTAGGCTATTGGAGCTCAGAAAAGAGGTCAAAATTTGGGCTATAAATTTGGAACCTGGAAGCACGTAAATGATGCTTAAAGCCAACGGACTAGATTAAATGGGCATGGGAGTGAATGTAGTAGAACAGTAGGCAAGGGCTAAGTCCTGGGGCACTCCAAAACGTAAGTAGCAGGGGTGGGGGAGAAGGGTTCTGAGAGGAGCAACCCATGAGGTCGGAGGAAAACAGGAGAATGGATATCCTGGAGGTCAAGGAATTTTTCAAGGAAGAGGGAGAGATTGAACGTATCAAATGCCATAGATGAGGACTGAGACTTGGCCATTAGGTGTAGCAACAGGGAAGTCATTGGTGACCTTGAGAAGAGCAGTCAGTGAAGTCAGGGGAGTGAAAGTTCAATTGGAGTGAAGTCAAGAGAGAGTGGGAGGAGAGGACATGGAGACAATGAGTCTAGACAACCGTTCTGGGGTGTTCTGCTGTAAATGGGGAACAGAGAGATGCAGTGGTAGCTGGCTGGAAAAGACAAGAAAGATATCTTTTAAGGTAGGAGAACCAACAGCTGGAGCAATGTCCCCAACTAGGCACAAGGGGACAGGATCAGAGGGGAGGTCTTAACCAGGAGCAGGAACACTTCCGCCAGAGTGAGGAAGATGCTGGCAGACGGGTGAATGTCGCGCTGGGAGTCTGGGAAAGTTCTGTGTCTGCAGCTGTGAGGGAGAGCTGGGGAAGGGGGCTCGGGCTGAGGGTGAATGTGTGAGGCAGTCATCAGGTGTGGGGCGGGGGGACCATGGAAGGACAGTACTGAGGACCCACCTGAAGTTCACAGTTTTGACCTTAAAGTGAGGCCAGTTGAGCAGAGGTTTTTCTCAGCCCCATTCAGCTGCACAGGTCAGATGTGGAGCAGGTTGAGCAATGGATTTGGCCAGGGTTGGGGTTTTGCCAAGCAAGCATGGAGCAAAATGAGTTGGGGGACCCTTTGAGGGAGGGATTATCCTGACTTATAGTGGCCAGCTCCAAGTCCCTTCCCCCTGCTGGTGCCTGAATGCCCACCATTCATTTGCTGCTGTGGGTTAGGCATGACCGTCCCTCTGCCCTCATCCCAACGTTAGCTTCTAAGAGGGTGGCCACAGGTAACCACCAAGACCTGGGTAAATGGCTTCCCACACACTGTTCCTTCAACCTGGGTACACCTCGGACCTTGCACACTTACAACCACATTCTCTATCGCCCTTCCCAAGCCATCGCACCTCATCTCTCCCCACCTCTAGTGGGACCCCAGTGCCAGTCCATTCTGCCTCATAAATCTCTCCTTATTCCACCCCACCTGCCATATCCCTACCTGCCATCACACCACCAACTCCATTCCCTTTGTGTGCCATACACAGCAGCCCTGAATCCAGAGTCCAGCATGTTATGACCAGTGTCTTTTCCACCATGCTGGCCCAGCCAATCCCACTCCATCCTCCTCAGAGCGCCTTTTCTGGCACTCACATCTGTCCCATCACTGCCCTTTCTTCCTGTCTTGCCCCCTCCCTCCTATCTCCCCTCCTTGTGCCCCTCAATACTTTCTCTGGGCCTCTCCCCGACTCTGACAGCACCTCCCCTGAGTTGTGGCTCACCCCATCCCCACCCTGGAGGTTGTGAATTCCTTAAGGCCCCATCAGTGTCAGCTTAGTCGCCCTTCTCCAGCATGTGGACTGAAGTAGGAATTCAGTCAGTGTTGCTGGCCAGGTGCATGGTTGACCAGGTGGATGAAGCTTCTGGAGGCAGAGAAGAGGGAGGAATGGGATTGAAATAAAGGAACTCCTTAGCCAAGTGACCTAACTTAGCACCACTTATTATAGGACAAGCTGATGACACGTGTCTCCTGATGGGATGCACTGAGAAGGACACAACATCACCTATGGGATATTCTTGCAAAAAAATGTTTAACCTGAATCTACTCATGAGGAAGCAATAACACAAATCCAGAATGTGGAACAGTCTACAAGAGGACTGAGCAGGACTCTTTAAAATTGACAATGTCATACAAAGATTTTTTTAAAAGCAGGGGAATTATTCCAGACTAAATGAGAATAAAAAGACATAAGTAAAAGTAATGTGTGATGCTTGATTACAAAAAAAAATTTTAAACAGCTATAAAGGATATTACAGGGACAACTACAGAAATCTGAACGTGGATTACATATTAGGTTAAATTGTACCATTAATTTCTTGGGTATGTTAATAGTATGGTCATTACGTAGGAAAATGTCCTTGTCTCAGGAAATTCATGCTGAAGTATTTAGAGATGAAGTGTTATAATGTCTGCAACTTACTTTCAAAAGGTTCAAAGAGAGAGAAAAAACGTGGGCAAAACGTCAACAATTGGTGAATCTAATTCTCAAGGTGAAGGGTATAGAGGTAGGTGTTCATTGTACGATCAGATTCAACAAGACAAAAAGTTAGGGGGGAGGAAAGGAGCGAAGGGAGCCACTCCAAAGAGTGGAGCTCAGGGCCTGGCTTGCGGGGTGGGCGTGGGAAGAGAGGGCAGTCCTTCACTCCAGCAGCCCACACGGCTGGGCTGGAGTCCTGGCCGAGGCTGGGCCGGACGCAAAAGTCATCTGGGACCAGGCAGACACGGCCCTGGAGTGGCTCCCCACCTAATGAGGGTCAAGACCTGAAGGAAGCAGACTTAGCTGTGAGCAAACCCACCTAGGGGGACAAAGGCTCTGCAGTAACAGCCAGGTCGCAGGGAGACCAGTAGGAGCTCTCAGCCAGGGCAGGGCTAGCAGAAACATGGGCTGTGGCAAGGAATCAGGTCCACCCTTCCCCAGAACACCCCTCAAGGGGCGACAGCCTGAGTGTATCCTTCCATGTGAGAAGCCAGGCTAAATATGGAGCCTCAGACATAAGATGCCACTCAAAACAGATTTCCCTGGAAAAGACCATCTGGCAAAGGATGTCTAGAGCATCGTCTGTCGAGAGAAGTAGAGTCATTCCCCTGCAAGCCGACATCCGGAATGGGAAGGTCTTCATCCCATCTCTCTGAAAGACCCAGCTTAGTGCCTCAGTTTCCCCCAGTCACTCCTTGCCCCAGGTGGAAAGGCACTCAGTCCCGCCTCCCTCCTTCCTTGCGCCTGTGAAGAAGAGCATGAGACACAGGTCCAAGCAGCACAGAGTTCTGCTCAGGTGCACATCCTGATTCTGCCCCGCCCCCCTTTACCAGCTGCTGTGTGTGTAAGAGTACGGAGCACCATGGTTGTACTTGCGATCTGGAAATCGAGTGAGGTACGATCCCCAGCTCCCTCTCTCAGTCCTGTGAGAGCAGGAAGTCCTTCTTTCCAGCTAACTTTGCTCCCTCCCTCCAGGAAACACCGCAGGCCAGATCAGCTGGGGACGCGTGCCCCATGGCTGTCACAGCAGGACAAGTTGCGGGAAGAAGCCTCTCTGTGGGGTGCAGGCGGGGCCTGGCTTGGTGGGGTAGGAGTGGGAAGGCACAAGTCACCAAAGCATTGAGGCTCCAGCCCCTGCAGCAGGGAGGTCTTCCAAGGACATTGCAGTCATTCTTCCACCTGCAGCTGGGCCACCACCCACCTACTCACCCCAATGTGGAACCCTCTGGGTCAGGCCACAACCTGGGGACCTGCCACGATTCCACCAGGACCAAACCGCGCAATAGCCCCATTCAAAAGCCACAGCCTCTCACCGTGTGCAGGGGAAAGGGGGGATCTCTCCTCCAGAGATGTGCGATGGGGAAGAGAGGGCAGCCGGCCCCTTTGACTGATGCTGAGATCACAAGTCACAGAATGTGTAGCTACCCTAGGAGGTAGGGACCCTAGCCACCCAGGGAGGGGGTGGGGGGATGACTCTCTCTGCCCAGGGCCAGGATTTGGCCTTGGAAGGGTCCACATGTCCCTTATCCACTCTCCCTCACGCTGCCTGCGGACCCCTCCCATTCAGCAGCTTTTGTTTCCAGGGTCTGGGAGACAGAGCTGGGAGCCCAGGGAATCCCACCTGCCTCTCCTCTCCTCAGACCCAGGCTGCCCACCAGCCCTGGCCAAACCCTGAGCCTTCTCCCTGCTCCCCATTCACCACCCATCGAGCTCAGCCCGGCTTACCCTGAGCTGCCAAAAATCTCAGCCCCACTTCCATTCTGGCTGGGGCTTCAGCCCCCAGTTCTTCCAGCCCCCGCCCCAAGTTGGTCCCAAGATGAAAGGGTAAACTGAGGCAGTGTCCCCCTGTGCCTGTGCAGAGACAATATCCCCAGTCCTGACTCAGGCAGCTCCCAGATCCTCCAGGGACAGCAAAGGGCCAGAATACCTCCTCCTAGGGGGGGCCAGTGGGAATGGGTGGTTCCCACATCTAGACTCCCTGCCCCACCCCAGCCCCCGCAGTGGGCTCCTAGGACCCCTCCCTCCCTGCGGCTGCCACAGCCATTATGTGCCTTCCTGGCCTTGCCCACCGCCTGCCACGCCCCCATGCAAGCCCCTGATCGAGCAGCAGAGCTCAGAGCCGGCGAGGCCTGGCCGCCAAGCCAGGCTGTCAAAGTTGGGAAACTGGAAACAGAAATAAATCCTCAAAGCTGCTCCGTGGTAAAGGTGACTGCTGGCAGGCCCAGCACCCAGAAGTCCGGGTCCCTGGCCGCCAAGCTCGCACTGACACCCCGTAGCGCACACATACACACTTAGGTTATACAAAGCGGGGGATCAGGAGCCAGCGCCCCGGAGACAATTGGGCCGGCCGGCCCTTACCCCGCTGCAGGCTGGCCTGGGGCTCCCTGGCGGCGCCCCCACCCCCTGGCTCAGACCTGGCCATCCCAGAGCTTCCTCTTTCGGCCCCATCTCCATGACAACCGTATCCTTCGGATGCTTCAGCCACCACTGAATTGATCTGGAAATGCAGCTTTGTTAGCAGACCCAGGCTGGAGGGCGGAGGGCGGCGCCCCACCACCCAGCATGTGACCCCCCTCCC
>NW_005370597.1:2047386-2054724 GCF_000412655.1 Myotis brandtii | reverse complement strand
AGCCTCGAACCCGCCCCTCGGCAGGATCCTCGGTCCCAGACCCTGAGCCCTCAGGTGCAGGAGCAGCTGGGGTCTGACTTGCCCTCCACACCCCTACCCACCCGAGAGAGCGGACCCTGGCAGGGGAGGAGCGTGGGGTGCAGGGGCAGGCAAGGGGGAGGGTCCCCAGACAGACAGAGCCCTACCTACCTGCCTACCTGCCTGCCTACCTACCCACCCACCTACCTGAGGAAGGCCGAGGGGCAGACAGACCTGGGAGATGGGTGGGAAGGAGGGCTGCAGGCAGAGCTGGAAGAGGGGCAGGGGGTCCAGAAGAGAGGGACAAAGGCAAGAGACCCTGAGTGGGGGGCGGGGGAGGGGGCCAATCAAGGAGTCAGAGTCCCAGCGCCCGGTCAGGGTGTGGCAACCGGGTCAGAGAGACAGAGGGTGCTCTGGGCTGTGGAGACATCTCCCAAGTCACTGGCCCACAGCCCCTGCCCACGCAGTGACCACGTGAAGCCTCCCCACCCAGGACCCTAGCTCTGAAGGAAAAGGTTGGCAGTGTTGTACCTGGGCCAGACACCAAGCACTTCCTGCGGGAGGTCCTGGGGGGCAAGCTTCTCCCTCCCAGGGCTCTCACCCCAGGATCTAGGGCAGTGGTTCTCGACCTTCTGGCCCTTTAAATACAGTTCCTCATGTTCTTACCCAACCATAAAATTATTTTCGTTGCTACTTCATAACTGTAATGTTGCTACTGTTATGAATCGTAATGTAAATATCTGATATGCAGGATGGTCTTAGGCGACCCCTGTGAAAGGGTCGTTCGACCGCCAAAGGGGTCTCGACCCACAGGTTGAGAACCGCTGGTGTAGGGGGACCAGGAACTGGGTCAGGAGGGGAGGCTGAGCAGGCCCAGTCCCCCAAGAAGGGAGCTCAGGGTAGAGACAGCCCTACCTCAGGAAGCCACCTTCCCCTCTCCTTCCACGGCCGCCCACCGGGCTGCTCACTACACCCAGCTCCTTCCCACTCGGGACCTTTGCGGGGTTCCACCCTCTGCCTGAGAAGATCCTGCTGTGCTCAATGAACTGCCACTCCATCCTCACATCTCTGGTTAAACGCCCCTTCCTCTCCCTGACCTTTCCATCCATACACCCAACAGTTAGGGACCCTCTTCTTAGGGAGGAGGGGAAGAGAAGAGAGGGTGTGCTGGCCTACGCGGGGTGTCTGCACAGTGCGGGGTGACAGTCATTGGAGGCACAAGGTCTGAGAGTGAGTGGTCTCCTCCCTCTTCAGGCTGGGCCACACTTGAAGCATGGGGACACTTCTGCTACAACTGTGCCTCTACCGTGTGCCAGAGTCCACATGAAGTGCTTCCCATGGGTTAAATGTAACCCTCAAAGCAATCCTGCAGCCATTGCAGACTCCAAAAGCATAAGCCACTTGCTTAAGGTCCAGGAGTCTGACCCTGTGGACACAGCCGGGCAGTTGAGAGGGTACTCCGGCCACCCCTTTCACTGCCCAGCAATCTCTAGGACATCCCCACTGAGCCCAAGTATAAGGGGCCATTCTATCGCAGGCACCAGGATCTTACTGAAGGCCACAAAGGGAGCATGGCTCCCTACTGTGCTGCCCTCTACCTTCTGCCCTTTGCTACCTGTAGGCAGAGGTGGGTGGCAATAGGCAACCAGTAGGGATGGTGGGGGGACGTGGAGGCGACAGCGCTTTGCTTCCACTCTCCCCATTCTCAGGACCCATGACTTCGAGTCTCAGCTGGACCATCTTTCTTTTTTTAAGTTTTCTTTTAAATCCTCGCCTGAGGACATGCTTAGAGAGGAAGGGAGAGGGAGAGGAAGAGGGAGAGGGAGAGGGAGAGGGAGAGGAAAACATTGCTCGGTTGCCTTCCTTATGAGCCCAGACCAGGATCAAACCTGCAACCTAGGTATGTGCCCTGACTGGGAACCGAACCAGCAACCTTTCGGTGCACAATATGATGCTCTAACAACTGAGCCACTCTGGCCGGGCTGGACCATCTTTCTCAGCTTTTTACCACCTCATCTACCCAATGTGGATGCTCACCTGCCCCTTTCTTGTGGGGCTGGGGTGGGGATGAAAGGAGCTGATGTGCCCACTCACCCAAGACCTGGCACACAGATCCACTAACAGGCCGTGGCTACCGCAGCTGTAATGAGCGCTTACGCATGAAATGGATTATTTCATCTCTGTCCACCGAGATGAACTGTGAGCCCCCTGAAGGCGAGATCTGCCTGTCCACAAGGTGTCCTCAGCACCTAACACAGCGTGTGGCTCAGTAAGCACATGTGTAAAGGAAGGAAGAGAGGGGGGAGAAGGGAGGGAGGTACAGCCACCTCTCTGCTTAAGCTGGGCTCGCTCAGAGCCTAGTCCCTGGCCTGGACCTGCTCCCGTCCTGGGCAGTGCTGGGACCTGCTGCAGTGGGCATGGGCAGCCAGGCACCTAGGTTCTAGCCGGGCCTCTGCTTCCCGGCTGTGTGGCCATGGACAGCCATACCCCCTCCCTGAGCCTGGCTTTCCCATGTCAAGTGGAACTAACTCAAAGGCTCACAGGACTGTCACAGGCCGCCGGTGGGCTCCGGGTGAGAGCTTTGGGTGCCATGGACACGGAGAGAGCTATTGTTACTCCTTGTAGCTACTTGTGCCTCTTGAAAGAGAACAGGGTCAGTGTCCCCCCATCCAGCAGCCCACATGCACTACATTCCCCAGCATCCTCCCAGGAAAAGAATCATCTCCAGCTTCTCCCCATTCCTCCTCCCCTTCTCCCCTCACCCACCTGAGAGTGAGTCTCAGGAAGGCAGGTGCTGGAGGCCGGCCAGGGGCAGGGGGCACAGTTCCCAGACCACTCATCCCAACTGAAAATGACCTCCTCTTCCTCGTCACAGTCAATGTCACCACCATCCTCCCCTCAGTGCAGGCCGAACACCGGGAGTCATCCTTGTCTCTTTCTCTCACATTCGACATCCCTGGACAAGTGCTATGGGGTTTGCTTTCAAAGTATGTTCCCAATCGGCCACTTCTCATCAGCTCCACTGCCACCACCCTGGCCCGAGCCCCCATCACCTCTCACCTATAGCCTCCTAACCGCTCCTGCTGCTTCCACCCAGCCCCGCTGCGGACAGCCCCAACACAGCAGCCAAAGGGATCCTGTTACATGTAAGACAGATCATGTCACTCCTCTGCTCCAAATCCCTCAATCGCTCGAATATCACTACGAGGTAAACCATGTCTTTTTCATGCTGCAAGGCCCTCCATGACCTGGCCCGCCCCCCTCTGACCTCCTTTCCAGCCACACTGGCCTCCTCATTGCTCCTCCGACACACCGGGCATGCTCCTGCCTCAGGGCCTTGGCACTTGCTAGTCCCTCTCCCCCACGTAGCTGCACGACACCTCACCCACTCAAATGTCCCCTTTCCTGACCCCCCACCTAAAATACTACCCCTCCCTCACACACATCGCCCCTTTGCCTGCTTCTTTTCCTTCATAACACGTTTATATACCATGTTTACTTGTTTAATCTGGTTCCTGCCTGTCTCCCTACCATCACTAGACCGTAAGCTCCGGAAGGCGGGAAATGTGTTGTTTCACTTCTGTGTCCCCAGGGCCTAGCACATTGCCTGGCGTATAGCAGGCACTCAGCAAAGCATCAGATAAAGAGCACACTGACAGATAAAGAAACTGAAGATACTAAAAAGTGTTTTGGAGCCCCAAAAAAGGGGGGGTGACAGCACCTAGCTGGAAGGGTGGGCACTACTACAGCAAGGTGGTCAGAGAAGGCATCTGTGAGGAGGTGCCCCCGGCTGGGCATGCCCCCTCCAGGCCCACACAGTGCCATCATCTCTCCCATCACAGCTCGCCTCACACTGTGTCATCATTGTCTGGCCTGGGTGCTCCATGAGGGCAACGGCCCTTCTCAGTCCTCTTTGGGTCCCCAGCTCCTCCAGAGCCTAAGGTCAGCGTATAGCCCACAAGGTAATAACACCGAAGAACGGATGAATGAGCGGTCCTGGGAGCATCTACTCAGGGGTCGAGGGATTGTGACAGGGCCTGAGGTAGGGAAGCTCAGCAGCAAGGAGCCAGGCAGGAAGCCAAGAGGCCTGGTGGGGAGGGTGTCCTTGGAGCCTCGGGGTCTGGTCTGTACAACACCCAACATTACCTACAACTCCTGGGTTAACTGGGAGGCAGAGTGGGGAAGGAAGGCCATGCTCACTGGACAGCCCCTGGCTGTGAGGTAATGATTCCTCCATTCATTCAACATCTACTGAGTACCTCTTGTGCCCATGTGCCAGGCCCTGGGAGCAGGTGGGGGCAGGGCCCAAGCAAATGCCTTCCCGCCACAGCTCAGGGGCAAATATCCCTGTAGGTGGAGCTTGCTGGAGAAACAACTGATTTGCTTCACCCTGTTTATTACAAGACTAGAGGCCCAGTGCATGAAATTTGTGCACTGGGGAGGGAAGGTCCCTCAACCCGGATTGTGAGAGGGCACAGGCCAGGCCAAGGGATCCCACTGGTGTACAATCGGGGCCTGGGAGGGACATGGGAGGTTGGCCAGCCAGAGAGGGACCACGGGAGGGTTCCAGGGCGTGTCCTGCCCATCTCGCTCAGTCCCGATCAGCCTGACCCCTGGTAGTCAGTACACATCATAGCAAGTGGTTGAGCAGCCTTAGTATATCATTAGCATATTACACTTTGATTGGTTGAATGAACAACCGGACACTTAGCATATTAGGCTTTTATTATATAGGATAATCAAATTTTAGGTATGGGTTTACTACTTTTCTGCCTACTGCCTCCCTGGAATGTGAACTCCAGGAAGGGCAGGAACTGTATATCTTGTTATTGCTGGATCCCCGGCATCTAGTAAGGGCCTGGAGAGCAGTAGGCACTCAATAAGTATTTGCTGAATGAATGGATGAATGAATAAGTGAGTGGCAGAATGTGAGCAAGTCCCTGAAAAAAGCGAGGATTTGGACTTGCAGCCAAGAGGAGAAGGCAATTTGGAAAAGGGCATCACCTGAGCAAGCATAGGTAGGGGGATGGTCACTGGAAGATTGCATGGCCGTGGGCAGGAGGGAAGAGAGACAGCTGAAGCTCGGAGAGCTGCCCGTCCCACCCCCTTCCCTGAGCAAACTGGCCCTGGCAACACTGGTCCGAGACGGGTGGACAAAGCTGAACAAGGAGTGCCAAGGACTTGCAGAGCCTAGAGCCAGCCGGCTGTGGGCCCAGGGCACAGGCAAAGCCTGGCCCAGAACTTTGTCTGAGGTTCTTTGTGGGGCTCCTGGGAGCCTGTCCAGGGGAATGCCAGGAACTGGCCAGGGTGCTATGGGGTGGGCACTCCCCTGCCCCCGGAGGTCTGGCTGGCCATCCAGGCCTGGGTTAATGGCCGGTTGGGGAGAGGATCCTTACCCTTGGGGAGATAACACCACCCCATTGGGATGTTGGAGCTGCTAGGATTAGAGTGGCCAGCAGATCCTCTCCAGGTTACTGAGGCCCAGGAGCGGTGGAGATGCAGGGTTAGGGTCAAAGCTAACCCTTCCCTCACCCCACGCGTTGCCCCCAAGAAATTCAGCAGGAGGGAGTAGGACAAGTCTTTTTCAAAGCGAAGGGACATGGGACAAGTCGATTCCTGCCCAGGGATCGCTGCCAAGCCAAGATGGTTTGCAGGAGGGCAAGCGCCAGGTTGCTAGGGGGCCCGTGCGAGGTCCAGGAGGCTCTCTATCTCCCTCTGCTGGCCGGACCCAGAATTACCAGGGCGTCCCGAGTCACCCACCCAAGCACGATCCTGGGTCCTCTGTGCTGAGCAGCACCCGCGCGCTCTCTCTCTCATCCATAAAGGAGGTGAGTAGAGGTCATATGGGTCATCCCCTGCCTCAGCACCAAGCCCAGCCGCGCTCCGAGGTCCAGCCACAATCCCTCTGCGCTGGGATGCTCGCTCGTTCTGCAAGTCCTTTGCCTGGTCCAACCTGAGCATTTCTTCAGCTTGGCCCAGGCTGTCTTGGAAGGCCATGCTCTTCCACAATACGAATGGAAAGCTGAGGGACCTTCTTCCTTGGAACTGCAGTGGGGAAGGGAGGAGGTCTAACTGGCGGCGATCCGAGAAGCCGCCCTGTCCAAGCCCTTCAGCAAGCAGTTGGTCACGAATGGGTTCTTTTGGGATCGTGGCGCCATCTCCTGGTGTCTACAAGAACTGCACCTGCCCCACCAGGCGCAATCATTGGTTAGGCGAGACCACTGAAAACAATAATCATAGCTGCTTAACTTTTATTGAGTGTTCTGTGAGCCAGGTTCATGCTAAATTCTTGGCACTATCTCATTTCATCCTCACAAAAACCCTATGAGGTGGACATCATTCATCCCATTTTACCTGAAGTTAGGAAAATTAAGCGGCTTACCCCAGAACACACCTCTAGTAAGTGGCAAAGGCCAGACTCCACTTCCTGATGGGCACTTTAACTGAGCTCTTCCGCCTGTACTGGAGGGGGTCGGGGAGTGGCAGCTCGGGAAGGAGCTCTATGGAAGAGCGGTCCCCTTTCCTACTCCCCTCCCCAAACTTGGGCGAAATCCACCTTAGCTTAGCTTACCGCTGGTATAGCAGGGACTGCCCTATGAGTGTCCTTCTTCCCTGACAGCTTGGGAGTTCCTCTAGGACATGGCCATGGAAAATGTTCCCATGTCCCCTCCATTCAGCATGACCACTGAAGGCCCTCTATGTGCTCAGCCCCTTTCACTTGGGACTGACACACCCTGCAGGGCCCTACTCAGCCAATTCAGGAGCTCAGGCAGGTACAGCGTAAGTGGTTGCAAGTGACAGAGACCGGATTTGGTTCAAAGGGTCTCATGTAAATGAAAAGTCCAGAAGTAGATCCAGCCACAGGCGGTATTGAATCCAGGCTCCCAAATGGGGTCTTCCTCCACATCTGCAGCCAGTAGTCCACTGTGTTGGCTTCATTTCCAGGCAAGCTGTCAAAATGGCTAAGGCAGCTCTGAGCTTTGGTCTGGCTTTAAGAGCGGTATTGATAAGTAGAATAAAGCCAAAAAGGATCCCTTTAGAGCGTGGTTCTCCAACCTTCCTAATGCTGCGACCCTTTAATACGGTTCCTCATGTTGTGGTGACCCCCAACCATAAAATTATTTTTGTTGCTACTTCGTAACTGTAATTTTGCTACTGTTATGAATCGTAATGTAAATATCTGATATGCAGGATGTATTTTCATTGTTACAAATTGAACATAATTAAAGCATAGTGACTAATCACAAAAAACAATATGTAATTATATATGTGTTTTCCGATGGTCTTAAGCTACCCCTGTGAAAGGGTTGTTTGACCCCC
>NW_005370597.1:2036385-2046498 GCF_000412655.1 Myotis brandtii | reverse complement strand
TTCTTAATGCCGCGACCCTTTAATACAGTTCCTCATGTTGTGGTGACCCCCAACCATAAAATTATTTTTGTTGCTACTTCATAACTGTAATTTTGCTACTGTTATGAATCGTAATGTAAATATCTGATATGCAGGATGTATTTTCATTGTTACAAATTGAACATAATTAAAGCATAGTGATTAATCACAAAAACAATATGTAATTATATATGTGTTTTTCGATGGTCTTAGGCGACCCCTGTGAAAGGGTCATTCGACCCCCAAAGGGGTCTCAACCCACAGGTTGAGAACCGCTGAGCTAGAGGGTTAAGTCAAAACTGACAAGATGGAATTTAATGAAGACTAATGGGAAAGCTGACATTCAGGTTCCAAAAAAACAATTGTACAAGTTCAGGGCAGGGCGACCTGGATGGGCATCCATCCATCCATTCTTCTATCGATGAGAAACAGTCCAAGGTGCCCATCAAGAGGCAAATGGGTCGTCCTGGCCGGGTAGCTCAGTGGTTACAGCATTGTCCAAGGTTGTGGATTCAATCCTCAGTCAGGGCACATACAAGAATCAACCAATGGCCCTGTCGGCGTGGCTCAGTGGTTGAGCGTCAACCTGTGACCCAGGTGGTCATGGCTCGATTCCCGGTCAGGGCACCTGCCTGGGGTGCAGGCTCTGTTCCCAGTGGGGGGCATGCAGGAGGCAGCCAATCGATGGTTCTCTCTCATCATTGATGTTTCTATCTCTTTCTCCCTTCCTCTCTGAAATCAATAAAAATATATTAAAAATAAATTTTTAAAAAGGAATAAACCAATGATGCCTAAGTAAGTGGAACAACGAATCAATATTTCTCTCTCTCTCTCTCTCCTTCTCTCTCTAAAAAAAAAATCAATTAAAAAAAGAACTCTATACAATGGAATTCTACTCAGCAAAAAAAGAAACAAACTACTACTGAATCTCCAAAACATTATGGTGAATGAAATAAGCTAGACACAAAAGGAATAGATCCTGCATGATTCCATTTTTATGAAGTCTTACAATGGGCCATTGTGGGAAGAAATCAGTGGGGACAGGAGGTGTTTAGGGAGCTTTCTGTAGTGATGGAAATATTCTATAGTTTGATGGCATTGGTGTGTATAAGTATATGCACTTGTCAAAACTCAACCAGTGGTGTGCTTAAGATTTGTGCATTTCATTACATATAAATTTTGCCTCAAAAAAGCAAAGAACCACAAACAAATATTGAACTCCAGTTAGTGATATGCTAAAGTCTACTGTTACCTGCAGCTTACTTTGAAATACATTTTAATAAATGAAATGATGGATAAAGGAGGGATGCATACATAATGATAAAACAAATATATTAACGTAAGTTGTAAATTCTGAGTGGTGGTTATAGGAGTGTTCACTGTAAATTTTGAGAAAAAATGGTCACCAGAAGGGGCCATTCCCACCCAGAGTATTATACCCAGTGGAGAACTGCTCAGGAGATGAAAGGCTGCAAAGATTGTTTTGGGGGAACTGGGACCCTTTAAGCTGTAGAGAAGGCTGGCTTAAGGGTGGGAGGAGACAGCCTGCATGTAGCAGACAACGGCACTGTTCTGTGCTCCACAGGATGAGTTAGTTCCGACAGTTGCCTAGCACAGAAAGGCCAGTCTGGTCTCACTAGAAGAAGCTGTCTGCAATGGAACAGGCTGACTTTTAAGGTAGTGAGCTCCCCATTACATGAAGTGTGCAAGCAAGATGGGCAGCTGTCAGACAGGTTAGAGAGGGGATTTTTAGACTGACGAAGAGAATGGACTGAGGGTGTCTGAGGTCCCTTAAAGCAACTCAACAGTAAATTTTCAGCCTTGGTAACCAGACAAAGTGTCAAGGGACCTCTGAGACCATTTCTGACATTGGTGGCAGAGGGGGTGGGTCGGGGAAAACTTTCTGGAGAAGGAGGCCAGATCGTTGTCCTTCGGCCTCTCAATCTCGAGCCTGTGGTATGTGTCTTATACCACATACTGACGCCCCGTTTCGATAGAAATAAGCAGGGTCTTTCTCCATGAACCTGGTTGGCTTCTTATTTCTCTCTGGGCCTCAGTCTGCCCCTCTGTTCAATGGTCTCAGCTGAAACCATCCATGTTTTTTTCCTCCTGGGATAGTTAAACGGCTAGTCACACACTTATATGGGAGGGCTGGGGGGTCGGCAGTCGGTTGTTTTGAGGGGGACCCTGGTTGTACCCCAGCTTAGACTCCCTTGCACTTGGCCTGATGCTCAGAGGAGATTCAGCAGAGGTGGCCGTGGCCCCAGAGGTAGGCCAGGGGCTCAGCCAGGTTCCCTAGATACCATTTCCTAACCTGCTGCCTCAAGGGAAAGTCAGAAAGAAGACCCATGTTACTATGGGTGTTGTTACCATGGTGATGAGGGCATACATCTGAGCTCACCCCAGGGCCCTGCACCGCTCCTCCCCAGGGGCTTCAGGGAGGTCTCAAGTCCAAGCCTCCCTCCGCAGGCTGTCCTGGCCCTGATGATGCAGGGAGTAGTGGGGGCGCGGTGAGGCCAGGGGAGTGATGACCAGCACTCCCCTGCGATGAATTCATTCAGGGTGGGCCAGTGGTTAGAGCACAGGAGCGGTCAGGCAGGCCTGGGCTCACTCCCAGTGCTGAGTGACCTTGGCAAGTGGCTCCACTTCCCTGAGCCTGTGAGGAGAGGATGTGGCTTTGAGGATGAAATGAGATGCCACTGGGATGGCGATGAGCTCATGACTTCATTTTTTCCTCACACAGCCGCTTGGAGGCGGAAACAAACCGCAGAGCCCCGCAGACGTGCGCCCCCAGACCTGCCCCGCCGCGGCCACCCCGACCTTCCTCTCCCACTCCTTAGTCTCCACTCCTTGGTTCGGCTCCCTCGGCTGCCCCCGTGCGGTCCTTCTCGGTACTGCAGCAGCCGGCCCTGCTCACCTAGCCAGTGGCAAAGGCGTCCCTGCGGCCTTGCAAAGGTGGGACATGGAGTCATCTTCTGGCCTCAGGAGGACAAACACTTGTTTCCAAACCTTCAAGTATTGGTCGTCATTCTCAGAACCCAGCCTGAGCCCCTGGGGATGGCTCCGGACCTGTGGTAGGAACCCAGGAAGCAGCACTGCACCCTCCCCGCGGGGGTGGACCTTGTGGGCAGGAGGGAAGTAGGTACAGCATGTTCTTAAGGAAGATCACATAATGACCCGAGACTTCGGGGGGTGTCCAGACACACACACATAAGCACCCACATACCCCAGGCCTCCATGTGTACACATACACGCACCCAAACCCACCACTTGCCTATGCGACACGCTGCCCCTGGCACACATGGCAACATCACCTGCCAATCAAACCTTGTTTTTCTGTGCATCCATCCCTCTGTCCCTGTGTCTCCCCTCAGCCCCACCTCGCCCCCACCCCCTCCCGCCTCATCTCCACAACCTGAGGAAACTATAAATTGCAAATACAAACTCCTTTCCATGGCCTGACGCCCTGGATTATCCAGCCCTGCCTACCCCTCAGACCACATCGCCCACTACCAGCCACTTGCTCATTGTTCACCATTTCTCCAGCAAAAATATGCAGCACTCACTCCACTTCCGGCCCCCTGCATTACTGCTCCCTCTCCCTGAAATGTTCCTCCTCCGGGTCCTCCGCTAGCTGCCTCCTTCCCTTCTTTTAGGCCTCACTGTAAATGCCATCTCATTCCAGACATCAGAGCCTCCAGGCGACTGGAGCTGAGGACTCTCTAACCTCTATTCTCTCTAAACGTGTTCCCTTCAAAATGTGTATCCTGACCATTAGAGAAATGCAAACCAAAACCTCAATGAGAGACCACCTCATGCCTATTAGGATGACTACTCTAAGCCAAAACCAAAACCTAACAGAGAATAAGTGCTGGTGAGGATGTGGAGAAATTGGAAGCCTTGTGCATTATTGGTGGGAATATAAAAGGGTGCAACCACTGTAGGTGGTTCCTTAAAAAAAAACAAAACAGAATTACTATATGATCCAACAATTCCACTTCTGGGTATACACACAAAATAATTGAAAGCAGGGTCCCGTGTTCACAGGCCCGTTATTCACAATAACCGAGAGGTGGCAGCCACCCAAGTGTCCATCCGTGGAGGAAAGGATAAACGAAATGTGGTGTGTACATACAATGAAATAGTATTTAGCCTCAAAAACGAAGGAAATTCCGACACATGCCACAACATGGGTGAATCTTGAGGACATTATAAGCAAAATAAACCAAAAAAAGGCAAATACTGTATGTTTCCACTTATATGAGCTACATAGGGTAGTCAAATTCATAGACACAAAAAGTAAAGTGGTGGTTGCCTGGGGCTGGAGATGGAGGGAAGTGGGGAGTTACTGTCTAATGGGCACAGCGTTTTAGTTCGGGATGATGAAAACAGTTCTAGAGATGAGTGATGTGATGGATGCACAGCAGTGTGATGGACTTCATGCCACTGAACTGTACACTTGAAATGGTTAAGATAGTAATTTTTATGTTATGTGTATCTTACCACACTTAAAAATATTAATTTAAAAATATGTATCAAACATTTGTTTGCTTGTTCAATCCTGCCTCGCTTATTAAGCAGAACTCCACAAAAGCAGGGCTCTGTGTGGTACACCTACCAAGCGCTGTCAGTGACTGAGGACACGGGGAACAAGACAGACAAGGTGCCCACCCACCTGAGGCTCACGGCTGGGAGCCAGGGAAGAAAGACACTGAACAAACAAGAAAACAAAATTAGTGCCGTGTGGAAAATTAGAAGCGTGAATGTAACAGTGACTTCAGGGGTGTCAGCTGGGACGGTCCACACCATCCCAGAGGAGGTGACATTTATTTTAAGACCCAAGAAACAATAGTCATCAAGCCTCTGGGAGACCAGAACTGCGGACAGAGAGCAAAGTGCAAAGGCCCTGAGGGGGCATGAGCCTGATTTGCTGGAGGAGCAGCAGAGAGAGGAAGTGGGGGAAGCAGAGCAGAGGAAAGGAGGAGGACCTGGAAAGGAGAGGAATGGAGGGCGTTCCTGGTGGCCGAGGAGGGAGGCCTTCCGTGAGTGGCAGCGTACAAGGGCCCGGCTCTGCACTAAATGTATTTTGTGAATTAGCTCAGAGAATGCTCACAGCAGTCCTTCGGGCAGGTCCAGTCATCACCCCGTGGCTGGCGTAAAGGGGGAAAGAGGGACAGAGAGCTTGTGAGTTAGTGGGTTTTGTGAATTAGCTCAGAGAATGCTCACAGCAGTCCTTTGGGCAGGTCCAGTCATCACCCCGTGGTGTAAAGGGGGAAAGAGGGTCAGAGAGCTTGTGAGTTAGTGGGCCTGGGACCAGAGTCAAAGACAAACAGTAGGAGAGGGAGTCTCTGCCTGCTCCACCCCTGCCCCCCCTCCCTACCCCAGGGGGTGGGGGGGGCTCTTTATCTCTCACCCAGCTGCACTGCCACCCCCACTCCCTCCACCTTCAGCGCCAGGGCCTCTGACAGGTTGCCAGGCTGCTGGCCAATCACTGCCAAGGGGTTTCTGTTTCTCCTTTTACTCTCCCCCAAAAGTAAGCCACGAAAAGAGATCACCCCCTGTCCCTCACCTAAGGAGGGACAGGCTCTGGGACGGGGGAGAAAGAAGCCCATCTCTGCCTCCACAATAGCCTGTTTCTGAGGCCCCTCTGTAGGCCTTGCCCTTGGGGAGCCCCATCTTAAGGGGAGGGAGCCAGGAAATTCATGAAGCTTGGGAGGTGTAGCACAGAAAAGGAGGCAGTTCCGCTCTCACAGCTCCCGGCTGACACAGAGATGGAAGGGTCTGTCGGCTACCCAGGGCTGGTACAGAGCAGGACCCGGCTCGGAATGAAAATGCAGAACCCCTTGTTCAAAACGCAAGGGGAAAGGACCAATAGGAAAAGCACAAAGTATTATACAAGTAAATATATATAAAGCTTTGCTATGTAGTCTACCTCTTGGTTTTTCATGATGTTTTTTATTTGCTTTTTAATGTCATTCTAAGTAAAGAAAAATTAAAAATTTAAATGAGTCGCATGAATTGTACCATTCACCTTTATAAGTAGTGTGATGCCGGTTTTAAATGCAAATATACGGAAATTTCACCCATATTCAGAATCACCAAAATTTCACAATTTGTGTTTTGTAGCTTGTGCATGCATATGTATTTCATTCCTACCTAAAAGGTGGAAAAACCACACAAACTAACTCAACTGTTTTTATTTCACTCTGATTCCCACACATTCAAACAACACTCTCCACGTTCATCCGAAAGGAAGAGAACTGGGGGCAGCTCTGCCCTTCCCTGTGCTGTCTGCATGGTCAGCATAAGGGGCTGCTTGTCCAGGGAAATAATATCCAGGTAGGAGCGTGGCAAGGAAAGGGGTGGGGAAACCTGAGTTACTTGGGGGGCTTGATGCTCCAACCTGGCTGCTCCCCATGGAGGAGCCGTGAGAGATGAGGGCATGGAGGTGGCAGGTCGCACCACGGAGACCTTGAGTGCCTCCACTCTGACCATGAGACCCCTGTGGCTCCCCGATGCTCTCAGAATAAAATCCACAGCCCTACCCCTGAGCCACCCCTCCCCCCACAACCACCACCACTCGTTGCCACACATTCTGCTGTCGCCATAGCCCTGCTCTCCCTGACCTGAGCTTGGGAACTGCCCTCCCTCTGCCTGGAATCCTCTTCCCCATCATGCCCTTCTTCGGGCTAATGCATACTCATCCTTTGGGTCCCGGCGTGAATACCACTTCCTCTAAGAAGCCCTCCTTCACCTCCCAGGCTGCAGCAGGCACCTCCTCTGAACTGTCACAGGTCCTGTGCACCCTTCACTGCTTGTTGTCTTATCCTCCTCCCTCACTCCAGACCCGCGCTGTGGGGCAGGTTAACAGACCCAGACCCCAACACAATAGGTGAATGAATGCAAGAGTTCCCAGGCAGTGGGAGTCTGTGTGCACTGTCTATTGTCTCGCAGGCCTGGCAGCCAGGCCATGGAGGAGGGACTAACCGGCCTGACGCACCTACTATGTTCCAGGCCCACATGGCACTTCACGTTCCTGACTTCATTTTTACTCCCCTGCAGCCCAGGAAGGAGGTGTTCTTGTACCTGTTACACAGATGAGGGGACAGAGCATGAACGAATCCTCTTTTCTGGAACCACCACCACCACCACCACACAAATCCGAGCCCCAGCCAGGGTGACCAGCCCAATGACCTCTCAGCCAGGCCAGTCCAGATGTCCTCATTTCTTGGCCAGTCCCAGAGAGAACTCACTCCCAGCTGGGGCCTGTCCCATCCTTTTGCCCTCCCCCCTCTTCCTCCCCCTCCCCACTTCCTTCCTTCCTGCTCTCGGATATTCCCTTTGCAGGAAAGGCCCCAGGTTCCAGGGCAAGGCCCCCAGGTCCAGCAGCCCAGGCCAGGACACATGCTTCCTCCATCATCTAGGCCCCTCTGCCCTCCCGGGAGGCCGGAAATCTGATCCAGGCCTCGGAACATGGGAGCACAGCACAGGGGACAGCCCAAGGTCATTTTGTCCCTCCCTCTGCCTCCAGCCCTAGCATAGGCAGAGGAGTTCTGGAACTCATCCTGGAGGCCTGGAGCCCCGCTGGTAGGGGCTTTGCCACTCTGCCTGTGAGCTGGTCTTACCGAGAGCCTCTTCAGGAAGGCCCTGAGCAAGGTGACATGCTGAGTCACTCTGCACAGCACCTGACACAAAGTGCGCGCTCAGCTAACAGTGCCTTTGATCATTGTTATTCTCCCCCACATATCATCACCAGAATTAATCCTCACAATTATCCTGGAAAGTAGATAGAGTTTTTATCCTCAACTTACAAATGAGGAAACTGAGGTTTAGAAGGAAGGAAGTGACCTACCTAAGCTCTGTAGCAAGTATCAGAACTGAGTACAAACCCAGACCAGGCCAGTGCTCTTCATAACCACGGTTCTGCCACCCACCCATCCGCTCCTTGTGATCCTGGAACATAATTCTTTACCTGCTGTGTGCCTCCGTTTCCCCATCCGTACAGTGAGGAGGAGTATGGAGGAAGCATCTCTAAGTTTGCTCCTATAAATTGAAAGGAATGCACTAATTCCATGAGCAGAGACTTGCTGAGCGCTGTCCTTTTGCCAGAACAGAGGTGGGCACAAGATCACAGATCTGAGCCTGGGTGGTCCTACAGGCCAAGGTACCCAAATCCAGAAGTCTCACCTGGATCTCTTCTACTGGGGCTCCATCCATTTCCCCAGTTCGCAGAGGAGAGGAACCCTCACACTGTGGGAGGGGGAGAGGGTGCCCGAACGCCTCCGGGACTGCTGAAGATTGGGGAGAAGGCCCAGGCAGTGGAGAGAGAACTGAGGGCTGGCAGGTGGGTAGAGGCAGTAATGGGGCCATGGAGGGGTAGGTGGAACTGGATCTGTGGGGATGCCATTGCTAAGGGCTAGGGTCAGGCAGAAGCTGCCTGGCCTGGAATGGGAATGCCTCATCCTACCACCATCATCTTCCCCCCCGCCCCCCACCTCCTTCTGCAGTCAATAGACCCACATAAAAGCCCAAATTGCTGGATCTTTGAGTAGAGATTCATTTCTTGGTGGACTCAGGGCTCCCCCCACCACCACCACTCTGTTCCCACAGTCCCTCCCCAAGGATCTCAGTCCCAAGCTCCCTCATCAATGCCATCCCTTCATCCCAGCCTCCAGTCCCTCTGCCTAGCCCCGAGAGAGGGGCCTGGATCGCCAACAACCCCAAGGCCTCACGCACTTCCCCTCTGCACTCCAGCTCGAGGATACACCCAATAAATTAGGACGCTGCTGGAAGAGGCAGGGGAAGAACGCACCAAGGTCCCGGCGTAGCAGCCCAGGGAGCTGCGCTGCTCCGTGGCCACCAGAGGGCGCACGCCCCTTCCCAGAGCCAAAGCCACGACGGTGCTGACGGTGCTGGCCAAGGGGGTGGCTAGCAGAGGATGCGAGGTGGGAGGGTACCGGGGGGGGGGGGCGTCTTTCACGGCAGTAATCCCCCAAAATGCAGCTCCACCCTGGACGCGGACTCAGGCTCCGTAAGACAAGAGCCTCCAATGCAGCCCCTCGACCTCCATCCCGGCCCCGCCCCGAACTTGGGTCTTCGGCTAACCGTTTGCGCGCCCCCTCCTGGCCGTTGATAGCACTACTTTCTGGTGGTGCTCGCTCAGAGGCTGGGAGCATAAATGAGGTTGAAGAGGTTAGCACTGGGTGAACAGTACTGAGAAAGTACTGGGGGCCACACTGGATGTGCAGATACTGGTGGATAATAGGAGCGCACGAGGGGCCACCAGGTAGGTACTTGGGGTCGTCCCTTGGAGGATATTAAGGGGCACCAAGCCTAAACTGGAAGTAGGTGGACCCGGCGCTTACTAGGTGGTAACTGGGAGGCCTGAGTGGATATGTCAAAGTACTGAGCAGGCAAGGAGGATACTGGATAACAACAGGAGACACCAAGTGGGTACTTGGAAGTACTGGGAGGCACTGGGAAGACATTGGGTGAGTACAAGAGGCACTGGGTGGGAACTGGGGCGTGGAGTGGGGGTGTCATTGAGCCCAGAGTGAGAAGCACTGAGTTGGTTTGGGCAAATGGCGTGACTGAGAGGGTAAAGGGGTGTTGGGACAGTTCTTGGCAGGAACTGGGGACATGGGCATTATCGGTGGGATGATGGCCATGGCCTGCTCTCTAGTCTAGGCTGGCAGACATTGGGTGGGTATGGTAATCACTAGGTTTGCACTGATACCCTGGACCAGGATAGCACTCCCCTGGGAGTGCCTCAGGGCCCCCCCTAAACTGCCTGGGTCATCGTACCAATTTCAGAGACAGGACTCAGATCAGAGATGTCCCTTGGCCAGTGAGGGTCTCCTGCCCCAACCAGGACCTGTTCCTGATTTCCTGGCCAGAAACGGAGGGGAGCGCTGCACGTGGGCAGAGGACAGAACCCCATATTGTTTACCTCCCCCAGTTGGCAAAGGAAGTAAAGACAAGTCCGTCCTCGGGTCTAGAAAAATAAGGAGCCCCCTCCGCACTCCCTCCCACCAGGCTTCGGCCTTGTGGCCCAGCTTGCTGGCTGCTGGGCCGGGAGGGGCTGCAGGCTCGGCC
>NW_005370597.1:2035305-2035914 GCF_000412655.1 Myotis brandtii | reverse complement strand
AGCCCACAGAGGAGGCAGACACAGAAACAGTGCAATCAATACTGTGACCCCAACAGCCAGGCACTGACTGTGGGCTGTGCCTCCCTCACGCAGGTCTCCCCCAAACCAGACCGCCCCTGGGAAGCACTGTGGGAACCCCTTTTTACAGGGGAGGACACTGGGACACCAGAGAGTTCATTATTCACCTGAAGCCACATAGTAAGAGTGTTCCCTTCTAACTTGGACCTTAACCGTCTCCCCACACTAACCCTGCTGCAAGCGTTTCCAGAACATAGCTGAGGAGGACTCAACTCAGCTGGGGAGGCGGCAGGGAGGATTTCAGACCCCAGCTTGGGGCCTGGGAGAAAATGCAAGTCTGCCAGGCAGAGCGAGGGGAGGTAGCCTCAGCTCAAAGGACAGCCTGTGCAAAGACCTGGAGAATTTAGAGTGGCAGGCGAGGTGTGAGGGATAGCGGAGGCAGGCGGGGATAGAAAGCTGCTTGGAGGCTTGGTATCCAGACCAAGGGGCCTGGACTCCATTCCTAGAGGAGTAGGGAAGGTGTGAGCAAGGGAAGGCATGCAGTGATTGTTGCTCTGGCAACCATGGGGGTGGGGGAGGCCCAGAAGGGGG
>NW_005370597.1:2028114-2035199 GCF_000412655.1 Myotis brandtii | reverse complement strand
GGACTAGAGAGCAGGCCATGGCCATCATCCCAGTGAAGGACAAGTGGATCCAGCCCGGCAGTGGGGTGCGGAGAAGAAGCAGGGACACATCCTTCCCGCTCCCCAAGCAAAGATTCTTCTGCCTGAACCAGGAACCTAGAGAACAGAGCTGACTGCGTGATAAGGTGGGGGCCTCAGGGAGAGCGAGGGTTTTGGAGAACAGCGAATGGGAACGTGCTTCAGGGTGGCATGAGGAAGCCCAGAGCTAGACTCTTTGAAGGACTTCCAAGAGGAATGGGTTTGAGTGTCTGAGAGAAGCCAAGGAATCCTTGAGAAGAAAAGAGCCTGTCACACATACACACCTGGGCATGGAGGAGACAAGCTGTCCCCCTTCCAGGCCCCTCCTGCCCCTGTGATTTCTCCTGCCCCTGTCCGCCAGGCCCCACCCAGGGTACCCCTCTGAAGAGGCACAGTCTCCAGCCCCTAACCATCCCCCCTCAAGGATAGCCTCATTTTTTCCCTTCCATGGATTTAGGTCATTGCTCCTTGTCCTCTCTCCGAGGCAACGCGGAAAGTGACTAATTCCCTCCCTTCATTTATGGGTCCTGTTACCTGGGAGGTATTTATAGCGTGACAGCCTCCCTCCCTCCCCAGCGACTCAGCTGCTCTCCCCCAGGCCATCTCTCCCTAGTCAGGCGGGCCAATCTTTGCTTCCTCTCTCTTCTGCCACAGCCCCACCACCTTCCTTCCAGCCACCCCCTTGCCATTCCCTCATTTCCTGGTAGAAAGTGCAGCAGGCTCTGGCGAGGAGGGGCTGACCCAGTGCCTTGCTGAGTAGGGTGCTGTCTACAGGAGGAATGCCCTTCCCCTCTTGATCAGCCCCAAAAGGTGACTTAGGGGCTAGGTCAAGGCAGCAACATTTGGCTGGCTGACCCCTCAGTGATCTCACCACACCTGGTATTTATACTAACAATAGGTAACAACTATTGAGTGCTTACGGTATGCCAGGTATTATTATTACCTCTGGTTTGAGGATAAGGAAACTGAGGCCCAGAAAAAATGCCCCCCCCCCCCCCGCTCAGGTCTTTATAGCTGGTGTGTGGCACTCCTGCACAGCCACCCTTCAGAGCCATGCTTGGTGGCAATACTGGCCCCAAAGGCAGGTTGGGAGGGGCAAGAAATGAGAGATAGCCAGGGGTGCCTGATCAAAATACATCTCACACCCTGACTGGGTAGCTCAGTTGGTTAGAATGTTGTCCAAGGTTTTGGGTTCAATCCCCAGTCAGGGCACATACAAGAATCAACCAATGCCCTAGCTGGTTTGGCTCAGTGGATAGAGCCTCAGCCTGCGGACTGAAGAGTTCCAGGTTCCATTCCAACTAAGGGCACATGCCCGGGTTGCGGGCTCAATCCAAATTAGGGGGCCTGCAGGAGGCAGCTGATCAGTGATTCTCCCTCATCATTGATGTTTCTGTTTCTCTCTCCCTCTCCCTTCCTCTCCGAAATCAATAAAAATATATATTTTAAGAAGAATCAACCAATGAATGTATAAATAAAGGTAAACAACAAATCGATGTTTCTCTCTCAAATCAATACTTTTTTTAGCCCTAACCGGTTTGGCTCAGTGGATAGAGGGTCAACCTGCAGACTCAAGGGTCCCAGGTTCAATTCCAGTCAAGGGCATGTGTCTTGGTTGCGGGCACATCCCCAGTAGGAGGTGTGCAGGAGGCAGCTGATAGATGTTTCTCTCTCATCGATGTTTCTAACTCTCTATCCCTCTCCCTTCCTCTCTGTAAAAAATCAATAAAATATGTTTTTTTTAAATAAAATAAATTTTTTTAAATTTAGTTTTAAAAAATACATCTCACAAAGCCAGCAGGTTCCCCTACCAGTCATAAGCCATGGCTGATCTTCCCAGGGGTTGTCATGAATGGTGTCAGATAGAGGCCACTGGGCTACATGACACTGCCCGTCCCACACATATCCCCTCCTCCAAGCAGGGGTCAGTGAGGAGCTGGGATGGCATAGGTCTGGCCAAAGAAAGAGAAAAAGGAAGCCCTGTGTCCACAGAGGATGAGTGAAGGGAGGGAAGTCAGCTGCATGCGGGAGGGCTGAGACAGGGACCCGCTGCCCTTGCACATTCCCCAGTCTCACAATTACTCCAGGCCCCTTTTCACAGCTGGGAAGACTAAGACCCCGAGAGGTGAAGAGATGGGCTCAACTTTTTCCAGATTCTCGGAGCAGAAATTCTACAATACTGATGAGGTAGCTTCGTCAAGATTTCTGGGAGACAAGAGAGACTGGATGCAGGGGTGGAGAAATCATTTGGTCTGGCCCTGCCTAGGCATTAGGGGTGACTTAATTAAGTGTCTGGCCGAATAGAGCGGGCTAATTTTTAAGTTGATAATTTTGTATGGCCCGCAAAAAATGTTATAAATATCCAAATGGGCCTTGGCTGTAAAAAAGTTCCCTACCCCTGGTAGAGAACGAGGCTAAGTTCAAATCCTAACCTTGTACTCACAAACTTGGTGACATAGGGCAAGTGACTTTACCTCTCTGTGACGTGGTTTCTCTATCCATAAAATGGGCTGATGTCAGACCTCATACATACTTGGTCATGAAGACTCAGAGGTGTGCAGCAGGCAGAGTACTAAGCACTGTGCCTGGCAAACACCGGGAGCTCCACAATGCTGGCAGGTAGTACTGTGGTTTGTATTTTCCCCCACTCCCCCGCTTCTTTCTTCTCTCAGACCTGAGCAAAGGGGTCACATTTCTTCCCTGTGATGGGGCTTCCTGAGGATAAGAGCTGTGTGTCCACCGTCAGCCCACCTTCAGCTGTCCTTGGGACCAGGAATCGGCGGTGCAGGCTGCTGTCAGGAATGAACACTCACTACTGTTCACAGTATTTTCATTACCATCAGTGTATCATTCTCTATGTACAGCTGTAGCCCCATCAGCACACACCTCGCTAGGCTTTCGGCTCTTGTTTGGGGAAGCCATCCCCCCTCACATCACCACAAAGGGGTCCCACAGGTCCCACAAGAGCCCCATCTGGGAGGCCACGCGGGGTCCATCGGCCCCATTGTACCCCCCTCACCACCACCTTCCACCATGGGGTGCCAGGAGCCAGCCTGGAAGAAGAAAGACACTGAGTCATTCTGGTTCCCGCTTCACGGAGCCAGAGCTGGCGGCAGCCCAGCCAGCCCCGCCGGCCCCTCCAAGGGGGAAGTCAGGGGCAGAGCTAGGTCCCTGGAACTCTCCTGGCAGCCCAACCCGGGGCTGAGCACGGCGACACAAGGAGCCAGATTTGGGGGAGGAGGGAGGAAATGCAGGGGTCTAGTGACTGGGCCCTGACAGAACAGGAAAGGGTAGGGGGAGGCGTCTGTGACCACCCCGTGGTGCCCCTGTGAGCACCCTTGAGGATCTGGCTCTGGGTCAGGTCTCCACTACCCTGGAAGAGAGGGAGCCCCACCCAGTTTACAGGTAAAGGCAACAGATTCAGAGAGGGCCCGTCAACTGGCAGCAATCACACAGCACCTGGTAGGTGGAGCCAGGCAACATCTGCTCAAATGCCCACAGGCCCTGATTCTCATATCCTGAGTGGACAGCCAGGCCTGGCCCAGGGCTTGGGTAGGGGAAGGGAAAGCACCCAGCAACCCTGTCCGTGCTGGCAGGTGGAGGGGGGAACTAGGCATCAAGGAGGTTGGGGACAGAGGTCAGGGGGCAGGGCAGTGGAGTAAGGCACTCTGGGCCAATTCTTCAGCAGGGCAGTGCAATGGGGTGCAGCCCAGGACCAAACAACAGAGAGAGGCCTGAGTCTTCAGCCTAGCTCACCCCAAGCCTGGGCACGTTTGAGTCTCAGTTGCCTCAGTGATGCCATCACAACTCTGATTCCCAGCGCTCTCCCTAGCGGTTTGGGGCCAGGCCTCCCCAGGCACACCAGCAGGGCAGGAGGCTGAGGGGCCCCAGAGGGGTCTGTGTCCAGACTGTGGTCCCTCCCCACCCATGGGCACACAGGGTCCTCGTTGAAAAAACACGGTGTATACAAATAATTAAACAGAAGAATTGGAGTGATTAGGGCAGATGATTATTGTCAAATTATGATTTATCTTGTAGTGGAATTAGTATTCCCCCAAAGGGCCCGGCGTGGCGCGGCGCCCGCCACGGCCCCGTGATTAATCGCCGTCTCCAGAAGGTCACCTCCAGCCACTGCAGATTAACTCAGTGGGGAAACTTCTTTCCGTAATTCAAGCTGTTGTTCCCACAACCTGTCATCCGCCTCGGAAAAGGACGATTTCGTCAGGGAGCCCAGGGCGGGGGCCTGTCCGCTCCCCCAGCCCCTCCCCACTGAGGACATGATATATGGTGCGTCCCGACACGGGTGACCGAGGAGGGGGGTAGCGTCCGCCGTGGGGTGGGCAGCGGGAAGCAGGAGTCGGGGAGCATGGGGGGAAATGAGGTGCCGCCAAGCAGAAGTAGGCTGTGAGGGGAGAGAGAGCGCGCAGGCGGTGGCAATTAGGAAGAAAATTGGATTTTTCAGCGTCCAGAGGCAGCTGGGATCTACGGTGTGAGGCGCAACCACCACCCCTTTCCCCAGCACACACAGGCACCCAGCTCCAGCCAGGCAGGGACTCCCCAGGAGGGACGGAGGACGGGGGTGGGAAACAGACCTCCTTCAGGAAGGTCGGGAGAAAATCAACAGACAGTAAAAGGACCTGGTCAGGCCCTAGCCGGTTTGGCTCAGTGGATAGTGCATCGGCCTGTGAACTGAAAGGTCCCAGGTTCGATTCTGATCAAGGGCACATGCCCGGGTTGCGGGCTCCATCCCCACTGGGGGGCATGCAGGAGGCAGCCAATCAATGATTCTCTCTCATCGTTGATGTTTCTATCTTTCTCTCCCTCTCCCTTCCTCTCTAAAATCAATAAAAATATATTTTAAAAAAATAAAAAAGGACCTGGTCAAGCCTGAGGCTGGGCCCTACAGAGCGCCCCCCACCCCCACCCCCCAGTGGAGAGCAGCTTCCCTGGCCTGAGAGACAGGACCCAGATCCCATTTCCCCAGTGGTAGACGTGGCCTGAGCCACATACCAACGTCCCCACAGAGATGCTAATCATGGCTACTTCCTTCAGCCCAGACCAGGTCTGGAAGTGGGCTCAGGATCCCCGGCCTGCCTCCCTGTGCACCGAGTCCCCGCATCCCTGCCTCCTCACCCCAGCCTTTGCCCATCCCACTGTTCCCTGAGTGGGACGGGGATATGAAGACACAAGTGCCTCCCCTTCCTCTGTCTCATTTACCGTCCATCCCCCCTGCAGGGGGTGGAAGGGTGTCTTGTGCCCATAGCACAGATGAGGAGGCTGAGGTAGGGTGCCTTTCTGCTCTGAAGCTGCCCTGAGTGCAAACTCCTTCAGACTCTTCCCTTTGGAGATCCCACAGCCTTTTCCAGTCCAATCCACCCTGCTCACCCGCCCCACCTCCAGAAACACTCATTGTGTACTATTCTTTCAGGCCTCCAGGCTTCAAATGTTCCTGGAACGTGCCTCCGGTCCCCTGCCCGCATCGGGTACACTTCTATTCCTTCTTCTCAGTCCAACTCACTGTCCCTCCAGGAACAGAATGTGCACCCAGGCCCATGGGAGTGCTCACTGACCTCCCCATCAGAGTGGGTGCTCTCTGGGGGCCTCATACAACCATCTCCCCGTTGCCAGCTCAGACCCAGCCTAGCAAGTACTCGGGAACCATCCGGAAGGCACCCAGGGCTCAGGGGCCTCCACTCCCCACTCCACCCCCAACCCAGCTTACCAGAGCCCAGATCAGAGGGTTGGGAGGTAGAAGACAGAGGTAGGGCCACTTGCTGGCTGGTGCCGTCTTGGTCCACAGGCCTCGTTTTAGTTGAGAACAGAAGCATGTATTATGTATACAGCGGTTTGCTCAGAACATTCTCGGGTCTGAGATATTTAGAGTTGTGAAGACCCAGCACTATTTGGGAGAGAAATAGATTTTCTCTCCCTCTCAGGAGTGGGGGCAGAGGCACTCTCTCTCCAAAACCATTGGGAGTAACCACAGGCACTTTCCTTGGGGGAGAGGGGCTTTCCATCCTCTGCTGGGTCAGACACCACCCCACCCCAGTCTTTGGCTGATGGTGATAATAAAAATTCCCATTTATACTACGTCTTACTTTCAAAATGCCCTTTATTGTATGCACTCACTGACTCTTCAGGGACAAGCCAAACAACTTGTTAACCCCATTTTACAGGCGAAGAAACAGACTGGGGGAAGGTGGCAGATGACTTAAACAATGGAGGTGGCTGAGTCTGGGGAGGGTGATTCTGGTCCCACACCGTCCCCAGCCCACTCTGTGGAGCCACCACCTCCCAACACTGGCGGCTCCAGAACCTTTACCTCCATCCTTCCCCAAGGCCCAGGTGGGGTGGGAGTAGGGCAGGTAGCTGTGGCAGGACCCCCTTCCTGCGAGCTCTGGGTCTATAGGCCTGGTTCAAATCCCAACATGCCCCTCACCAGACGTGGAACCGTAGAGGTCACTGTACCTCTCTGTGCCCTGCTCATCTCTAAAATGACTTCCAATCTTGCAGGGCTGTTGTGAGGATGAAACAAGATCTGGGCCCAGCCTGGCAAACAGTAAGTGTTCAATAAATTTGAGTTGTGTGTTTGTTTTTCCTTGTTTTATCATGTTCACCGTGTCATTAATCTCTCCTGGAGGATGTGAGGGAGCTGAGGGCCTCCCCATGTCCCAGAGGAGGAAACTGAGTCTGAAGGGCTTCCAGCAAGCAGAGGACATCATCAGATAAGTGTCCTGAAGTCCCTCAGCGTCTGTCCCTCCCCCTCAGGAACCCTCCATTGCGCCGTGCCCATGGAATACAGCACAAACGCTCCGCCCAAAGAACCTGCCAGATTCTTCTCTGTTCCTAAGACACTGCTGGTTCCTGCCTTTCAGCCTTTGCCCAAGCTGGTCCCTCTGCCTAGATGCCATTTCTCTGTCAGCTCCACATTTGTTACCAAAGTCTTTCAAGGCTCTGCCTAAAGGCCACGCCCTCCAGGAAACCACCTCCAACCTCCAGCCCTTGAGGGGCCATGGTGACCTGCTGGA
>NW_005370597.1:2021577-2027984 GCF_000412655.1 Myotis brandtii | reverse complement strand
CGGAGGGTGCCCCGACCCTGGGGGAGCACAGCCCGCTCCCCCCACCCGACTCCTTCCAGCGCCGCGGCCAGCCTTTGATCCCGCTGCCTCTGCGCCCCAAAACTGATTGGCATCGAATTACGCCGCACGGCGGAGGGAGATAATGGCGGGAGGCGCGGCAGACATGAAAGGGGGGGCGCAGCGGCAGTCCGGGCCGTTGTTAATGACCCAATAAAAAGGAAGAGGGGGGAGAAATAACCCTCCCTTCCATCCCCGCCCCCAAGACAGCGGCCGGTGCACACAAAGCCGCAGCCGACTCGGAAATTATCGCGGCTCAGCCCAGCGCAGCGTGACTGGAGGGGGTGGGCTCACCTGGCAGGCACCGGAGGGAGGGCGCACACTCGCGGTCGCGCAGACAGGCACACATGCTGGTCCTGGCTTTAATATGTTTATACCTTTTTCATCGTGGATTTTTTTTTTGCATTAATTGTGATTTTCAAAAAAATATTACACTGAAACAATTTTACTGATTTCTGAACATTTCGTGCCCACCCTTGTCCCGGCTCCGAAACCGTCACACAGAGAGCACCGTGCAGTGACACGCACGCACTGTCTCACATACACACAGATACAGCTAAAACAGTCTCACACAGTCACACACACAGATACAGACGCCCCTCGCACACAGTCACACCTAAAGTCACCTGCAGAAACAGACATGAAGCCGCATGGACACATACATTCAGCACAGCCTGCAGAGGCTCACATAGACACACCCAGAAGCTGGGACGGAGACAGACATACAGACACACACACACACACACACACAGACTGAGACAAATGAGGAGGAAGCTCACAGAGACATCCAATGTAGAGAGAGACAGACTGATTGATACACACTGAGATCTATAGACAAACACCAACATGCAGATACACAGAGACAAGCACAAACCATACAGCGTCCCAAAGACACCCACACACACACGAGCCTGGGTCATAGAAGCATACCCAGTGACACCCATCCAAGCACAAATCACCACTCCACTTCCTGTGAACTCTGGGATGCACCCCGCACCCTCAAGGCCACCCATTTCACACCCTCATTGATGTTCAAGTGTGTTCAAGTGGGTTGGGAAGGGCCAAGGGCTGAGCTGACCCACAGCAGAGATGAAGTGAGGTCACTGGGCCACAGAGGCCAGAGAACATGGTACTAGGGAAAGGAGTAGGGTGCTGCTGAATCCCACAAGGCTGGGGCAGATGGTTTAAGCCTTCAGAATATCATTTTATTCACCTTTAAAATGGGGTTCAGCTCCTCTCCCATGGGGTTGTGTGAGTCAATAGGCAACAGCCAAGTACTAAATGTTGGCTGCCATTACCATGGAGACTCCCTTAGGGGCAGCTCAGACTCCATGCCTGTCTCCCCAGCACACGCAAGCACGCACACACACTTCTCTTCGCTCCCAATCTCTTTACTGCCAAGGAGGTCCCTCTGAAATCTAATCTGAGTCCCTCATGCTATAAACTAGCCCCAATAATTCTGGGAATGGAGAGGCCAGGCCCCTCCAAGGAGCTTCTCCTGCTCCAAAAAAAACAGCACCCTGAGCACCAGAGGTCCTGGAGGCCAGATGGGGCTTCATCTTCGGGTCAAGCATGCTTTGCTTTGCTATCTGATTTCAAATCCCAGTTCCACCAGGAACCGAGTGTATAACTTAGGCAAGGACTTGACCTCTCTGAGCCTTGGTTGCCTTCACTGTCAGATGGGTTAACAGCATCAACATCCAACACAGGAGGCTTCTGGGAGGATGAAATAGCTATCAGGCTGAGCTCATGGGCCATGGCTGGAGCTGCTGGTTCATGCTGGGGTCATAGGTGAGGGGTTCGGGTACATACTCTCCCCCACACATCAGGACAAAGCCCTCCCAGAAGCTCCTTCTTAAGTGGACAAGGGGACTTTATGAGCCAAACCTCAGGGCCTAATTAATGTGATTAATCACAGGCCCAGCCACACAGGCCAGGAGGACAGCTGGAAGGGAGGGTCACAGTCAGCTCAGTTACCCAAAGGATGGAGGAGCAGGAAATAAGATTCTCAGTGGCCTCTCCTCCTCTCACCCTGAACCAAAGCTCTCCCAGTCTTTGCTCACTGGTAAGTCCCTTCTCATATCTAAATCCAGTTTCTCCTGCTGCCACTCAGGAAGCACGTGGGATCTGCAGTCAAGGTCCTGGCCATCCCTAGCTAGACAGGGAGGCCGTGATTGGTCTCCCAGTGTCTGGGCTGTGTAATGCTGGTTTGGTGATGTGAGTGGGTTGAGGCAAAACCTCTCAGAGTCGTGTCTGGCCTGGGAGAACGAGTGTAGTGAAAAATCAAGAAAGAAGCTGGTGGCAAGGAGGGACAGGCCCCCTTCTCCCTCTAAGGGAACTGTGTGTGTAACCCGTGTGAGGAGAATGTGTGTGTGTGGGGGGGGGGGCAAAGGCCCTGGCCACGGCTGTAGCAGGAAGGGACAGCCCACTCAGGCAGGGGCGATGCTGAGTTATAAATCACCCTCGACTCAATTAGAGCCTGTGAAAGGTTGTGCACACCCAGCAGAAAGCACGGTGCTTGGCGGGCAGCCAGCTCCCTGCGGGGGGTGAGGGCAAGAGAGCTGGAGTGTGCCGACGTGCATGTACGTGTGTGTGTATGTGCCTTAATGTGCATGTGCGCTTGTGTCCTTGTGTACATGTACCTGTTTGTGCCTGTCCTAGTATGTATGTGTATGCGGAGCACACATGCCTGTGGATTCTTGTATGCAATATGCTTGCATATCCCTGTGCTTGCCCCTGAATATGTACGCACCTGTTTGTACCTATTTGTGCTGTGTGTGCACCTATGTGTGTGTGGATGTTGATGGAGATATCCTCGTGCCTGTGTGCACCTGAGTGTGAGCATGGTTGTGTCTCTCCACCATTTGCCTCTGTGTGTCTGTGCGCACCGAGTGTGCGTGGGTATGACTGTTATGTGCATGTGCCTGATGAGTTGAGCTGGACGTTGGGGTAGGGGTCGGGGAATATTCTTGTGGGAGGGAGACTCCTATGTATTTGTGGGGAGGCATGAATGAATGGAATTATGGGCAGGCAGCAAGAAAGTGACAGCCCGCCCGGGCCAGTTGGAAGAGGCTGTGACAGGGAGGGAACCAAGCTTACAGGAGGGTGGGGGTCTGTGCAGTTCAGAGGGCCTGCCGGGACCCACTTCCTCCAACCCTGAGCAGAGAGGCTGGACACCAGCCTTGCTCTGAAAGGGCTGCCCTCCTGTGGCCAAGGAGCACCCTGGAGTTCCTCCCCTGCTTCCTCTCTAATAACTAACGGTGATGAGCAGCCACCATGGGTTGGACTCTGAGTTAAATCCTCCATCTGGAATATCTCACTGACACATTATGAAACATGTACTACTAGAATTCCCACTTTACAGATATGGAAACTGAGGCTCATTGATTTGCTCAGCTAATAAGTAATAGAGCCAGAGTCTGAACCTATGTTTGTCTGATTCCAGAAGCCTTGCCACATTCATTGCTGCCTCCCCTGGGGTTCCCAGTGGTCCCAGTCTGTGTGTGTTTGAGGGGGGGCGTCTATGTGAGCAGGTGTGTATGCCTCCCCTTCTGCCTGAGCACTCTGAACCCCAGGCTGCTGTGCCCCAGTGCCAGCACAGAGTCAATGTCAAAGAAATATCTATTAGTTGGAGGGAGTAGAGAGTGAAGATCTCCTGTTCTGCTCTGATGCTAAGAAAAGCTGGCAGTGGTGTTAGGGCAGGGGGTGCCTGTGAACCACCCCATGAATCCTGCCCATCTCTGCTTACCTCCCAGGGAGGAGATGCTGCCCTGGGCCCCAAAGAGGGTTGTGGAGTAGGGACTGAGGGTTTTCCAAAACCAGGCTGGTCCCTGCCTCATCTTCACCCACACCCAGAGGTTGGACTGCCCTGATGTGTCCTTAGACCAACACTATGTCTCACCTGTCCCTTCTCTACCCAAGTCACAGACAAAGACTTTCAGGAAAACTTGGGGCCCTGAATCCAGGCCAGACCTCCATGGAACAGGTGTGCACAGGCACCATTAGCCAGGAGCCAATTTGTGACCCTTGACTCAGTTTCCCCCATTTATAATGGTATTTCTGAGAAAGAGTATAGAGAATATACACTACTCAGTCGTGGGCCTCTTTGCACAGCCTGGAGAACCCAGCCATGGATATGGCCCCCACCCACCAGGTCCAGCTGCCTGCCCCTCATGAAGGGTAGAATTCAAACCCACAGTGGGGGCTTCTCTCTTGCCCCAGACACTCAGGCTCCACAAGGGATCCTCCTTCCCCAGCCTCCTGGGACACACACACACACCCCCCAACCTTGAACCATGTTTTGCTCCCATTTACTGAACATGTGCCAGGAGTGGGAGATGGATGGGCCTCCCTCAGAGCAGCCTCCAGGAGGAAACCTAGCCATGTGCCAGACCATCACCCTGCATCTCCTGCAGGTCCCTGCAGGCCCCACATCTGGAACCGTTTCAGGCAGGAGAAGCATAGGACTGAGCTGCTCCTCCTTTGATGATGGGGCTGTGGGGAAGGGTCATGCCCTTTGGGGAGGTTGGGGGAGTCACAATTCATGGATGGCACCCCTCCTGAGGGTAGGAAAACACAGGTGGGGGAGGAGGGGAGAGCAGAAACGGGCAGGATGGGGTTGAGGTATTTATGTCATGGTGCTGAGACCTATAGGATCAGGGGACTCCAGAAAGGATCCAGATGACGACCAGCATTTTAATCCTGGAGGAAAGGGCAGGGCCAAGCCTCCCTGTCACTAGGCCTCAGTTTTCTCATTAGTAAAATGAGAATATTACTTCCCAGGTAAGATTCTGGGGCAGGATCTACAGTGAAAGGATGTTTTATGCCTGGGACCAGTGCATCGTAATGCTCAGGACAGGGTAGTAGCTGCTATTGTTGTTGTTATCGTTAGTTTGTTTAAAACAGCTGCTTCCCACCAGAGCTCTCAGTCCAGCTGAGCAGACCAGGTGAACATTCCCAAATGTGTCGGGCTCTGTAGAATCAGACTCTGGATTGTTGGGAGGGCTGGGCAGTCAGGAAGAACCTCCCAGAGGAAGTAGCCTGAGAATGAACTTCAGAGATGGGAGAGCCAGGCAAGCTGGAATGGAAGGGAGGGGGCATCCCAGGGGGGAGATGGGCTGGAGTCCAGCCCTGAAGGCAGGAGGGAGCCTACAGGGCAGGGGGGCCTGGCTGACTCTATGAGCCAGCTGGGGAGATAGCCTGACTTAACCTGGGAAGATGAAGAGAAGGGACAGGCTCCTAGCTGCCACCTCTATGGAAGAGCTCTGCCCTGAGGCCCACCCCACCCCCACCCGCGCTGCATCCAAGAAAACCCTTCGGATCTGCAGGGGGCCACTGACACCCACCCTGGTGTATCCTTCCGCCCAGAACTCGGAAATCAGGTGGCTGCTGCTCCCTCCTCTGTTTATTTATTCCCCTGTTTTTTCCCTTTTCGGGAGACGATAATTATTCAGATCATCGCGGTGATTTACTCGGCAATCAGAGCCGCTCGATGCGGATGCGGTGGCCCTGGAGCTGAGACAGCCGAGCCTCGCCACGGGGGCGGGGGGCTCAGTCCCCCTCCTCCCGCAGCCCGCTGGCCTTTGTTCTCTTTGAGGCCTGCACCCGCGCTGCCTGGCGTTCAGCGGAGGCGCCCACCTGAGCGGACACATCAGCGAGCTCGGATCCTGGAAGCGAGTGTGCACATGTGTGCATCCCGGGGAAGGGCCTGCTGGGCTGAGAATGGTGAAACGCCCGTGTCCATATTTCGGGGGTGGGAGGGAACATGGGTGGTGGTTGAGAGTGTGCAAATGCACGAACAGAGAGGTCAGGTGTGTCATCGGAACGTGTGCACCTGTGTGATTGGCTGAGGCCTGGGGTCTATCTGTCTCTGCAGCTGTTCCCAAGTGCAGTGGGCAGGTGCCCAAATGTTTGTATTTTAGGCACAGAGCGAGGAGAGGCGAGGACTGGGGTTCCTGCGCTGAAGCTGCCTACGGTGATCACGGATGGGGAAGGGGCTAGGTTCTTTCTTCCTCGTCTCCCTGATCCGCTGGGGGTGAGGAGACAGACAGCGATCAGCTCCTCCAAATGCCCAGTTCTCCCAGTGCTCCCGGACTCCCGGGGGGTCACGTGGGTACAGGTATGGCTGTGTTCACGGGCGAGTGTGCACACGTGTACCCGCAGGCCTTCACCCCCGCCTGCCCGCGGGCGGGCGCGGTGACGGTGACCTCATTACCGCCTCCGCAAAGGCCCCTTGAAATCCCTGCGCCGTCGCATTTGGCTGCTCTAAGTGATGGGAACGGCCTGCGCTTCCTGATCAATCGCTTAAAATTCAGGGTCGGCTCGCTCGCCGGAGAGGGCTGCCTGCCAGC
>NW_005370597.1:2011324-2021558 GCF_000412655.1 Myotis brandtii | reverse complement strand
GGGGGGGGGGGGGGGGCTGCGATCCTGCCGTATTGGAAAACATCCCCGCGCTGGCTGGGGGGCCCGGTGGGGCCAGCGCTGGAAGCCGTTCCACTCGAGCAGATGGCTGTGAAACTTTGGCGGCGAGATAAATTGGGTCTGACGGCGTGAGGCCGGCTCACAGATGGGCGGGATTCTCACGCCGGCCCCCACGTCCGGCTCGGCCGCGGGCAGCGCCGGGGCCGCTCGGAGCCCCCTTTGGGCACCCGCCCGGCCAGCAAAAGCCTTCGGGAAGCCACTAATCCTCCCATAGCCTCTCTCTGCCGGAGGCGCCCTGCGTCGCACTCCTTCCGGCCCCAGATCTCCCCAGAGAGGAGCCCAGAGGGAGGGGCAGCCCACCGCCCCCGCCTGGTCACCTCCGCCAAGCTGGCAGCTGGGCTTTCCCCCTCCTCTGCGATCCGCAGAGGCCTGAAGCGTGAAGGTTAACAGCTGGGGGGGGGGGGGGGGGGGGGGGGCGGCTGCGTCTCCCTCCTTCACCTCTCGCGGCTGCAGCCCCGCCCACCTGCCTGCCCAGGGGATGTCGTAAACAGGGCTGGGGGGGGGGGGGGGCGGAGAGAGGAGAGCCAGACAAAGAGAGAGCAAAAATGAGCGAGAGGCAGGAGAGACCGAACCTGAGACAGAGACTGCAAGAGACAAGAGACAGACAGGGAAATGGAAGCGGAGATGTAGAGATAGACACAGAGACACCCACATGGGGAGGAGGGAGGGACCTCAGAGCCAGAGCGGAGACACACAAAGAGAGCGGGAGGGAGGCAAAAGGGAGGACGAGGGGACCAGACACAGGCGGTGACAGCCTCGAGCTGCGGGTGATCATGGGAGGGGGAGCGCGAGGGGAGTTAGGCGCAGGGCGCAGCCCCGGGCTACCTTCGCCCCCGCGAAGAATGCCGCGGCCTAGAACCACGGAGCGTCTCCGCCCGAGGCTGCGTCCCCGATCCCCACATGACTTCCCGCCTCGATTTCCCCGGGAGCCGGGGAAGGGGGGGGGGGGCGCTGCAGGGCCATTACTCTGCCGCAGAGCCCGCCCTGTTGAGCCGACTCCCCTGCGCTTCAGTCCAGCAGGCAGATATCGATCCAGCCCAGCCAAGCTCAATACCCACAGCCTGCAGCCCGCTCTGCAGGGTCCTACAGAGAAGAGGAGGGGGCTCACTCCTCGACCCGCCCCCGCGGGGATTCTGTGCCAGAATAAATTCCCGAGAGCCCAGCCCAAGCGAGCGACGTCGCCCACGTCTGTTCCTTGGCGGCCCTATGAGGCCCGCCAGGCCGCCGGCGGCAGGGGGGTGGCCGGAGTGACCCCCAGCCCCGCCTCCTGCCCGGCGCTGGAGGCTGGAGGGGAAAATCTTTGCTGAGTTGATGAAGTTGAAGTTTCATAAAGGGCGTGAAGAAAACAGCCAATCAGCGAGCCTACATTTACATGGGCTCTCTGATTGGCTCTCGCCGTGCCTCTTTAGAATGTTACTTTAAAACCTTAAGAAGGCGAACAGTCCCACTGATTAGAGGGAGAACCCAGATCAGATGCCTCAGTTTCCTGTAAGGCCCAGCTCTGAGGGAGGCGGGGAGCTTAGACATGGTCTCCCTCAACCCTCCCATACAGATGACTAACTTGGAGCCAGAGGGTCAGAGAGTGGAGCTAGGCCTGGACCAGGGGCTTGGTTCTGCCAGCACCCTTCCCTGTGCCCACTTCCAGATACCCAAATGGGTGGTTAGTGGTCATTTGGGGCTGAAGGCCCGAAGGAGTGAGGGGCTAGCCTGGCTTGGGGATGGGGAGTCTGTGGAGCAGAGTCTTGTCTGTGGCAGGAAAAGCGTGGGTGGTGTCACCAAGTTCTGCAAGCCTACAGATAATACAGCTTCAAAGGTAGGCCCAATTGGTTCCCCAGCTGGCCACCAGGCCAGCATGACCTCGAGTCCTAGACAGGCACACAAGAACACAGTGACAGGTTGATGCCTCAGGGGCCTAGAGGAGTGGGTTTGCCCTGTGCAGAGTGAGACCAGGCCACCCTAGCAGCCTTGCACTGCCCCTATCCCCACTCTAGGTCCAGCAGGTCTGAGTCACTCTTGAGGAGGGAGGAGAGGTCTGGACATTGGCAGCTAGGAGTAGAGAACCCAGTTTCTGTCCTAGGGCCTGCCCATGTTGGGAAAGGGTCCCCTGGGGTTGCCATTTGCAAATCCAACCCTGCTTCCCAGTCTTCAGATGACTCAGGCCTGGCTGAAGGAGAGGGCATCTAAGAGAGGATGGGGGGTGGGTCCTGAGTCTATGGCTAATGCTGAAGAGAAAGCCCCTCCAATCACCTGCATATGACAAATTGGGGGGGGGCAGGTGGGAGAATTCACTCTATTGGGGCTCTAACACCACCCCAATTTCCCCCAGTGAAACAGCCTGGAGACCCAGCTCTGTTGCTCAACTCCAAATAACCTTCTTCCAGAATCTGAAATATACTAGTATGTGGAGAGGCTATGCCTGAGTCCTTATGTGCATACAGCTGCTCCTGTGACAGGTTATGCACACAGGCCTGTGGGACCTGGGGTAGCAGCATCAAGTGCTGGGGCAAATACACCTGGTTTGCAGAAGATTCAGGGGCCCTACAACCAGTGCCCAGACATCTGAGAGACTGCCAAGACCCAGAATTTAGCCAGCTGATGTGCCAAACGTGCTGTGTGACTTTGAGTGCAGCTCATATATCTCTGAGCTTCAGGCTTCCCTCTAAGTCAGCGGTTCTCAACCTGTGGGTCGAGACCTCTTTGGTGGTCGAATGACCCTTTCACAGGGGTCGCCTAAGACCATCCTGCATATCAGATATTTACATTACGATTCATAACAGTAGCAACATTACAGTTATGAAGTTGCAACGAAAATAATTTTATGGTTGGGTCACAACATGAGGAACTGTATTTAAAGGGCCAGAAGGTTGAGAACCACTGCTCTAAGTCCTTGCTCTAGAGGAGGCAGCTGCAGAGAAACCCTAGAAGCAGGGGCAGAGTCCAAGAGGGGCCTGGAGGGCCTCCTCAGAGGCCCAGCTGGTTCAGCCTATGTCCAAGAGTTGAGTTGGACAGGGACATAACTGCCAAATCCCACGGTTCTTACCAATTCTCAGAATCTCATCTGCCTCCCTGCCCACGTCATAAATAGCAGGAGGCCGAGCTGGGGTGGGGCAGGAGTGGGAAGTGGCGTGTGCATGCATTTGTATGTGTGTATGTATACACACATAGGGAGGGTGTGAGAGCCTCCCCCACCCCCACCCTGACCACTGTGCCCATTGCACTCTGAGAAGCTGAGATAATCCCTCGCCATCTGTCTTGTGTTGCTAACCCGCTCAGCCGGACAGCTGCCTGGGCCACAGCTCTGCAGGGGAGCGGGTGCAGGGTGCTTGGGGAGCTAGCCAGCTCTGAGGACCTGGCAGCAGGACCCCACCCCATTACATCCCACCTGCCTGTCTCTACAGAGGGGAAATGTGTGGCCAGAGATGGGACAGGAAGGACTTGCTCCATCCCTGCTTCTGACCATGGGAGAATTGGAGAAATGGAAACACTCCCTGGAGGCTGGGGGCTGGCCCTCCCAGAGTAAAGGAGGATGGACAGAATGACCTGCTGACTTATGCTCCCATGAGCCCTCCACATATTCACACATGTCCCTCTGATGGGAGGGCTGCAGTAGGGACAAGTCAGGCCTCTGGGGGAGGAAGAGCCATCTCCTCTGCCTCTGGCAGGCTAGTGTCCAGGCCCCCACTGGCCAACTTCCCAGAACCAGGAAAAGAAAGCAGACTCGTAGGATGTTTGGTGGGTAATGCTCAGTGTGCAGGCCCTGCACCCCAAGTGTCATAACCTTGATCTGATGAGGAAACTGAAGCTCAGAGAGGGAAGTGAATTGCCCAGTTCACTCCCGTGGGTGCAAGAGCTCCAGCAGCCCTCTCTCTGTACCCAGTTCTTTCTGTCCCTCACAACAATCAGGTCTGTCACCCTGTCTCACCCCCCCTACCTGTACCTCTCCTCCCATGATGCGCACATACTTGCAGATAAACACAAGCACAATCACATACAGTGCTGGTACACATACAAACTCTCATACACATGTAAATTCAGATAGTCACTCACATCCTCACGCCAACACACAGATCTCACCACTCACACCAAAGATCACCCACAGTCACCCCCAACCTCCACACAGTGCAGGCTCCCAGTTATAAATCCGACGCCACCCCCCAGCTAGTCCATCTTTCCCCACACCAGACAGTGACCCTCCAAGCAGAGCCAGTGTGTGGGTAGGAGTCAGTAGGTCCTAGTCAGCAACATAGGAAGAGGTTGCCACAAGGGCCTAGCGGGCCAAGCAGACAGAGGTCTGCTCAGTCCTTCCTGCCTATGGGTGAGGGCCCTCCAGCAAGAATGTCAATCATGGACTCCCACCCCGTCCCCAAGACCTTGGGGGCTGCCACCTGGCCACAAAGCCAACAGAACAGTCCCTACTTCTCACCCACAGGGCTCTCAGCTCTCCCAGTCTCGGGAGGAGCAAAGGGACCAGTGGGAGGACATTGCCTCTCCTCTGAGGGTCTCAATGCACAACGAAATGAAACACACCAGGAGTAGTCTGGCAGCAGTCTGAGCCCCCACAGGTGGTGGACTCCAGGGCCTTCCCAGGATCCAACCCACTACATACCCTTCATCCCAACATCTGCCTCTCTCCCCTGCACCCAACCCTGAGGTGAGCTGACCCCCTCCCTCTCCAGGCTGAAGTCTGATTCCCAGATCACTGTGTACTCTCGAGCCAGAGGGACCCCCTCTCTGAGCCTGGCTTCCCCATACCAAAGGAGGGCCCAGGCTCTAGATACACTCCCATCCTCACTCACACACAGTATATCACTCACACATATGCTCTTGCTCACACACTCCTCCTCACACAAACTCATACACATTAATACACACTCTCACACGCACACATTCACACACAAACTCATACCCTCACACACAGTCACTCTCAGTCATATTAACACTTTCACACTCACATAGCCACACTCAGTTACATTTGCACACTCACACGCTTACACATGGCCATGCACACTCACACTCGTGCTCTCTCACACTCACTGTCACTCTCTCACACTCACACACTCTCACCTAATCACATTCACAGCCCCACCTGAACAGGCTGAATGGGGCCCTGAGGTCAGCAGAGAGCCAGCAGAGGTTGGTATTGACAGCCTGGTGTACAGGGGGAGAGGAGGGGCTGCCAGAGAGGCCTGGAGGGTCCTGAATAATTCAGGATGATGGCTGCTGTGGTGGCAGGGGGCCTGTCGGCTGCAGGGAAAGCTTGGTGGCTGAATTGTTCTGGGAGGATCACTCACAATGTTTTGAGGAGAATCAGCCCAGATTGAGGACTTCTCACACAGGTTTTCATTTTGAATCCTCACCAGAAGCCTGCACAGCGGGTACTATAGCCCCATTTATAGATGACAAAACTGAGGCTCAGAGGAGGAAGAGATTTGCTCAAGGTTGTACAGCAGGAGTCTCCAGGCTCCAGTGCACCCCTTTTCCCCATATACATACACTCACAGGCTCTGGAGAGAGGTTCCTTTGGTCACTGAGCCCGGATGGAGGTGAGAGACCCCAGCCATCTGAGGACACCTTGGAGAGTGCTGCCAGGGTCCAAATCCAGAATCGCCCTGGCTCAGAGTCTGCTGCCTGCAGACGAAGGGCACTGTGCAGGGATGGCACACAGTAACCCACTTACACAAGTTACTAGGCAGCTCTGAGCCTCGGGTCCCTCACCTGTAAGATGGGTAGATGGGCACTGTGCCCTGATCGCATGGGGTGTTAGTAAGGATTGACTGGGAAAGCACAGATAAAGCAGTTAGCATGGGGTCCGGCCTATAGGAAGGACTCTACACTGCAGCTAAGTTTGCAATGCGCTACCCTTGCCACAAACAGTCACAGAGTGGTGCTGTGTACATGCAGGTCCCTCTGCCTTGAGCATCCTCCCCACTCTCCTTTGCTGTTCCCCTCTGAGGCTGCATCTTCCCGGACAACAGCCACGGTCTCCTGCTGTATCCTGTACTCCTCATTGACCTCCCCATCGCCCTCCCTAGTAGCCAGGTGTCTGGCCAAGTATGCTGAGAGTGGGCCCAGCCTGCCCCAGCTCAGGGCCTATGCACAGTAGGTGTTCAAGTGCTGCCTGCTGAACTGACAGCCCTGTACGTGTCAGCACACAGCCACCAGCAGTTATCGTGCTGCTGCAGTTAAACTGCTGAGGTCATGGGTCTGTTCTCTCTGCAAAAATAAAAATACCCAACAGCTCGTGCCTGGTGAAACCCACAGCAAAAGACCAGACGTGACTGCTTCACCTCCCAGAGGCCAAGCGACAGGCTCCCAGCCAGGTCCCAATCCGGAAGGGGCACCTGCCCAGGCTCAGGGGTGCCAACACTTATAGGCGGTTGGCACGTGACTACTGTGCTCAGTGGGGAAGGCAGACGTTCCATCCCCAGAGCCCTGATCTCTGAGGAGATGATGGTGCATCCTCCATATTCAATTCAAAATAAAAACCACAGTAAACCATACACCCAAAACGTATACATCGGCTGAAATTAAAATAGCTTCTTGTTACGTTTTCTGGTTCCTATATTCGGTATCAGCTCATAGAAGCTGAATCAGGCAAATTGTCCCTCTTGCTTCTCTTGTTGCCCCTGCTTTCCTGGGATCTCAGCACCTGCTGGGTCTCCCCTCTGGAGTAGACCCCAGCCTGGTCTGGGGGGTCCCCTGGCTCCACACTCAGGAGGCTGAGCCCCCACAAGCCTCCCAGTACCCTCGGCCCCTCCTTCTTGTGGGGAACCTTGCGGCTGGGCCCATGCCTGCGGCGAGTCTCACCCCAGTATTATTTTAGTCGCAGACAGACACGAGGCAGATGGTGACAACATCCCTTCCCCGCTCCCCACTGACGGAGCCGTTGCCGCCCTGAAGCCTCAGGGTTCTTCTCCCTCAGGAATATTTCAATCCTGACTCCGTGGCTAAATGCGGCTGCTCTTGTGAGACACCGGCACATCTGCTCCTCCTCTTCCCTACCCCCACCCATTTCCTGAGGATGAACAGAGAGCTCTGGGGAGGCCCAGCCAACTTCCAGCTCTGCCCTATCCCCCCAGCTGCCCTATTGTGTGTCAGGCACCGTGCCATGAGCACTGTACCACAGGGAAGGGGCCATTTTTGTGCCCACTTTACAGATGAGGAAGCTGAGGCTCAGAATAAAGCAGGGGCCCATCCCAGGTCCCACAGCCAGAAAGGAGGCATCCCCTCAGGTCCTTAAGGACCCTGGAGAAACAGGGTGCACTCTCTACTTCCTCCTCACACCTGACCCTCTGCCTCCATGCACAGTCTGTGGAGATCACCCCAGGAAACCCATCGTCCCTGCAGAGCGAGTAGGAGCTCGCTATTTAGTTCTGTGCCCATTCTCCTGCATCAGCCAATAGCCTGGGGCACCACACTAGCCAAGTACTGTATGTCCACCCCCTTGCCCTGTTGGTCCTGGCCCAGGGAGCATGTAGGCTGTAATTGTGAGCATCAAGGGCAGGGGGAGGAGGCTCTGGCAGGAGACAGGCCTGGTTTCGAATCTCAGCTTGGCTGTGACTTTGAACAAATCACTTAACTTCTCAGGATCTGTTTCTTCATCTGTGAAATGCACAGCAGCAGTACCCCCTCTCCTCCCCGCTAATTTAGTGAGGTGACTGCTACATCCCAGCTTCTAAAGTCGGGCCTGAAACAGAGCACATGCTCAATAAATATTTGTTGAATGAATGACACACGTCATGAACGTAACATCAGGTTCAGTGCGGGGCTGGTCCTGCCAACAGCCCCAGACCCAGCGAAGTCTGGGGCCAGCTCTGCTTCTGTAGCCCACTGTGAGCTGGAGTTAGCCACAAGCGCCAACCTGAGCCACATCTCTGGCCCCTGTCCAACTCCCACCACGCAAAGTGCTGGGAGCCCTAGGAGGACAGGTCCAGGGCACTGGGCCACCATTTCCAGGCTCAAGTGCCACAAGGTGTGGGAGGTGGGCAGAGGTTGTCTTGGTTCCCTCATGCCCCCTTTCCAGCCACCCACCCTGACTGGCCTGGGGTGGTGAAGCTAGACGGGGCTCTTTGAGGGCTTGTAAAGCTCTCTGGGCAGGTGAGGACATGTCTGTTCCCAGTCAGACCTCCTAGCTGTGTGCCTTCTGTCCGGCCCAGTCCCCACCCCCAACACCTCAGGGAGCCTTCTTCTGGGGCTGGGCCAAGATATACACTGACAAACCATTACACAAAAACACATACCCGCCACAGTGACACTCACACCCCTAAGAGATATATAAAAGTATAGACACAACGTAAACACCCAACTTAAAGCACAAATACAAAAAATACGCACAACTCATAGTGAACAGCAGGGTTTACAAGCTCACAGACATCTATCTGCATTGCAGACCATATCATGTGCCACAGTCATAGGCATACAGGGACCAGGACGTACCCACAGTCACACAGCACAGCCATGAACACATGTGTGGCATATCCACACAGGCCCAGGTACCCGGCCCGGGAGCACAGATGTGCACAGCAGGATAAAGAGGCCTGTCTTGCACAAAAACTGAAGTCTGTCTTCTCGTATCATACCTGGCCAGAAGGCTCGGAGAGGACAAGCTGGGGCAGGGACACAGAGGCACTGCAGGAAGAGAAGGGCAGGGCAGGCCTGGAGTAGGGGTGAGAGGCAATCCCTGCTCAGCGTCAGCTCTATAGCCCCCAATTTCACAGGCCTCAGGCCCATGCCCTCATCACACACTGACATGCCACCATGACCACTGTCTCCCCTCAGCTGTCATGTCTGCCCAGGTCACCCTCATATTCATGCATGGCACGAGAAACTGGGGGAGGCTAGTCACTTAGTCACTGTCACCACAAAGCCAATACAAAGGAAAAGAGAAGCTGATAGTCAGTGTAGAAGCCTGTGGAGACACTGTTTAGTAGGGGGTTCTGGACAGCAGACCACGCTCTGCCAGCCATGCTCACGAAGGGTGATCATGTCATGGTCATGTCAATACCGCTCTAAGGATTCAGCCCTGAGGCCAGCAAGATTGGGGAGGCTCCTGGTGAAGAACCAGGGCCTTCTTCTCTGGCCCTCTCTGCCTCTGGGCATATCTCATCCATTAATTTTCTTGTCAGCACTGTGATGTCCACTGCTATGGGCTGGCATTCAAGGCCCTTAGTTATCTGTCCTCATCCAATGTTCTTTTTCCTTGGCCTTTACCAGTGCTCTTCCCTCCACCAAGAATGCTCTCCTAGGCCCACCCCTACCTTTTGGCATTCTGCCCATCCATCAAACCAACACCACCTCCCCTGAGAAGCCTCCCCAATCCCTGCCAGGAAAAAAATTCTCACCCAGTGCTGGAATGAGAGATGAGGACCCATGTGGGGCTCTGCTGGGCCTCAGTGTCCTAATCAGTGAAATACATAAGACACAGACCGTCACCACTGAGAACAGAATGGGGCAGAATAATCCAGCTGATGGGTTCTCAAACCGGATCCAAGTCCTCCTCAGGGACAGGTGAAGTCAAAATTATTTTATTGCTAAAACCAAGACATTATTTGACATTTTTTTAAAATATATTTTTATTGATTTCAGAGAGGAAAGGAGAGGGAGAGAGAAATAGGAACATCAGTGATGAGAGAGACTCATTGATCGGCTGCCTCCTGCACGCCCTCTATTGGGGATCGAGCCCGCAACCCAGGCATGTGCCCTTGACTGGAATCGAACCTGGGACCTTTTAGTCCACAGACCAACGCTCTATCCACTGAGCCAAACCAGTTAGACATTTTTACTATATTGAAATTTGTATTGATGGTGCAAAAGCAATAGTGGGTAAAATTGTTGGTATCATAACACAAATCAAGGCAAACTGTACCAGGACTCATTGTATTCATCACTTTCAAGAGCTTCCTCTTTTTTTTTTTTTAAATAGTTTCACTTAAGGATGTCCTGTTGAAGAGAAGCAGTAAAATTAGTAATTTTATTAAATCTTAACCCTTGTGTACACATCAATTGAATATTGTGTCTAATGATATAGGATATTCACATAATTAGGTGTACTGATTAATAATGCAGATTTTGTAATAAAAGAAAACACGATAATTTCAAGAGAAACATCAAAAGTGCTTTATTCAAAGTAATGTCCATCGCTAGCTACACATTTCCC
>NW_005370597.1:2002630-2010835 GCF_000412655.1 Myotis brandtii | reverse complement strand
ATGAAGTTTTGAAGCTTGCTGTCAATACAACAAAATAGCATACATATCAAATTGCATATATATCAACATATGTGTAACTCCAGCTATTGAAAAAAATCCGCATTATTAACCGGTACACCTAGTAATGTACATAAACAAAAGCTCTTTGGGCCTTGGTCAGGTAGTGTGGTTGGTTAGAGCATTGTCCCTATACACCAATGGTTTGGGTTCCATCCCTAGTCAGGGCACATACAAGAATCAACCAATGAATGCATCATGAAGTAGAATAACAAATCAATGTTTCTCTCTCTCTAAAAATCAATCAATTACAAAATTTATTTTAAGTTATATATTTTTTTAAAAAGTTCTTTGGGGGTCCTCAATAATTATTAAGCCTGTACAGTGTCCTGAGGGGGGGAAAAGGTTGATAACTGCTGGTCTGGTATTTACACAGCATGAAAGACTTAGAGTAAACATAAACATCTGGATCCGCAGAGACAGGCCAAAAGGGGCTTCCAGAAGTGGTTCCTTTGAGGAGATCTCAGACCCAGGCATTGAAATCTGGGTATGGTTTAGGGGGGAAGGGGCTTGGAGTGGGGTGGGGCCATGTGACTTCAGGGTGGGAGTTCTGGAAGAGGCTTCTGGGAGTCCCCAACTTTCTTCTGCTGCCCCTGCAGGGATTGTGTGTAGGGGGAGGCCCCAAAAATACCACAGACCTCCAGGCACATAGGACTGAAACCTAACCCAGGAGTTCTGGTCCTCCCCAGATGGCTTCCATCCTACCCCCCACCACCCACGAAAAGGATTTGGACCTTAAAATTATCGTCACCACTGCGCAGCAGACAATACAGAGGGGACATTATGTGCTGAGAGAGAGGCCTCGTTGTTGGCGCTGCAGAGAGAGACAGCAGCGCTCTGTTTTGAGCAGGCCGGGGGCTACTCATGTGCTCCAGCCCAGACCCCCACACCCCAAAGCATATCCTCACCCCAATGCAGACTCACCCTGGGGGACCTCTCAGGCACATGCTGCAGCACACAGGAGCCTTCGAATGTGCTGGCTCCCACCCCACCCCCATCTCTGTGCACACCTCCACCCACCAACTACGTGCTCCGGGTCCTCACCACCACCCCACACATCCCCTAGCATAGGCATCCTCACCTGGGGAGCCTTGGTGGGGGTGCAGGGGACACAAGGCAGCCACACTGGGGACCCTGAGGACGCCATGCCTGCCCTGCCCGCCCCGCCCTGCACCGCCTGGCCGGGATCACAGGGTACTGAAACCAGCAGCCGCCTAGGCTGGGCCAGACGTGCCTAGACCCACAGAAGGACACAAAGGCTGCCTTGTTGCTTTGCCAAACCCTCCCAGCTCTGGAGTGGGAGGGAGGGACCAGGGCAACTGGCCTCTACCCCCAGTTCCTGGGCTGGCCCTGGAGCAAGACTGGACTTTAACCTCTTAGACCATCACCCCAGCTGGGGCAAGAAGGCAAGGTGAGGACAATCCACACCTCCTGATAAAACCGACCAAAGAGGCCCCCAGGCCCAGAGCTTAAACTCCACCAAAGATATATTTGTTTCTGAGTTGGATCTCGCCCTTCCAACATTTGCACAGGTTGTTCCCTCTGCTTGAAGCTCCCTCCCCTTCCCTTGTCTGGGGACATTTTCGGACAATGTTCAGAGAGCACCCACCTATGCCAAGAACCCCTCCTGACCCCAGGGCTTCCCCATCAAATTTCCCCAGGAAGCTCCAGATGCCCACAAGAGTATGCCCATACCACCCAGCCCGGAGTCTGGCTCACAGGCAGTGGCAGTCCTGGCAAAGGAATAGGTTAAGTGGGCACAGCCAGACCCATGAACTCAGTCACAGCTCAGGCCCCACGACCATACTGTGTCAGTGGAGGAGAGGGGGTAGAGTTACCAGCCCAAATCTTAGACCAACACAGCCACCAGTCTCAGTGACACAGAAGGGAGTTCCTGGGAGGAGCCGACTTTCTCACATCCAGGCCCTTGTTCTCTCTGCCTAGGACACTCTTTCCCGCCCATCTGCTTGCCAAGTCCCATAGAGTACTTACTGTGTGGCAGGCACTGTTCTAAGGGATATTTACATGCATTAACTCATTATCCTAGAAATAACCCTTTGACGTAAGTGCTATTATATCCCACTTTAAAGATGAGGAAAGTAGCCCTAGCTGGTTTGGCTCAGCGGAGGGAGCATTGGCCTGTGAACTGAAGGGTCCCGGGTTCAATTCTGGTCAAGAGTACATGCCCCGCTTGGGGGCTCAATCCCCAGTAGGGGGCGTGCAGGAGGTAGCCATTCTCTCTCATCACTGATGTTTCTATCTCTCTCCCTCTCTGAAACCAATAAAAGTATTTTTTTTTTTTAATGATGAGGAAAGTAAAGCAAGCAAGGTTAAGGAACTCTTCCAACGTCACACAGGTCTAAGTGGTGAAGCTGTCATCAATTATGTGATGCTTAAGAAAGGCGTTGTTATGCGATTTCGTCATTAGGCAATTTCGTCGTTGTGCAAACATCATCGTGCACTTACACAAAGCTAGATGATACAACCTACTACTGTAATTGCATGTGCTATACTTTTATACAACTGACACCACAGTAGGTTTGTTTACACCAGTATCACCACAAACACGTGAGTAATGCGCTGCACTATGAAGTTATGACAGTGACATCATTAGGCGACAGAAATTCTTCAGCTCCATTATAATCTTATGGAATGTCATTATGCGCCACACGACTGTCATTGGAACCCAGCAAGTCACTTCCAGGAAGCCTTCCCTGGCCTCTCAGACCACAGACGTAATCAGCTGTCCACTGGTTTGGCTCCGCTCTCTCGATGGTGAGCCCCTTGAGGGTTCCCATGGGAACACATTTGGGTGGTCCCCAGGGGCCCAGCCCCTAGCACAAACTTTGGCCATTGTGACTCTCGAGAAACACTGTTGACTAAATAACTTTAAGCCCAGTAAGAATGGCTGGACTCCCAGGAGGGCAGGTGGTAGGGGCTTCTCAGAAAAGCCCAGTGAGTTCTCTCCCCTCCCAGGGCTACAGCCATCTACTTTGTCGCTCACTGCAAGGCCTCAGTCCCTGAGCACATGGGGCTATGAAAACTAGGGAGGGAAGGAGATGCTACCAGCTCCACAGGGATACCTGGGTCCAGCTGCTCCCAGGTCTCCATGTCCCTCTAGGCCAGCGGTTCTCAACCTGTGGGTCTCGAACAATGAAAATACATCCTGCATATCAGATATTTACATTACGATTCATAACAGTAGCAACATTACAGTTATGAAGTAGCAACGAAAATAATTTTATGGTTGGGGGTCACCACAACACGAGGAACTGTATTAAAGGGTCGCGGCATTAGGAAGGTTGAGAACCACTGCTCTAGGCAAAGGTCTCTTAAAATCTTCAGGCACCATGGACCAAAAAGATAGAGACTTCTTGGGATTTACTGGCTCATTTCTCTCTTCTTACACCCAATTTTCCAAACTATTTGACAGTTTCTCCAGTTCTTGTCCGATGTTTTCAAACTGATGCTCAGACCCAACCAGTGGACGCCTGTCAACCAGTCTCCCAGCTCTGAAATTGGGTGAAGAAGGTTGCAGGTCTTTGGGGACAGAGGCCTTCTGAGGACAGCCCCTCCCCTGCCACAGAGTAGGGTTCCCTGCCTGCCCCCTCAGCCCATCTTTCTGCTAATGCCATTGAGACTTGGTCTCCGCTATAAAGGGCCAGCCGACCCACCCAAAGTTTCTTTGACATCTCATTTTATTTTTAAAGAGTCTTGTGGATTCCCCTATAAGGAATCCATGCTTGTTTCTAATAAAAAATAATGTATTAAATTACTAAACTGTCTCCCTAATAAGAGAGACATTCCAGGAAGCAGAGCCATTCATGCAGCGCCCCAGTCCATACTGTCAGGCCCTAGGCTGAGCCACACAGGTGGATGCAGTCACAGGAATTGCTTGGCTGGGAGTTCCCTGCCTTTACCACTTAATAGTGCGGATTTTGTAATCAAAGAAAACACGATAATTTCATGAGAAACCTCTAAAGTGCTTTATTCAAAGTAATGTCCATCACTAGCTACACATTTCCCCCATCTTTCAGGTAATTTGTGGATACCGTCCCAATATAACTTTTCTTGTTTTGAGGCAAACCATTCAGAGACCCAATTTTCCATTTCTTCATACGTTTTGAAGTGCTGCTCAGAAAGTGCAGCCCATTTTGGTCATTTTATGATCAAAGCATGGTTCAAATTGATTATTTGTTGTCAGTAGTGATCAGTATTAACGGTTTCACCTGGTTTTAGAAGCTCATAATACACCACACCTTCCTGATCCCACCAAATGCAGAGCATTGTCTTCTTTCTGAAGCGATTTGGCCTTGCAGTCGATGTTGATGTTGACCTGGATCAACCCATGATTTTGTGCATTTGGGATTCTCAAAATAAATCCACTTTTAATTGCCAGTCACAATTCAATGCAAAAAAAGACTTTCTTTCGTGCTGTTGAAGCAACATTTTACTGATGACTTTTGGGTTTTCCATTCGTCTTCCGTTCAGTTGATGTGGCACCCATTGTCCTTCCTTTAAAATCTACCCAATGCTTGTAAACGATCAGAAATTGTTTGCTGAGCAACGTTTAATCTTTCTGCAAGTTGTTTTTGAGTTTGACACGCATCTTCATCCAATAATTCTTGTAATTGTTGGTCTTCAAACTTTTTTGGTTGACCTGGACGTTCTTTGTCTTTCACATCAAAATCATCACTTTTAAAGCATTTAAACCAGCGTTCACGAGTATCTTGAGATGGAGCATGTTCACCATAAGCTTCCCGAAGTATATAATAATTTTCATTTTCTTCAAAATAAAGTAATGAATTAAAACTTCCCTCAAATGCTCTTTTTTTTTTGCCACGAAATTTGACATTTTTACATTAGTAAGTGTAAAAATATCTATGATGTTAACACCTTCAGAAAATTTGATATATGAAGTTTTGAAGCTTGTTGTCAATACAACAAAATAGCATACATATCAAATCGCATATATATCAACATATGTGTAACTCCATCTATTGAAACAAATCCACATTATTAACCGGTACACCTCGTAAGTTTGCTTGATTTTTTCCCCCGAAATGCACTCTCCTCCTACTCCAGCCCCAGCCCCAGTCCCAACAGGACTAGATTTTCAGAAATTTTCCTTCACAACTGAAGGGTTATCGTCATCTCAAAACAAGTGTCAGCTTACCTGTCTCCTCTTCGGAGAGGTCTTCCCTGACCACATCGCCCTCTTGATGCTCGCCTAGCACTCTTCCCTGTCTGCTATTTTCTTATTTATCTATTACCTGTCTATCTTACCCAACCAGACATATTATGCTTCATAAAAGCAGGACTTTGTCTTGTGCATCACTGTGTCCCCTCCATAGAACAGAGCCTGGCACATAGCAGGTGCTTAATAAATACCTGAAAATATAGGGGAGGTACAAAGAGAGGGAGGGGAGAAAGAATTAATAAAGAGCAAAATCTGGGTTCTTGTCCCCAAGACTAGGAGGCTCCTTTGCAGCCTCAGTCACTTCCTCTGTAGAATGGACAGGGCCTAGCCCAGGGACAGCCATGGTCACGCTGCACGGTCCTGCCCCCTCCCTGCAGTGCTGGCACAGGCCTGCCTCGGGAGCTGCCCTTCCCTTCCCCACACCTCATCGCAGAGAGACAGAAATTAATTTCCCTTTGGCATAAACTGATTTTGATGAGCCCAGTCCCCAGCGATTCATCACAGACCTCTCAGGGAGCACTGCAGGGAAGGGCGGGCAGCCGCATGACTTATGGGCCTTGCAGCCCCAGACACCCAGCTGCTTCTGATGGCTCCGGACACCTCCAGCCCCCCTAAATCAGCTGAGATGGAGCAACCTGGCGAGCTGCCCAGCCCGTCCTCTGACTCGGCTGGTGCCCCTGGCAGGCGCCTCCCAGGTCAGGGGGCACAGGCTGTGCGGAAGCGGGTGACTTCATCCAGGCTGACTCACTCCCGTCAGCCACTCCGGATGGACTACGAGAGGGAGGCAGTGGCAGTTCTCTCCAGCTTTGAGCTTTAGAGAAGGGGAATCCTCACCCTCCCTCTATCTCCCCAGGGCCTCCCCCAACCAGAGTGCACCCCAACACAACCCCATACCATCATTCGAGAATCCGCATTATGTCCTGCAAATAACCTGAAGAGGTCTAGGGCCCAGGCCCAATGCTCCACTTACCAGCCCGATAGAATAGACCAACCCTGCAATATCTGTTTCTTCATCTGTAAAATGGGCATGGTAACCCTTGCTCCACATAGTGCTCAGTGGTATTGGGTAAGCCTGATTGATGTGAGGGTCTTGGAGATAGGAAAGTACCACGTGGAAGTGGGGACAGGAAGCTGGATCAATGTCCTTCCCTCCCCTATACCCCCTCATACCCCACCCTCTGCCACATTTAGCATCCTTAAGTTCCTCAGATAGGCTATTCTCCTTACCTTTAGGCCTCCGTGGTTCTAAACTGTTCCCCCGGCCTAGCACCCTTTTTCTTTGCCTGCCTAAATCATCTTGAACTCTCAGTCCTCAGCTTAAATTTTACTTCATCTAAGAAACTTTTCCCAGCCGCTCAGTTAGATACTTAGATACTAGGGCCACATGCCTGTGTCCATACAGTCTAGTCATCCCCCTACATTATCCCAATCATCTCACATCTGCCCCCAGATGTTGCCCTTGTTCTCCCCTACATCCCCCCAGCCCAGCCCAATCAGAAAAGCTAGGACTTTTCAGACTGAAAAATCCCTGAAGGTAGAGGCCATGCCTCCCCCAAGTCTGGGGTCCCCAGAAGATTGAGACTGTGCCTGCCTCATGGTAGGTATTCACTCATATTCATTTACTTGAACTGAATTCCTCTGTCTATTCACGTTGGCTGGCAGGGGCTGCCTGAAGCACTGTGTTGAGAAGGATTCTGAGTCTGCAAAAATGCACATAAGCACTGTATCTATCACAAAGTGAGGGTTCAGTACATGTCAACTGTTAACATTGGTGTTGCTACTGGGATTTGGTTCATCAGCCCAGGAGCAGGGAGTGGGGGTGAGAGGTGGACACACAGGGGTTTGTTCTGAAATAACCTAAGACACTTACCTGCCTCCAGCAGAGAGAATATCCACATAGAGTCAGGAGGCTGGAGTTTGAGACCTGGGTCACCTTCCAACCTGTGTAGGAGACTGAGTGCATCTTCATCTGTCAAACAGGAGTAACTCCCACCCTGCTGACCGCACAGGGCGGCTGTGAAGACCAAATTCAAGTGTGGAGGCAGGTGCTGGGTTCACCTTTATCATCACCATGGACACGCCTCAGCCACTGCCATCAAGGGCAGGGTAGGGTTTCGAGCAGTGGTTCTCAACCTTCTGGCCCTTTAAATACAGTTCCTCATGTTGTGACCCAACCATAAAGTTATTTTCGTTGCTACTTCATAACTGTAATGTTGCTACTGTTATGAATCGTAATGTAAATATCTGATATGCAGGATGGTTTTAGGCGACCCCTGTGAAAGGGTCGTTCGACCGCCAAAGGGATCGCGACCCACAGGTTGAGAACCACTGGTTTAGAGGGTAGAGACCCCAGACCCAGGGCCATTCCCAGTCTCACCCCTGTGCTCCCACCTTGAGACCCCTTCAGTCGCAGGGCCTGCTATGAAACCTTCAGAGCAGGGTCAAAGCCCCACTGCCTCACTCTCGAGCTGTGTGACTTTGGGCAAGTCCACCTCACTGAACCTCATTTCACTTATAAAATGGCAATGATAATGGAAGCTGCCTCCCAGACTTCATAGAAAGATTGAGGTAATTGGGTAAAGAGTGCACTCAGCATTCAGCCTGAGGCCCAGTAAATGCTCAGTAAATATTATCCATTATCATCACCATAACCATCATCATCATCATCACCCTCTAAAATTTAGAGTCTAAATGCTGTAGCTCTGCAGGGGGTAAGGGCCATGTTAATCCTGGTCCTTCTCTACCATAGTAACTCCCGAAACTTCCCAGCAAACTAGTTTGTCGTCCCCACTTCCTGGATGGGCAAAGTCAGGCTCAGAAAAGCTAGGACTTTTCAGACTGAAAGGAGAGGCCATGCCTCCCAAGTCTGGGCTCCCCAAGGGTTGAGACTGTGCCTACCCCGTCAGACTGGGGTTTTGTCTCCCTCATTTGCCCAGGGAATGGGCCTC
>NW_005370597.1:1996274-2000000 GCF_000412655.1 Myotis brandtii | reverse complement strand
AGAGCAGCACAAGGAGAGGTTCAGGCTGTGAACGTAGGTCAGCATGGACCTGTCTGGTTCTAGCTGCCCCAGCTGATGCAAGAGGCGTGACTCGCGGCAAAACAATTCAAAAGAGCACAAGGAGAGGTTCAGGCTGTGAACGTAGGTCAGCATGGACCTGTCTGGTTCTAGCTGCCCCAGCTGATGCAAGAGGCCTCGTGACTCGCGCTTCCCCGCCACCCCCTCCCCGAAACACACACACTGGCTCCAGCTTCCCGCCTGACTGGGCTGAGCACTTCAAAGCCAGCAGCCTCGGAAATGAGGCCGCAGCATCCGAGATGGCAGCTGGTAGGGAGAGTCAGGCAGCCCCCTGGCCCTCTGTGTGTATCTCTAGGCACACCTGTCAATGTTGACTTGTCGGGCAGCCATGGTCACCAGGGACCTGGGGGATGGCTTTAGGTGCCCAAATCATGGCCGAAGGAACAGTAAAGCCATCAGCATGCCAGTGAGCCTAGGCTGCAAAGGGCCAACTCCTTCATGTGAGCAGGCACTAGATGCCCACCTGCTGGTGGAGATCAGGATTCATCTCTCTCCTCTCCTCTCCCCCACCTCCTCTCTTTTTCTCTCTCTCTCCATCATATGATAAGGTGATACTATGGACTCCAGCATTCCAGACCTAGGATCAAATCCTGCTTATCCTACTTCCTAGATGTGTGACCTTGGGTAGTGTTATGGGTTGAATTGTATACCCTCCCAAACTCATATGCTGACATCCTTAACCCCCAATATCTCAGAATATGATCTTTTTTGGAGATAGCATCTTTACAGAGATAATCACATTAAAACAAGGTCAGTAGGGTGGACCCAAATCCAATACTACTGGTGTCCTTACAAGGGGAAATTTGGACATAGACATGCACAGAGAAGATGGCCATTGACAAGTCCAGGAGAGAGGACTGGAACAATTCCTTCCCTCAGCCTTCGAAAGGAGGCTTCCAAGTTTTGAACTTCTAGTCTCCAGAACTGTGAGACAGAAAATTTATATTGTTTAAGCCACCCAGTCTGTGGTACTCTGTTGGGGCAGCCCTAGGAAACTAATACAAGTAGTGACGGTTTCCCAGAGCCTCAGTCCCATAAGCCTAAACAGGAATTATAATAGTACTTGCCTCACAGGTCGCCATGAGGCTTAGATGAGATGGTACCTATAATGACAGAACTTACCACAGGATTAGGCACACAGAGGTACTCAATAAATGTTGCCTTGACTAATATGGTTACTGTGTACTCATACATTTACTGTATACCCTTATACATTTATTCATTTATTCCAGATAATTGTATACCTTCCAAGCACCAAGCATGTGGGTCCTGAGGTTGAACAAATCTCTGTTCTTCTGGGTACTTGGCAATGAACAAAGATAGCCCTATCTTCATGGGACACATACACACAAATTAGCTGATGGGAGTGAAAATGTCTAGGAGTTTGCCCATCTGTGCACATGTGTGTATACATAGGTGTTAATGTGTACATTGGTACATCAGTATGTTAGGGTCTGTGCATCTAGGTGCCCAGTGCATACCCTGTGTGTTCGTGCATAGTGTGTTACACATGTGGTGGTTTAGCATGTGTGTGCACAAATATTCATGGGTACATGGATGTGCATGTGAGGGCATCAGAACAGATGGGCCAGTGTGAGTCTGGATGAGTGTAGTTGAGAAAGGGTGGATATGTAGGCCAGTGTGTGCAAGAATAACAGGGCCCAAAGCTGGTGCCCTCTGCTGCCTACACCCAAGCAGAAGCTCTGAGAGGTCATCTCAGCCATCCCCCAGCCTCAAGTAGACACATGCCCCTTCCCCAAGTCAGACTTGAATGTTCTTGTGCCCAGAGACCATCCAGGACCCTTCCCAGTGCATAGACCCAGTTTCAGGAAGGTCTTCCAGCATTCCAACCACAATCCTTGAGTGACACTTCAGAAACCAGTAGTCTCAAAGCCCCTGAAAGGAAGACATCAGCCCTATGTTCCAGGCATATGTTGATCCTACATCCTCATTCAGCTCCCCACAAGCTGCCCTTCCAGAGGTGACAGGTGGAATCCCACATTCCCAAAGGCCTCTCCAATTTGGGTGCCCTATTCCTGCCCCTAGAATGCCCAACATCAACACTCCCTATCCCACCACCATCCCCTTGGGGAGGAGGAGGGGCTAAATTACTTGGCCTCTTTCCCACCATCACAGAATCTGATGCTTGACAAAGAAGTGTGGCTAGACATGGGTCTAGGAAGGGCAAGCTCTCAAGCACTAACCAGGCCAGTGCCCAATGGGCATCTGTAACTGTTAAATCAATGACAGGGTGATACTTTCTGAGGATGAAAAAGGCCCAAAGCACTAGGGCTTGCGGGGGAGATCCACAGATGACACCATCTCCAGGGAATGACTCCTACCTTTCCCTGTCCAGGGGAGGAAGCCCTCACCGGGAGGCAGGGCCCTCTTACTCCCGAGTCAGAGCTGCGGGTCAGAGCTCCATGGTTCAGAGAAGTGGGCTCTCCTGGCTCTGTTGCCTGCTGGAGGTCTTGGGAAGCATGCAGATGACAGGACCACCCCAGACCCACTGAATCAGATTCTCCACATACTGTTCCCCCTCCCTCCCCCACATCTGCAAGCTCACAGGCCAAGTGGTCTTGGGTGCACCAAGTTTTGAGAATTCCTGGGGTGGTGGGAGCCCCTGGTGGAAAGGAAGGTAAGGGATGTGGAAAGCACCCCTTCTCAGGCCTTGTTGGAGGAACTTCAAGTCACAAGATTCCTGAGTTCCAGAGGTGTTCCCCATTATAGGGGTGGGGAGGGGGAAGAAGTGAGTTCTGTCCCCCAGTCATCTCCCCCTGCCATCCCTGAGCCAGACAGGCACAAGAGTCTGAACAAATACCCTCTAAAAAACAACAACAACAACAAAAAAAACTGGAGTAGGGTGGGAGCAACCGGCACAGCTGAGAGAGGGGGTGCCTGGAGGCGGAGAGGCGGCTACAGAGGCAGGAAAGTGGAAACCGGAACAAAGGCTAACCCGAGTCAGGCCAACTGGCCAACCAGCCCACCCCCACCCCCCTGCGGCAGGCAGCTCGGCAGGGCCGAGCGCCAGCTCCTAGATCCAAAACGAGTTCCCACCGAGCGTGCTTAATGCAGCGGCGGTGACATTTCTGCCGTCAGAGGCAAAAACAGGAACCCGGCCATTTTGATGAAGGACGCCCAGAGTGCGGGGGGAGATGAAAGCGGGTGGGGCTCGGACTCCGGCACCCGGGGCCCTAACCCCCCCCCCCCCCCTGCCTCTGCCCAGGACTCAAGCCCAGACGGTCAAAAACTAGGGTCGCCAGACTGGAATGCCCTCCCCGACACACACAGCCTTGTACTGGTGGGGAAACTGAGGCCATAGCCCTGACACTTCCAGGCCTGGGAAGGTAAAATGAGAGACTGAGAAAAGCCCTGGGGGAGAATGCCTTGAAGAATGTCCTAGTGGGCGTGCCTGTCTGGGAAGCAGAGAGCAGAACCGGCCGGGCCGCAATGACCGGTCTCAAAAGAGTGTACACACCTGGCCCCCAACCCGGCGTGCCCTTATGAGGGCGCTGGCAGTGCCTCTACCTCTCCAAGCAGCGAGAGGGTTAAGCTTCCTCGCGGTACTTGCTGCAGTAAGTGGAAAGGAAAGAAGTGTCAACTCTGTTCTCACCACAGCGGGGCTGTCGGATGGCACCTCCCCCCGCC
>NW_005370597.1:1995808-1996078 GCF_000412655.1 Myotis brandtii | reverse complement strand
CGGCCCCCCGGGGCCAGGTCCCCAGTCCCCAGTTTCCTGGGCTGCTCTAATTAGCTTCCTCGGGGGGCACCACGCGGCGTGAGGGGCGGCAATTTCCCGGCTGGGCTGCGGGGGAAGCGCTCCCACCGCCTGGGAAGGTGAAATGGGAAACTCGATTCAAAGAGAGCTTTCCTCCCCCCTCCCGCCAAGCGCCGTAGAAAACGGGTTTGAAATTCCTCCTCTTTTTTTTTTTTATTTATAGTGCACCGTCTCCATGGAACCGCGGAGGAA
>NW_005370597.1:1994625-1995642 GCF_000412655.1 Myotis brandtii | reverse complement strand
GCGGCCTCCCAGGCGCCGCGGCCCGCGTGGACTCTACTCCGCGTTCCCCGCCCCCGCTCCACTCCGCCCGCGGCTCCAGCCATATGACTTTGTCGGGTCCCAAATGGAACGGCGCACCTGGGCACCGGTGCGCTAGGCCGTGCCTCTGTCCCCAGGCACTGGCACGGGAGACTGCGCCAAGAAACACGTGCGCAGCTCCAAGACGAGGACGCGTGCGGCAAGAAGCCGTGTAGGGGATCCCTGCACTTGTGAATGCCCTGGGCGACCGACCTATATAGGCGCACAGCTCCCGCGCTCTGGCTACAGTGAGACCCCTGGTGGGAGTCGGCCAAGTCCTGCCTAAGTAACTTCCTGGCTACGTGACTTCGGGGGAGTCACAACTTCCCTGCGTCTCAGCTTGCTCGTCAACAAAATGGACTTGTGAGACTGGAGACAAAGTACATTAAACGCTTAACTACCTTCGTCACGAGGTTCCGAAAAGATGGTAGTTGTGGTTAGGGTTATTTTTGTCCAGGCTGGGAAAACCGAGGCCCAAAAGGTGCTGCTGAGCGGCCAGCCTGAGGGCTGGGAGTGACACCTTGGGAACTCCCCAGCACCGCAGCCTAGACTCACAGGTGGGAGGGGAGGGGAGCGTGCGCGGCGCAGGGCCTGGGCCACATCTGCACCCGGAATCCCGGAAATGGGGCCGCTCGCGGCGTCCTCCTTCCCCGCCCTAACACCGCCAGCAACAGGCCTGCCAGCCCTCCCTCCCAGGGCTGAGTTGGACCCGACCGCCCCCGCTCCGCCAGCTTCCCACAGACTGAGCTGCCCGGAGCCGGGGAGGCAGGAAGTCTCAGAGCCGGGGCGTGGAGGCGGGGTAGGGGCAGGAAGTTGGGGGTGACTCTCCCAGAGACCCCAGACGGGGCCCCGGCGTGGGAGCGGGGTAGGCGGGTGCGTAGGGACTCAGGGTGCCCCTCCTGTAGCTGTAGGCCGTGTGACCCAGGCCAGAGCGCCCCGCTGGGTCAGGGCGAAGGCCGC
>NW_005370597.1:1984827-1994409 GCF_000412655.1 Myotis brandtii | reverse complement strand
GGGGGCGCAGCCCCGCCCCCGCCACCCCGCGCCAAACGCGCTCCAGATGGGAACAAAGATGAGGACGCAGCTCCACCTGCCTCCCTGGGGAGGGGAGAAGAGGCCCCGCCGGGAGGAGCTTCCCAGAGGAAGGGGTTGCGTGCCCTCCCCTGCCCATCTAGGATCTGATGCCGGGCCCGGGGTCTAGCTAAGATGGTCTTTGCTGCTCTGCTTGCCTCCTGCACAGCGGAGTGGTGTCTGACGCACTGACCTCATCCCCAGGCAGGCATCGCGTCCCTCCTCCCCCGGAAGGCGCCTTTTGCCATCTCTGATCTCATCCAGAGCGCTCCCTGAGAGGCTGAGAGAAGGAGGCAAAGCCCAACAGAAAAAGGAAACTGAGGTAGAGAGGGGCCAGGTCGCCCAACCACACTCTTTCAGATGTTTATTGAGTATCTAATGCGTGCCAGGCACTGTTTAGACTGTGGAGACACCAGAAAACAAAAATAGTCTACTCCCCAGCCTCATAGGACTTACAGGGAGACAGACTATAATCAAGTAAACAAATAGTTGAACAAGAGCATTTTGGAGTCTGAAGAGCCACGAAGGTATTAAAATAGGTCACGTGAGACTGACTCCAGAGAGGGGACTGTATTAGCTATGGTAGTCAGGGAGGGCCTCTCTGAGGAGGTGACATCTGAACTAAGGCTCGAAAGGCCAAAAGCAGCCAGCCAACTAAAGGAGAGGGTGTAGAGCAATCATAGGGAAATGAATGCAACACAATTATAGTAATCAGTCATTAGCGAATGTTGTAGTTCGTTACTAATAATTATGTATAACAGGATATTGTAAAAATTAAGTTACAAAATTTTTATTAAAACTTTTCATACATACCAGTGTATTGGCTGGGCCGCAAAAATATTCATTGTGGGCTGCGAGTTTGACACGCATTCGCTAATGACTGATTACTCTAACCATGTTGCATTAGTTTCCCTTACGCGCAGGCGCACCATTTCTCTCCACTAATACTAGCAGCGAATATTTTAGCAGCCGATTGCCACATCATTAGTCTTGGACTGACTTGTTTGGCGTGCACAACAGGAAATATTTCACTTTTGGAGAACAAGAAAAATAGGTTTATTTGCGTTACGCTTATTAATTTGTGCAGTTATTCAGTGTCTGGTAAGTTAATGTTCAAGAAAAAATATTAATTTTTATTCAAATGTTCTGTTATTTTATGTTAATGATGACTCATTTATTTCAGCCCTTTGTATTCAGCATGTCTCTATCGAAATAAACCTACGTTTCTATGAAAATGAAGCTTTTGTTTTTTTGCAGCCCACATAAACTTAAACCTTGTTTATTTGGCCCGTGTTAGCCTTTGAGTTTGACATGCTTGGTGGAGAGCAAGCCACTGTGGACATGGACCAAAGGGGAAGCAGATATAGCAGGGCTTTGCAAAACAGGCGAGGTGTCAGAGTTTATGCAAAGTGGGTTCTAAGCTGGGAGTGACAAGGTCTGACTAATTTTTGTAAGATCCCCATGGCTGCGGTATAGATCAAAGTAAGGCAAAGGTACAAGCAGGGAGACCAGGGAAGAGGGGCAAAAGATGGGCTAGAGGGAAGAAAAGGGTGGAGGAGAGTTTGCTGGATTAGTGATATAGTTTGGCAGATGCAGTGGGTGTAGGGGTGAGGTAGAGCAACAGAAGCTTGGTGAGAAAGGCAGGGTTTGAACCCACGTTGGCCTTTGGAAGCATGAAGGAGCTGCTTAGATGTGAAGGGTAAATCTATGGAGCAAGAATGCCAGGCAGGGTTCAAATCCTGGTACAATTAGATGAGTGACCTTGGGCAAGCTTCTCTATGAGTTTCCTCAAACATTAAAAAAGACAAGTAGGATTGTCACTAAAAGGTTTGAATATGATATGACCTGAAAAGTGTTTATCACAGAGCCTGGTAAAGAGTAGGTGCTCGCCCTGGCCAGTTTGGCTCAGTGGATAGAGCATCGGCCTGCGGACTGAAGGGTCCCGGGTTTGATTCTGGTCAAGGGCACATAACTTCAGTGTGTGGAAGGCAACTAATCACATAAATATTTCCTCTCTCTGTCTCTACCCCTCCTTTCCACTCTCTAAAAATCAATGGAAAAATATCCTCTGGTATGGATTAATTTAAAAAAAAAAAAAAAAAGAGCAGGTGCTCAGTAAATTTTGGCCAGTATTATGGGTGCTGTTGCTATCCCACCCATCCTCCTCATACACAGCTGCCACTTCCTACCAGAAGCCCCACAAGGGCCTTACAAGACCCCCCTCTCTGGCCTTGTTTTCAGTTGCTGAGGGCAGAAGCTCCTCCTGGCATCTCACCATCTCCTCCCAACACCTTTGTTTGGAGGGCAGTTGAGGAGGTAGGTCATTAGGGAGAGACCCACCCAGTCATTATTCCCTAAAATAACTGCTGGGATCCCTCCTCATCCCAGGACCCCTATTCACCACCTCGGAGTAACCCTCCAAGCCCCTCAGTGGTCTCAAGATGCGCCTGCCCCGATCCTGCCAGAGCAGTAGTCAGCATTCAATATCATTCATTCAATCAGCTGAGTGATCCTCCAGGAACTGGCTATTGTGGGGACAGAGAAAAACATAACCCAGGCCCTGTCCTCAGGCAGATGCTTGGACAACACAATTGCTGTTGGTTCTCTAGGAGCTCAGAGCTAATGAGCAGTAGCTTCCAGAGGCGAAGTGCCTTGCCCACAATCACACAGCGATTATAGTGGTGCTGGTCTCACATGCTGTTAAATGCAAAGGTGTCTCCAAAAGGCCTTCCCCCAAAGTCCTGTGCAAATGGATTTTGCCCTTACTTCCCTGTGTGCCTGAGGCTTCACCTGATTCCTCAGGAGCCCACCTGGTGTCAGGTATACAGTAGGTGCTCAAGTACTTCTTGAACAAGGTAGCATCCTCTGGGCAAGCAGTGATGAGGCCTACTCTCACCTCCACATCTCCCCTTGGGCTCCCCTATAACTCATTTCAGAGCCTGTCAGAGTTGTTGACTAGAAAAAAATGTTCTAGTTTGCAGAATATTTGCATCTGCTTTGCATGCTGTTCACATAACATCAAAATGCACAGAGGCCAGGCCCTGGTACCCTACTCCCTCTCTTGGTATCCCCCCAAGAGAGGCTTGGGGGAGTATCTATTTAGGGTCCCCCTAAGCGTGTCTACTTCCAATGTGTGGAGACAGAGATGGGAAGTTTCTTGCCTACCTTTGCTCCTCCCTTCCCTCCATCTCTTACTGGGAGAAGTGTGGTGGGTCAGAGCAGGGAAGCCAGTGGCAAGCCAATGCAGGTACACACACACACACACACACACACACACAGCAGTGCAGCAGGAAACATCTGGGGTCTGACAGAGGTTGAGCAGAAGGCAAAGGAGGAGGTGATGCTATAGTGTTGCCACTGGTAGGTGACATGGCTGATGGCTGGGCTATCCCCAGTCATATTCTCATATCTCAGCCTCTCCTCACACCAGGCCAGTCTGTCTCCCCCACAGCCAACCACACACCTATCCACACTTCTGATATGGCTGCTTGGGCTGGAGGGAGGGGAGGAAAAGGACAGGAAGAAATAGAGATGTCAGTAATGGGATGGTAGCAAGGACTAGAAAGAAGGAATCTGTGGCTCTGTAATTTTGGAAGAAGAGGGAGAGAGTCTATGCACAGCCTGGACTCAGCCTCGAGGTTTAACCAGGTGCAGGACCTCCTAGAGACCCTGACATGGGGACATAGGAGGAGGGAGCTGCTGTGATTGGCTGATGAGATGTGGTCCACAGGCTAGTAAGTTAACAGAGGCCAATAACCTATCCTGATTAACCGTAGACACCATTGTAATGAGTATTTGGGGATCTGATTGGCAGTTGAGGACTGATTTACAGAGGCATCTTGCAGCCCACACATACCCCTTCCTCCACTCTAGGTTGAGATTTCAGGCTTGGAGGCACCGAGAAGCTGAGTAGAAATTAGAGTTCCAGGAACTCAGAGTGGTGTCTCACACAGGGTCTTTGGATGAATGGGAGACAGCAGGACGCTTACTGAATAAGCTTTGTGCCAGCCCTGTGACGGGGGCTGAGGGTAATACAGATTGCTGACAGAATGGCAGAGATCCTCACACCTCCAAACAACCGCTGCACAAACACTGCCCTAGGAGCCCGTCCTAGAGAAGGCATCACAGGGGCTGGGCTCCAAGGGATGCATGGAGACCGTGACCAGACAAGTAACTGAAGGCACAGTGGGCAGGGACTGCTTCAGGATGTCAGGGACTAGGAGAAAGGAACGTTGGGAGGTGGACTGTGCCAGGCCTTGAATGCCAAGCCTAGGAGCCAGCACTTTGACAAGCAGGTGCTGTAGGCTGAGCTCCCAGAGGAACCTTCCACCCTGGTGTAGCAGCTCCTGGCCCCTTGCCTCTTCTGGTTGTGTATGCCCCCATCACCAGCCTATGCTCAGCTGAGCAGCCAGGCTGGCAGAGACCTTCACGATCATCATCTCAGCCCTTATACTCAAGGGCACAGAGTCCTGGGGGAATTCCAGTTTCCATAACTTACAGTCACAGACTCTCTTGAGCCTCAGTTTCCTCGCCTGAGATGCAGGTAACACCAACTTTCTAAGATTCTTCTGAGAATTAAGTTGGAAGTGCTGAACAGAATGCCTGAATTTTATTTGTTTAATCTCTACTTACTGAGTGCCTTCCATGTGCCGGGTATTGTTCTAGGCGCTGGGGTTTCATTAGTAAATCTCAGGGGTTTCCATTCTAGAAAGGGAGGAGGAATATAAACCACAAATATGTCAAGGAGAGGATGTCACTTATGGCAATGCCGTGACAATATAAATAGGGTAATGCAATAAGTTGACATCACGGCGTAACTGGAGGTAGAGGACAGAGGTTTGGGATAAGGTGGTCAGGGACCTCTGGGGTGTCATTTGAGCTGAGATCTGAATAATGAGGAGGAGTCAATCATAGTAAGAGGCAGAGAAAGGGTGTTCCAGAAACAGTAAGTGCAAAGGCCCTGAGGCAGGGAGAGCTTGCCCTGTGGGGAGGGTGGTGGGGCTAAAGCAGTGGGAACAGGAAAGGTAGAGGCATAGGTGCCGGTACCAGGGGTCTTCGAGGACCTTGGAAGGAGTCCGGTTTTAATAGTTTTAATTCCAAGGACCATAGAAAACCATTGGAGGTTTTCAGCAGGCATGCTGGGAACTGATTTGCACAGTAATTGCTCAATAAAGGCTTGCTGTTGTCATTATGAATAATAATAATACGAAGCTCAGAGAGGAATAGCAATATGCCCAAGGTCACAGAGTCCCCTTCCCACAGCCCCTTCCTCCTTTGATTGGCCTTCCCCCTCCCCTAAGGAGCCCTGTGGATCAGCCGAAAGCCTGGCGGGAAGGAGGTGAGGGCAGCCTCCCTTCCCTCATTCCCGCTCCTTCCCTCCGGCCATTTCCCGTGCTCTCGGCGCCTGCGTCCCAATTAGCCAGCGAGGCTGACGGCCTCGGCTCCGAATGACAGACACCTCCTGTCACCCCCTGACGGGCGAGGAGATTAACTCTGAGCAGCACCGGCTCCAAGGGACTACAGAGAGAGGAGGGGAAGGGGGAGGGGATGACCATGCTTCCCCCCCACCAAGGGCCCCAGGGCGTTGGAAGAAAGGGGGGTAGGAAGGGCCCTATTCTCTGAGAGGACCCCTAGCAGTCTGGGGAAGACTGCCCCCACTCTCCTGATTGGCCACTGTAGCTGGGGCCACTACCCAACTTCCACCCTCAGCAGCTCTGAAGGCAGGGACTGTGCCAGGCCTGTGGGTGCTTCACAGCTGAACCTCGGCTCTGGGTCTTACATGGTGTCATGAGCACAGAGTGGAGTGCCCAGTAAACATTTGTGGGCTACTGTGCTAAGTACTTCTTTTCATGCAGACTCTTTCAATCCTCACAACAACCCCATTTTAAAGAACAGGAAACTAAGGCACAGAAGCAGAGGGACTGGGTCAAAGATCATACAGACGGGCTAGAATCTGAACCGAAGCTGCCTGATGCCAAAACCAGGTATCTAACCACTCCTGTCCTAGGAGGAGACTCAGCTCATGGCGTTTAGGTATTTTCAATCCACTTTGGAGCAATGAGAGGAAAGCCCTGGAAAAGGGAATTAACAAAGCAATTCTGGGCATAGACACTGAGCACCAGGCTGGGGGGCAGAAGTTCCAGGCAACACTCCCAAGTGAGCAGAGCCAGCAGGGACGGGAGACAGAATAGAAGTGAGTTTCCTAGAGAAGAGGTGCGTTGGACTTCTGAACACAAGTATGAATGGTCTGGAGAGGGCAAGAGGAGGGCGTTCCAGGCAGAGAATTGCATGGGCAAAGGCTTGAAGGCAAAAATGAGCAATGCAGAAATCCAGGTTGCAAGTGAAAGAAACCCAACACACTGGCTTGAGCTAAACTGGAACATAGTGGTTCGTTCTGAGCTCAAAGGGAAGAGTGTTTGGCTTCAAGTACAAGGACCAGTTTCCCTTTGCCGGCTTCATCCATGGATAGCTCTCCCCAAGTGGTGGTGGCTACCACATCAGAGACCACCCAAAGCCCTGGGATTCAACCTGATTGGCCAGGGCCAGGTAACATGTCCATCTCTAAACTAATCCCTGTGCTCAGGAAGCAGTCTGCTGTTGGCCAGGTCCCTCAACACCAGCCGTTGATAGAATCCCTCTAGAGCAGCAGTTCTCAACCTGTGGGTCAGGACCCCTATGGGGGTCGAACGACCCTTTCACAGGGGTCGCCTAAATACATCCTGCACAGATATTATTTACATTATGATTCATAACAGTAGCAAAATTACAGTTATGATGTAGCAACGAAAATAATTTTATGGTTGGGGGTCACCACAACATGAGGAACTGTATTAAAGGGTCGCGGCATTAGGAAGGTTGAGAACCACTGCTCTAGAGCCCAAAAGGTGGTGGGAGAAGGGAAAGGGGGAGGCTCCCCAGTTCCAGTGCTGGATTGTGAGCCCTGGATGACCCCTCCTTGGGCAGCCTAAGGACCCCTAATGTCCCCAAATCCAAGAGTTCCCACCTGTGTAGATGACATCCATCAGATCAGCTCTGGCCACGTGAGAGGGGTCTCCAGAAAGGCTCCTAACCCAGCACAGGAAGGCCTTGAGGATTCCCCTACTCTAGTTTGCTCCATAGACCTACCTGATCTCGACCCATCCTTCACCCTAGGCCAGCTATAAGTTTCCCCTAGAGTTTGTTTCATTATCAGGGTCCTTAATTGCCTTTTACAAAGTCACCAGCTCTGACTGCCAAGAAGGACAGTCTTGCAATAGAAAAAACTGTGGCCAGGTGCCAGGAAGGACTTCTACAGGGAGAGCGTTCCACCCTGTAGCTAGGGATGGGCATGGCTGTCAGTGTTAGGAAGCAAGAGAACACCCAGGCCAGCCCCCAGGGAAGCTGCTGCAGTAGCTCCTCCTAGAGCTACTGTCTCTGGAGGTAAGGAGCTCACTTCACTGGGAGGAGGAGGGAAGCACAGTACTTCTGGCAGTCATGCTCAGAGTTTGGAGAATGGACTTGGAAGTCACACTGACAGAGATTTGATTTGGGGGTCAGCTGAGTGACCTTGGGCTTGCCCTGGTCAGCCTTGGTTTTCTCATCTGTAAAATGGGATAATACGAGGCCTAACCTCAAGGTATAGCAAAGTTCAAATGAGATACTGCATCTACTACTGGCTACTACTACTATTCTAGCTCTTTCCAAGATCAGCCCATGGCCTGTAGCTCCCCAAAACTCTTTCTGGACCTACCTCAGTTTCTCCATTTGTACTTCCAGCACTCTCTAGGGTGGGTGACTTGGATGATCTCACTGAGGGGAGGACCCCTCCCATATCAGTCAATCCGTGGGGGGTAGCGAAGGCAGCAGGCAATGCCCAACCAATGTTTTCACCAGGCTGGGCAGGCAGCGCCAGGCAGGCGGGAGCTGGTCAGGTTTTTAATTGAACGAGATGCAAATGAAATGTAAATACCATGCAAATAAGCTCCTGCCAGGAGGCGTTGGGCTAGGAGCAGAGGGAGCAGGGAGGGGACTGCTGAGCAAGGGCCCTCCCCGTCCCCTTTTTTTTGCTCTCCGGTAGCTGCCCACGCCCACCCCCTGGTGCTGCCCACCCAGCCAGTCCATTACATTCTGGGAACTGTGGGCACTGCATCCCCCCCACAGCTCCTTTCCAGATCCACTTCCCTAACCCTATGGCTCCTAGTGGTGATGGTGATAGGGTGCTCAAGGAGGAGCCAGGGATCCTGTGGATAAGGCTTGACTGACACAAACACTCATAGTCACACAGAAAGACCCACTCAGAGCATAAAGGAGACACACAAATACACACACGCAGATACTCACATTCCCTCTCAAGCCCCCTGCAACACTGAGACCCACACAGACAGCCCATCACACAACTATGGACACCTGCACATTCAGTCACAAATACACACACCGGGGAAAATTGAACTAGTCATAGGGGCACACACATGTATACACACACGAGAACACAGACGTCTGCCCTGCCATGAGGACTGCAGACTAAGGTCCCTGTGCTGGCCTGAGGTCAGAACTGGGGGGTGGAAGTCCAGGCACCCTGTGTGGTCAGAGCCTGGTGGTCTGAACGAGGCCAGATGGGCGGTCGGGGGTGAGGGGATCCTCCCGGGTGGCCTGGGCTCTTTGCCCACCCACCCCCTCCCAAGACACATCGCCATACCCCAGGACTCACAGGCCCTACACAATGACAGGTGTTGGTCCATCCCCCAATTCCTGGGGTACTGGGTCCCTGGAATCTAGAATCTCCCTGTGGTTCCATACCCCACCCCCACTCCCAGGCAGCCAGATACTTGAGGGAGGTTGGCCTAGGTGTGCCAGGTCAGGAGTCCATGCCCCACTCTGCAAAGAGGTAGGGTATGAAGCACAAGGGAAGCGGGGGAGGCTGGGAAGTTTGGTCAAACCTCCATTCCACCCAGGACCCACATCTGGGGGTGGTTCCAGCCCCCACTCTGAGCTGACTCACGCCCCACATTTAACTCTCATTAGCGCCTCTGAGCCCAGCTGGGAGGGACAACCGCCAACTTCCCCCAGCAGACGGAGCTCTGGGTGGGCCGCCCTCACAGCCTCAGTTTCCCCCCAGGGGCCTGGCCTGGCGACAGGGGCTGCGTGGGAGAGCAGTGGCTCATAGTCCCCTCGTCTGAGCTAGGGCTGTCCTCCGCCCCAAGGAATTAGGGGCTGGGTGTGGCCTCTTCCGGGAACCCCCGCCCCAGTCTCCCACCGGATGCCCTGCAGCCTCAGATAATCCCCCACCCCAACCAGTGCCCAAGGGTCAGGAGGCGGGGGCAGATGGCGCTGGATCTAAGGCTGCCGAAATTGCGGATGACCCGCCGCCAATCGGGCTGCTGCGCCCTCCAACCGCACTGCCCACTCGGCCTTACACAGGGCGGGGGCGGATGAATGGGGGCCAGAGAAGCAGGGACGTGGCCAAGGATCCGTGGCCGTTCCGGCCTCCTTCCTCCGCCTGCTCCACAGGCCGACCCTGTTCTTATTTTCACTGAAACCGCCCTGTTC
>NW_005370597.1:1966071-1984471 GCF_000412655.1 Myotis brandtii | reverse complement strand
GCCTCCACCACACGCACTCCCCCTTTCCCTGCTCTGTGGGAAGGCGGCAGCTGGGGCGGGGGTGGCCGCGGGAGCGTCTTGCCCGTGTGATCGTGCCGAGCCGGGAATTCGGGGCCATGTGGGAAAGACATTAGTGCCGGCCGCCCTGCCAGCCAGGAATGCGCCCCCCGCTCCGCAGCCGCCGCCTGCCTGGCCCAGAAACGGTGACTCACCCGCTCCGTGTTCCCACCCCCTCATCTTGCACCCTCCACAGCCCACCACAGGCCTGGCCGCCGGCTTCCCAGCCTCCCTGCCTCTGCTCCGCCTGGTCCTGCTACCTGCCTCGCCCATCCTCCAGTCTCTACCAATCCCGTTTAGTAAGACTGAACCAGATCGCACCTCCTGGGGAGTCCCGACAGGCCCCTCCCCAGGCCTGTCTCTTCTCTGGTCTCTTGCTCTGGTTAGAACACTTCTTTGGGACTCAACCCCTCCAGCTGTCTCCCTCACTCCAGAATGACTCACCTCTGGGTCCCCACACCCAGCACAGGGCCTGGAGCACAGGGCAGGTGCAGAAAAAAGAAAGGAGTCAATGTAACTTGTTCTGTTTGGGAAGCTGGGGGTGGGGTGGGGGCGTACTGTTCCTCCTGCTCCTCTGTGACCCTGGAATAATAAACAATGCCACCTGCTTCATAGGATGGGTGGCCTTGGATCCCTTGCTCCCCTGGATTGAGCCTTGCTTCCCTCTTCTGATGCAGTGGGAATAAAGAACGTGCCCCATGTGCTAACAGGATGGCATAGGAAGAAACTTTGTAAAATCCTCGGCTCAAGCAGGGCCTGCCACTGAGAGGTACTCAATCACAACAATGATGGTGATGATATTGCTGGTAATCGCAACTATTTAATGAGCACCTACTATGTGCCAAGCCTCAGGCTGGGTACTTTATAGACATGATCTCATATAATCTCTGCCTCAGTCCTGTGAAGTAAGTTATTATTACTCTTTTACAAGTGAGGAAACATTGAGGCTTGGTGAGGGGAAATCACTGATCCAGGGACCCACAGTGGCAGAACCTCAGCCCACACCCAGGGCTCTGGTCCCAGCACCCAGAGCTCTCCAGAGTCCATGCAGGGACATTCTCTTCAACTGAATCTTCTAAAGATCAAACTGGGCCCTTTGCAGGGTAGCTCAGTTGGTTTAGGGTAGCTTAGTTGGTTGGAGTGTCATCTCTATGCACCAAGGTTATGGGTTCGATCTCTGTTCAGGGCACAGATAACAGTCAACCAATGAATGCACAAATAGGTGGAACAACAAATCTCTCTCTCTCTCTCTCTCTCTCTCTCTCTCTCTCTCTCTCTCATCTCTCCTTCCCTCTCTCACTCTCTAAATCAATAAATAAAATAAAAAAATAAAAAAAGGACCAAACTGGGCTCTAGCAGGTGATCTCTTGTAGCCCCCACCTTCATTGGAACCACACTACCAGCCTCCCACCTCACCCCGGTCCCCCTCTCATAACTTTTAATAAGAGGTAATATAGCACCAAGCAGCGGGCATCAGCTTCATTTTTAATTATCTAATTTACATGTAATTTTCCCCACCAAGGTGATGCAGTTTATTAATGTTTTACCTAAGAGCATCCATTTATGGGCTAAAAATATGTTTACAAAATTAATGACCAATGCTTCTCTTTTGGAGGCCTCTGGTTCAGAGTGGGGGACCCCAGCTTGGGCCTTAGGCCCTGAGACCCAGTAGCCCACGTAATTCAAGACACTGAAATAATGAATACACAAATGTCCCAGAACCCTTTCAGAGCATGCTCCTTCCCTGCCAGCCTCCATAAAGAATGATTATCGAGTGCTTGCTTGGCCAGACACTCTATGGCAGCATCTCATTTAATTCTTGCACTAATCCTTATGGACAGGTACTATTAATACCTGTTCTGCAGATGGACAAACAGACCTAGAAAGATAAAGTGTCTGCCCAGGATCACATAGTAAGTGAAGGGAAGAACTGGCATTGCAAACTTAGGGTGCATGACTCAAAGCCCACTCTATGCACTGTGGGATTGGGGCCCCCTCAGAAAACTGATGCCCTGGTCCTGCAGACACCAGTTTTAAACCTTGAGACCTTGGCTCAATGGGGCCCTGTAGTTCTCAGGATGTCAGCAGAAGTGGGTGACAGGGCCAGTGGGGAGAAATAGAACTCATTGACTTGGGTCTTACAGCATTTGATCCCCTAGGGATCCCTGCAATCTGGGTCTGGTTTTCCAGGCCTCTCAGTGCCCAATGGCTGTGATTTTCATGGTGGATTCCATGGGCCCAGGAGGGTCCTGGAAATAGCAGGGCACCCTCATCTTTCCTCCCCACATTGGTCCCCAGATGAGACTGAGCAGAGCAGATGAGCAAACATTCTGGTTTTCAAGAGAGAAGAAAGAGTAGGAAATCTAAAATGAAGTCTAAGCTCAGAACTGCTGCAAAGACAACACAGGCCCAGGGCAAATGGGCAGTGTGGATACTGACCTTCGCCTCAGTTTCTTATGAGCAGTGTGGACCCTCAACTCAGCCTCAGCCAGGACTGGGCAGACAGGCTGCCTCAGCCTTGGTCGGCCCAGAGGACGAGGCGTACAGACAATGACTCCACACCTCAGCCAGACCTTGGGCAAATGGACAATGTGAACACTCACCTGCACTTCAACCAAACCCTAGGTGGGCAAGTGGACCCTCACCTCAAGCCTCAGCCAGACCCCAGGTGGAGGCAGGGTAGAGTGCTCCCCAGTCGCAGTATGCTCTCAGAACGGGGAACTCCTCTGAGATTTGAGGGTGCTGATCCCTGCCCTACTGTGGGGGCACAGACTTATTTTTCAACAAAATGGGGTCCCAGAAACTCAACTTGCCACTGCAAGACTAGAGAGGGCCACCCTGAAACCAAAGACCTGATTAGCCCCCCTTAAGCCATCCTTACCTCTCCAGCCTTAGTGCGCTTATCTGGAAAAGGGGGTTATGACCCAGCGCATTCGCCAGGGTGCTGCCAGGACTGCTGTGGTAGTTCAGTGAGATGGGGTGACCAGGGCTTGACCGTCTACTCCATTCCTGTGCTTCTCCTCTTCCTTGTAGCTCCCTCATTACACAGGAAGGGAAACCAAGGCCCAGAGAGGACAAAGGACTACCCCAGGATCACAGAGGTGGAAGTGGCACCCAGATCTGGGTTTCACACAGGGGCTGGACTTTGGGCGACTCCATGGACCACAGTACTGTGTGGAATAAGCTACTAGTACACCTCAGCATCTGGCTCAGACTGGTGTGTGTGTGTGTGTGTGTGTGTGTGTGTGTTGCTAGTGGTGGTGGTGCGGCAAACGGGGGCGGGGGGGGGTTGGACAGGTGTCAGGGGAGCTGCCAATGCCGCCTCCCTGGTATTTTTAGCCTTGAGAATGAGCTGAGCTCAGGGCTCTGAGCAACCATCAGCAGTGAGGGAAATGGGAAGGTCCCCACCACCCCTTCCTACCACCATCAGCCTGGATCTGATTTTGGGGGTTGGAGGGCCAGCCTGGAAAAGGGTAGCTACCTCAGAGACTGGGAGGGGCCAGGCCCTGAGACCCTGCACCCCAGCACACTCCATCCGGGTCATCTTTTCAGTACCCCCTTTACCAAGTCAAGCTGGCAGGGACAAGCATTTCCCATCTCACCCCCTGCTACCCTCGGCTTCGCCTGCTAGAAGCTCCAGGTCAGCTCTCTCCTGTACCACCAGGTCAGAGCTGTGAGGTTCCCATGACAACGGATGACAACAGCAGAGGCTACTGGCCACAGGGTCAGGGGTGAGGGGGGTGTGGGTGGCAAAGCAGGAGAAGGGAGGGGGCCCAGCACACAGGTGGCAGAAGAGGCTGGAGTGAAGGACCCCAAAATTACAGCTCCCTTCTGAGGCCTGAACGCCAAGGAAAAGCCTAGAACTTTGGTTGATTGATGTGGAAGGGACTCCATTACAATGATTGGGAAAGCTAGGCATAGGAAGGGCTGGCTATCCTTTGGTCATGTGATCATGAAGCCAGCTAGGGCAGTGGTCGGCAAACTCATTAGTCAACAGAGCCAAATATCAACAGTACAACTATTGAAATTTCTTTTGAGAGCCGAATTTTTTAAACTTAAACTATATAGGTAGGTACATTGTTATTAACTTAATTAGGGTACTCCTAAGGCTTAGGAAGAGCCACACTCAAGGGGCCAAAGAGCCGCATGTGGCTCGCGAGCCGCAGTTTGCCGACGACGGAGCTAGGGTGTAGAGTTTGGATGGAAATCCTAGACCCTTGCTTTCTAGCCCAGTCTCTGCAGTTTCTAGGCTAGGGTGTAGGAGGGTAAGAGGTGGACCCAGATGTCCCCTTATCCCATCTTTAGGAAGTGAATGGGTCCAGAAGCCCTTCAACCAGCCTGGCCTTTTCATAACTTGAATTCCCCATCCTGTAATGAATGATCAAGGCCCTAAAACCGACAGGTCACTTCTTATCAAGCCTCGCCCCCACTTTCTAACACAGAATATGTTGTAGTTCGTCTGGACGGGGACACGGCAGGGATTAAGGCCTCCTTGTGACTTCCCACTCCAGTCGCAGGGGCCCAGAGTGGGGCTGGGAACGTGACCCACATACCCAGGTTGACTGGAGGCTTTCCTCCAGACCTGAGGCCCTCAAAAAGCCGCCCAGGTTCCAGAACCATCATTGGTCCCCACTGTCCCCGAGACAAAATATATCACTTATCCTGGAGCTTGAGGTTGACTCCACAGTCTGCTAAGCTCCCTCCAGTATGGTCTCCTTGCTGTCCCAGAAGTACCCGTCTTCAGATCATCTAAGTAAGTGTAGCTGCACCCACACCTCCTTCAAGAAGCCTTCTTGGCTCTTCCGATCCACCCAGATCTATTGCTCATCAAGGAGTACAAGGCTGAAGAGTTCACAAGGACCTTTCACACAGGACTTCCCATTCTACCCTCAAAGTATCTCTGGGAAGCGATGTTACTTGCTGGTGAGTAAACCAAGGCGCTGAGAAGGAAGCCTCTTGTAGAACGTCACACAGCCTGTGAGTGTCAACTTGGTACCCAGCTGCAGGCCCCCTTTTCTCTTGAGGCCCCTTCTTGGCAGTGACCGGCCTGTGGCACTGAATTTGGAATCCTCAAGTTCACACCCAGCAGTTTCTTTCTCCAGGTCCTTACACAAAGAGGGCCAACCAATGTCCTCTACCTTTAATTCATCCATTTATTTAATATTAAGCACCTAACATACCAGGTGGACAATCTCCTCCCCCTTGGAGCTCACCTTCTAGCTGGGAAGACCAGCAAGTAAACAGAATTCATCCAGTATGATCCGAGCAGAGTTCCTGAGCCCGGGGTCCCTGAGGCAGTGGGTGCCCAGGAGAGGGTTCTCCAGCCAGACTTGCAGAGTCAAGGCTGACTCCAACCACAGCTCAACCTCCCTTAGGTCCTGTCTTCCTGGGGAATTTTACTCCCATGTCTAACCTCAATCCCATTAGCTGCAACCCCTAAAAGACTTTGTAAGTAGGTGACTGTCTGAGAAAGGCCAATACACAGATCCTTGACCCCAGTGCTTTATCAAGCAGCAACCTTACTCTGTATTACCCAGGATCCCCTCTTTCCACCACCTCCACAGACCCACCAGTATGGTTAGAGGGGGCTGGCTGGACAGCAGGCCCATCAACCCTAAAGCCAACAGATCCACTGTGCTCTTCTTTGACTTCCCCAACCCCCAGCTCTGCTTTGGGGTGCTAGCAGGCCAGTGGGACCAGTAGGACCAGCAGGAGGTAGGTACGCAGGCAAGGGTAAGAGCCTCCCCCTTCTCGAGCTGCTGAGCCAACGTGGCAACAGGGAAGGGAAAGAAGCCACAGGATTGCTGCTTGGCCCTCAGGGTCCCTGAGAGCCCAGGAACCGGAGAGAAAATGAGAAAGTAACTCAGTCTAGGTTCCCAAAATCCTCCCACCAATTGGACCGGGGGCCTGGGGGCTGCAGGAGGCAGGGCAGGCTCGTGATGAGGCTGGCTGCAGGGTGATTAATCTTGTGAGGCCTGTGCGTCAGCCCCCCACTCCTCAGCCTCCCATGGTCAACCCCGCCCGCACTGCCCGGGGAGTTAATCTCCGCTCGGGGACTTCTCACAGCCGCTGTCACGGCTGCATTAATTCTGAGGCAGAGGGAAGCAGGAAGGAAGAAACAGTGGGGAGGGGGGCTTCCTTGGGAAGGTTTCGTGGTCAGCAGCTGGAGAGGAGAGGTCCAAAGAATGGGGCCTGGATCCCCTTCAAGGCCCAGCCCTAGATGAAGGGTGTGTGGGGGGGTCGTCCATATTATCCCCCTCAGGCCATCAGAGCCCTTGTACCCCTGGTGGCCTCAAGCCCTGGTCGCCAGCTGAGCCCCAAATGCAGTTTGCAGTTTTGACAGCAGATGTCTCTGCTATTATGATTTATCAAAATGCTTAAGGTAAATAATGTACACATATTTATATGAAAGCAGGGGAGTGGGAGAAGGTGGGAGGGACCGAATGGGGTCAGGGAGCTTTGGGACCCAGGACTCAGAGCACCCTTGCCTCTGTCCTCAGCTCTCCCCTCTCAGATCCAAAGCTTGACCCTAGCTTGGCCCTGGGGAAAGTGAGCTGGGGTGACATCAAGCCTGCCCAGCCGCCTGCCCAAGCCTGGCAGGAGGTCAGGGAGTGGGTGGACCTGTCTTGCTGGGCCCCTGCCAGGCCTGGGAGGCGGCCACCTGGGGGAAGCAGCTGAGCCAGCCTCACACCTTGGCCCCGTTTCCATGGCTTCACTGTGTCCTGGCTACCGAAGGCTCTGTTGCCTTATCAACAGTGGGCACCACCCTTACCCTCACTCTCCAAGCCAGTCCTCCAGGACCCCAGCAGCTGCCTGTGGATCCCACTATGACACAGCCAAAACTCAGCCACGGGCGGTGCCCGCTCCTGGGCAGGCCTGAGCTGGGTGAGGGGCTGGGAGTGTGGTAGAAAGACCCCAGGGAGGTGGAGGGGAGGAAGCCTTTGCAGAGTCAAGCTGCACCCACTTTCATCCCCCAAATACCCAAACCCTGTCGTTTCATTATTTCACCACCCCCCTACCTTCACTCCATACAGTCCTCTTTGTTCCCAAACCTTTCTGGGCTTACAAACGTGTTAACTAACTTTATTGGGTTTCTTTTTGTTTGTTTGTTTTTTTATTGATTTCAGAGAGGAAGGGATTGGGAGAGAGAGATAGAAACATCGATGATGAGAGAGAATCATTGATTGGCTGCTTCCTGCACGCCCCCTACCCAGGATAAAGCTTGAAACCCCGGCATGTGCCCTTGACTGGAATCGAACCCGGGACCCTTCAGTCCACAGGCTGATGCTCTATCCACTGAGCCAAACCAGCGAGGGCGGGTTTTCTGATTTGTAAAGCAATATATGTTTACTGCAAAAAAAAAAAAAAAAAGTTAGAAAGTGCAGAAAAGTTAAAGGAAGTCATGCTTGACCCTACTTCCACGTCTGGGCAGGACCACAAGCAGCAAGTGGGGTGGGGGTGGGGGTTCCTTCCAGTCAAAGCCTGAAGCATAACCAGGTGTTTAAAAGCCCGCTTCTGAAAACAGAGGAGCCCGGCTGTGTGACCTTGTGTATGCTTGCTTCTACCTCTCTGAACCTCAACGTTCTCATCTATAAAATGGGATAACTGAGTGTGAGGATTCAGTGAGCTAGGGGCTGAGGAAAGGGCTCTTTCTAGTAAGTTTCCCCTCACCAGTGAACAACACTCCAATTCGAATTGGAAATGCATGAGGAAAAAATGTCCAGAAAGAGGAGATAAGGTGTTTATTCAGTTCACACAGGTTTTCTGGTGCCGGTGCTGTAGACCACACCCCTGAAGCCAGGTGATGTCACCCAGAGTGATCAGTGTAGTGGTGGGGGTAGCACAGGGACTCTAGTCCTGGCCTGCAAGGCTTAAGAAGGCTCCTGACAGGGAAGGAAGGCATCAGTCAGGAAAAGGCAACAGGAAATAGACCTCATCTGACCAGGGTAGCTGGGCACCAGAACCCACAGACCAATTCCCTGCCCCCAGTGCAGGAGCTCTGCACCCAGGCCTGGAACCTGGAGGACCAGCTCTCCTCCCCTGGGCCCGCCCCATCTTCACGCCCTGCTGCCTGGAATCTGAGGCAGCCCTTGTTCTCTGGCAGGAGGGGAATTTAATGCCGCTGAGGGATGGCAGGTCGACAGGCGAAGAGATGAAAGTGTCCGCTCTGGCAGCTGGGTCGGTGGCCTCAGGGGACCCTCCCGCACCCCCTCCACTTTCCCCAGCCATCTCCACTCAGTGGCAGAAAGAGCCTTCACGGGGTCCTCAGGGGGTTGTGGACCTCTGGGACATAACCCCCTGGACTGGAGGGCTGTGTGACCTTGGTGGGACAGCAGGACCTCTCTGTGCCATTACCTGCCTGCAGGGTGCCTGGGCCAAGGTCTGCATTATTAACATGCTGGTGCCTGCCCGGCCCTCCCCCGCCTTGGTTGTCCTCCCCCACCGTGGCTGTTGTCAGCAGTGCCTGTCAGCAAAGGGCTTCGGGTGGGCAGTGGGGGACTGGGGCGGGCTGCACAGTGACCTCCATCCATCCATCCATCTCTGGCACCTGGGAGGGAGTGGGAGCTGGTGCTGCAATCAGGTCAGGCTGAAGTGGCCTTGACTACAGCAGAGTCGTGCGGCCATTACCACCTCCTTCTGTGTGACAGCAGAGCTAGGTTTAGCCTGGGAATCAAGGCTGGGGCCTCAAGCCAGAATCTGTCCCCCTGAACCACCAAGCCCACGTCCCTAATGGAGATGCTGTGCGTCTTGGCACTATGAGGCGACCTTGTTGTTCTGCAAAGCACCCTGCCCGTGCCCCACCCCACAACCTCTGGCCCTTCTTTCTTGGGAACAGAGAGGTGAGGGCATTTGGCCAAGGTCACCCAGCAAGGGCATGGGAGCAAGCGTACACACACACACACACACACACACACACACACACACCATGACTTTGACACATGGTCACCAGGTGACCAAGAAATAAAGAGGACCAGTGTGTCCAGATTGCCAGACCCCCTTTCCTGTCCATTGAGGAAGCTGATTCTTCCAAAGCAGCCTAGTCTGGCGCAGGGGTCTGGCAGCCAAGAGCCAAGTTCTAATTAGGATCCTGCCTACCATCTTGCTCTGTGACCTGGCATGTCACATACTCTCTCTGGGCTTCGGTTTCTCACCTATAAAATGCAGAATAATCCCCATTCTGATGACTTTCTGGAGCCAAAGAAGCAAACTTACTCGCCAATTGAAACTGTCCCAGACTGAAGGCAGCCTCCAACTAGCCTTGGGCTGAGAAGTACCCATATAAGAGAGCTTAGCTCCTGGCCCAAATTACCCAGCACACTACAGCTTTCCTGCATCCTTCTTCCTGCACGACATGACCGGCCACAGCAAGCTCGTAGCAGAGGTTCAAAGGCCCGGTCTGGACTGTTGCGTCAGGTTCAGGGCAGGAGACAGGGGCCCCAGGCAGGGAGGGGAGAATAAGGGCAGCAAGGGACTAGGTCAGGCCAAACCCGGCTGCTGTGGGGAGGAGGGGGCGCCTGGCAAGCACTGGGCAGGCTGGGGTGGGGGAGGCCTTTGGCGGCCACAGAGAACAAAGAGGCTGGGGTTGCCAGGATATGCTGTGGAGCTGAAGCCCTGTGGTGGGGCTGGGAGAGGGGCCGTGGTGGCCGTGGGAACTGTGCCTGCTGCCCCCACGCCAGCTCTCCCACCCAGACTGAGCCTCAGAACCAGGCTGGGGGTCATGGGCTGCCAGGGCCCCCACCCTGTCCCCAGAGCTGCATGGCTATCAGGGAAGAGAGCCAGGAAATGCTGTAGACAAAGACACACAAGGCACACAGTGTCGTCATTACTGAGGGTCACAGGTGCACACTGACATACAACGTCATGAGCACACACCCAGGGCACTACCACAGGGTCACAAGCCAGCATCACACAATCATACAGAATCGCTGATGTCAGTCTCAGGGCCACACCCTGATGGCCCCCCAGACTCAATGTCACAAACCATATAGAATCATCCAGTGTCTGTCATAGGGTCATGTATGCCATACATGATCAATGCTGCCTATCCAACGTCCCACATATAGAATCACTCAATGTCACACATTCAGTTGTACACCCTGGTATCACACTGGGTCTGTTACAGAATTGCACAATGTTACAGGATTACACATGCAATGTCACAGAATATCCCAAAGTGTGGCTGCTGATATCATATACTAACCCACAGCCACAAGAGGTCTCACATCATAGTTTACCACACACTGTCAGAGACCCATTTGCATGACACACGCAGTGTCACACATAGCCACGCATAGTGTCACACAAGGCCTCACATGGTTGTCAGGGCCTTTAAGCATCTCTCTCCCTCTCTCTCACACACACACACACACACACACACACACACACACACACACCCCACACCACTTGGCTGCATGGAGGCTGGTTTTGACTCCAGCCCCTTGTGCACTCCAGCCTATCCCACCACTCCCTGCCACCCAGGTAAAGGTTCCTGGGTCACTAGGAGGTCAGGCTCCCAACTGTAGCAGAGCGGAGCTGAGAGCACCTCCTGGGGAGGGGAACTGGGCATACTTCACGGGGAAGCCGCCCCTAAATACTTCTCTGTCAGACAGGAGAGCAGCAGGGATGAACCTGTAAGAGAAAGGCAGGGAGGGACAGGATACAGAGATGGAGAAACATGAGAGACATGGAGGCTCAGAGACACAGAAGAGTCAGAGACCAACAGAGACCATCAGGAGAGAGCTTCAGAGACAGTGAGCCAGAGCAACAGGCAGACAGACAGGGCTGGGGCTTGCTGGGGAAGGAGTGAGGTGGGAGGTGGAATGGCGAGGTTTTTAGGGAAGACACACACCTGGGTGGAAGGTGGGGGACATCTTGGTGAGATTTAGGTCAATAGTTTTAAAATAGTAACATCAGCCCTGGCCAGTGTGGCTCAGTTGGTTGAGTGTCATCCAAAGGTCACCAGTTGGATTCATTAAAAGGTCACCAGTTCGATTCCTGGTCAGGGCACATGCCCAGGTTTCAGGTTCAGTCCCTGGTTGGGGTACATACAGGAGGGACTGGATTGATGTTTCTCTCTCACATTGATGCTTCTCTGTCTCTAAAATCAATAAAAACATTTTAAAAATAAATAAAATACCACCACCAGCTGCCATTGATCAAGCGCTTAAGATGAGCCAGGCCCTTCCCTAGAGTGATCTCATTTCATCCGAAGGCCCCTTTATGGGAGAGAGACTATTAATTGTCCCCATTTCCCAGATGAGGTAACTGAGGTTTCATCATGTGTTCAGCCTCACAGCTATCCCCACCCATGCCTGGGGCTGACCTACCATTTCCACAAAGCAGAGCGCAAAAAGCTGAAGTTGGAATAGGTGAGGGCCTTCAAGGTGAGGGCTTCTCTGCAGTGTGTGTGTGTGTGTGTGTGTTGGGGCAGGGGGGCGGGCAGGAGCTATGGCTGGGCTGTAAGTTGGCACAATACAAGGTACAGACTGGCTGAGTCACGGCACCCCCCTCCCCCTTGGGGCTGGCACAGGAGCCATCCACCCCGCACCTAAGGGCTGGCCGAGGCCATCTGCAGCTTTTGTGTTGCCAGCAGCCAGGTGGGGGCATGAAGGGGCCTCCAGCCTGGGTGCCCCCTGCTGGCCAGGCTTCCCATCCCCACCCCACAAGGAGGATCCTTTCCATCCCTTCAAGGTTCTGAGGTGCTGCAGTTTGCCTTGTGCAGGGGGTGAGGGTGCCCCCGCTGCAACACCTCCCCCTACTCCCTGCTGGACGCCCCATCGGCAGAGCCGCCTGGAGAGATCACAGGCAGCCACATGAAAGGGAATTTTTCCCAGGCAGAGATGGAGTTGAAAGCAGCCTCCCACCTCCCCCGCCTGCCCCCGCTGTGCCAGGCCAGGCTGCTGAGCTCCTGGTGCTGGAAAGGAGCTTGTGGCACACGGGAAAGGGTTGAGGGTCAGAACCCCAACCAACATGGCTGCTTTTCCTCTCCCAGAAACGATAGAGCCATCCCATGTCCCTCACCGCTCTGCCCACTCAGCTTCAGAAGTAGCTCCTTCCGTCATCCCCAAAGCCCTCACCCACCTGAAGCCAGGCCCCACATCTTCTGGAAGTCCTTCCTCAAGCCTAGCCTGTCTCAGGCCGGCTCCAAGCAGCTGGGTGGGAAGAATGCCTCCCTGTCCAGTGGATGGTAGGCCTCATCCTGCAGCCAGCCTCTGTGATGTGCAGGGTGGGGGGTGTACAGCCATCTCTTCTGGTTCAGGCTGCCCTGGCCTAGACCACGAGGCTCTGTGGGTGACTTCCCGTCATCTGACCTCTGAGATCCCAGACAACCTTGTGCCAACAAACTTTCTGGGGGTGGGGATAGTCACAGGAGACAAAGCCAGGGATACCTTAGGCCCCAGTCCAATAGCCCTCAGGCCTAAAGAGGGGTACGTGGGGTCCCTGTGTGTGTGCTGGTTATGAACCCTGGGGACTCACATCAGTGGTTGGGGGGGCACTAGATCCCTGCAAGTAAGAGGAGATAAGAACCTGAACAGGCAGCTCAAGCCCCACCCCCAGGACTGCTGGCTGCTTTGCACTGATCAGGTGCTGTTGACTTTAGATGAATAGAGAAGGTGGCCCCAGGTGAATGAAAGTCCCTGGAGGTTCCGGTTCTGAGGCAGGGGTACAATCAGGCAGGGGAGGTGCTCCAGTACCAGCCACTGCCAGATTAATAGCATTTCCATCCTGTCATCCAGGCTGGCTGCTCCTGCTTGCCCCCCTTGTGTATCCGGAGGGCCTCACTTCCCAAGAGATCCCACTCTAAATGTCCCCGGGTGATTCTTCTTCTCCCCCAAGGTGGTCCCAGACAATCCCTGCCCAGCAGCAGCCCCCCAAACCCAAGAGCAAGAAGCCAGCGGTGCTTCATGACACAAACATGCATTCGTTTTATTCACAAAACAGCCTGGTTTCCTAAAACAATACAAACAGCATGTTCATCAGCAGGAAGCTGGCCATGGGCAAGAGGGCCCAGGCCGAAGGGGACCCCCCTGGGGACCCACCCCCACTGGCAGGGGACCACGCAAAGAAGCCCTTTCTTCTGTCGCCATCAGCCAGGCCGGGAAAAAAAGGACTTACTTTCTCTAAGGGAAGTAGCCACGATCACGATCAGAACTATCGAGACATGGGCTCCCCAGATCTCAATGAATAAACAAACAGAACTTTCATTTTTGCAAAATCATTGTTGGGGTGGGGGACCCCGTTGTGGGGACTGTGGGTGTAGCACGCCTGGCCTGGGCCTGGGGGTTGGGGAGTCTTCTCCCTCCCCCTCTGTGAGCTCCTCAAGGCAGCTCTGCCCACGTGGATGGATACAGAGGGGCTTCAACACGGCGCCATCAACATTCTCTTTATAAACGTGAGTGGGTTCTCCAGGCAAACTATGCACTATTTCATGGTCAGAAAGAATCAAAGGAAGTTTAAATGAGGGTGGAGTTAAACTGTGCTAAATTACAGTAGTGCTTATTAGTAACTAGATTTCAAAAGGTTACAGAAATTTACATTCTCTACACAAAACTGCATCTCCTGCACAGACAACATCGACATCGACACAGGAAGGAAACTGATTGTCCATTCTTTGCCCAGGAAGTCTCGGTACTTTATAGATTCGTCTTTACCTCTTTTTTTGTTGTTGTTCTTCCGAAAAAGCAGTTAAATTTTTTTCCTTTTTCTTTTTATACTAGGGACGTGGAGATGTTAAAACGACAACAAAAAATATATATATATAAAAACAGGAATGAAATCTGTGAGAGAATATTTTTGGTTCTAAAGATGGGTGCATCCGTTTGTCTTCGCCCGAATCCCTTGCCGGAGACCACACGAGCAGTGACATTGCACGGAGAGGGCAGCTTTGGGTTCCCGCCGCCGTCACTGAAACCACCGGAAGGCGGCTCCCGTCGGAAGCATCACCTTCTGGCGGGGGCGGGAGACAAAAACAAGGAGAGAGTTCAGTCAGGGTCCGGCTGGGTCTGGTGCAAAGATGTTCCCCGTGGATGGTCTCATGGTGGAGGGATGGGCATAGAGTAAAGGCAGCCACCCTGTGGAGTTCCTGCCATCCTGGCCAGGCCAGAGAAGGAGCCTTGACCCACTGGGTCGCTGAAGGGCCTGGAGCACCTTGAGGCCTCCTGAACCACTGTGCCCAGGAAGCCTCCTTCCAGACAGAAACATCCCTTCCCCTGGTCCAAAGGCCACAAGCACCAGGCGGCTGTGGTGCACCTGGGAGCTGTGTGCAGGTTTCTGTCGAATGAGCTTACGTGTAAGCGTGTGCACTGAACACATATATGGATGGACGCCTTGAGCTCTGCTACGGTGTGTAGCATGTTTGGAGCTGTGGTGGGGAGAAAGGATACTTGCTATGTTTATTCAGAGGCTACGTCTATGTGCACTGGGCAGGGGTGTGTGTGTGTGTCTACAACAGACGAGAGTGGGTGCCTTTGTGTGCATATAGGTGTATTCTCTGGGCAGGAGAGCAGATATATGAGGTTTGGGGCTCAGGGGGTGGGTAGCCACGGCTGAGATGCCATCATTGTTTTCCAACCATTCTGGACATTTGCATCAAGCCCACTCAGAGGGGTGGGGCCAGGGCAGGGGCAGCAGGCAGAAAAGATACTTTTGTACCCAGGCCTGGCACCACAGCTGGGCTGACACAGCTGGGGGAACAGGGACAGGCCTAGCCTCGAGGCAGAGAGAGAGCAATATGGGAACCATTTGGCCTTCTTTAAGCCAATCCCACAGTGGACAGGCCTTGCCCACACCCCAGGCTCACCACCTAACTCCAGGCCCATAGGTCCCTGGTCATTGGCTGTGCAACCAGACTGATCCTGGGGCCTCAAGGCACCCCAAATATGTCAATGAGGCATCTAGAACCAGGGTTTTTCCAGGCTTCAGAGCAGGGCTGCCAGCACTGGAGCTGCTCTATCCTTGAGTGGCCTTGGGGGAAAGTCGAGGCTCTGAAGGGACAAGTGATAGGGTTACCTTAAAGCCACAGGGTCCATGGGACAGAACCCTGTCAAATGGGACAGGGGAGAGTCCCAGAATCTTAGGTCACAGACGGGAAGCTTTAGGACATGTCTGGAATTTGGGAAGTTGGGATGTGTATGGGAATCTCAATACCTGACCTAGAACTCCTGGGGGGCCTGGCTGGGAAGGCGAGGCCCTTGCCTGGAGTTTTATGCTTGCCTTGCAAACTACAACCTAATGGGATGTCAGGATGTGGCTCTGATGTTGGGGGCAGTGAACTGGTGTCTCAGAGACTGGCCTAGAACCCCAGAGCCCAGGGACTGGGCGTCCCCCAGACCCTCACCCAGGCAGGAAAGGTGGGGCTGGGGGTGGGTTTGGACTGCCAGACAGACACAAGAGCCCACACACCTCCCTCTAAGGCGCCGTTACCTCCAGAGCAGCGGAAGGCTTCTTTTTGAGTTCCTCACATTTTCTGAATTTGCAAATCTGATGGCCAGTCTTTCGGTTCCTACAACTGCTGCACTGCTCGCAGTTGATGCGCCGCCGGCAGGGCGGGCACATGCCGCAGCGTTTCCGCTTCTTCTTGCCTGAGCTGATGGCGGAGGCCAGCTCGCCCTGCATGGGGTACTCGGCCAGGCCTGCCATGTGCAGCGCACTCTCAGCCAGGAACACACCCGCCGGGGTCATGATGAAGAGGCCTGGGTTGATGGGGAAGGTGCCCAGGTAGGGGAAGTCGGACTGGCCATTGAGGGCTTCGGCACCTGCCACGGCCTCCATGTCGGGCAGGCCCGCACCCGCCTCGCTCATCAGCGGTAGGTGCTCCTGCACCACGCGCTTTAGCATCTCCGTAGACTGCGCGAACTGCTGCAGCGTCAGCTGTCCTTCAGCTGCTAGCTCCGTGGCCCGCTCAGCCTTGCTCAGCAGGCTGGCCACAGCACCACTTTTGTGCTTTGAGGTAGGGTTGCTTTTGTCCACAGCCAAGGCTGCGGCCAGGTCGTGCCCATTGGCCAACAGGGAGGCAGCAGCTGCGGCTGCAGCAGCCTTGTCGGCAGACTCCCCACCCATCATGCTGCCACCGCCACCGCCCCCACTGCCCCCAAAGGAAGAGTAGTGGGAGAGAGGGCGGGAGCGGCGCAGGCTCTTGTTGAGGGGTTCGCTGATGATGCCGCTTTTGTTCCGACGTTCGGGGGGTGGTGCGTCATCGGCCACGGAGGCTGGTGCAGCAGTAGCCACCGCTGCACTCTTGTTGGCCACTCCTGCCTTTGGGCCACTGCCACTGCTGCCATTGGTGGTGCTGCTACTGCCACTGGTGTCCTGGGAGCCACTGCTGAGGCTCGACATGGTGGGGCCGAGGCCCAGACCCGGGTGCTGGGGGAGCCTGCCAACTGTGGGAGTCCTCAGACAAATGCCGGGCCCTGCTGCCCACAACAGAGATGCCTGGTGGGCCTCGATGCTCAGGGCAGGCACATGGTCAGCTGTTCACGTGGAAGTGTCTTCACTCTGTCAGGACAAGAGGATACAGTGTCAGAGCAGTGGTAAACATCTCCTCCTCTACCACCACCACCAGTATCTAACAACCACTAGGTATTTAATAAGTGCCAGCCCGCGCCCATAGGTAGGATTTTTAAATCTGTATTATCTCAGTTAAGACTCACAAGAACCCTATGAAGTAATGACTAGTAATATCCTATTTTATAGATGAGGAAGACAAGGTTTAAGAGAATTGACTAGCCCATGGATGAAAAATGAAGTGGCTCAGCCAGAACTGCCTTGCTCGGATCTGGGAGACCTGATGGAGGCAGGCAGTCCTTCCTGGGCTGAGAGCTGGAGATGTTCCCTGAGCTTGGGGAGATTATAAAGTCACCTTCTACTTCCTAATCTTCCTTCCCTGGCCCAACTATGGAGAAGAGGAGTTGGAACAGCCTCTGAAGGGTAGACCAACAGAAGGTGTAGACCAAAAAGTGTGGGAAGCTGCCCCTGGATTTTCATTGGATATTCCTATCACATCAATGATCTCAAGGCTCTGGTAAGTCCTGCAGGTAAAGAAACAGTTTGCTGTTGTTTAACAGAATTTGCCAAATAAGAGCTCAGAAACCTTATTTCAAGGAGCATGTATCCTCCTGCTACAGGGCAGACAGGATACTATGCCAGAGGACAAGCCTTCACCTGCAAGAGTGGGAGACACGCTTGTGCACACATCAGCACACACTTCCTTCTCACTCTCAAACCACTCTTATCTCTACTCAGGCCTCACTGCTGTGTTCCAGCCTGACTTCCAGATGGACCTGGGCTGTGGGCAGGAGGGACCTCTGGCTGGGGCAAGTTGGAACTGAGATTAGGTGTGACCCTTCCCAGGACAGAGCCTGTTCTGCTCAGGCCCCAAGACTAAGGCACATGAGCAGCCGGGCTCCTTGGCCAGGAGCTCTGGGAGGAACTATTCCAGATGGAGCGGAGTGGCAGTTTCCTCATCAGCCCTGGCTCTCTAGCATTCCTTCCCTGTCTGCTTGCCTTGGCCTAGCAACCCCTAGAAAAGAGGCGGGAGGACAGGGCTCAGCCTAAGCAGCTGGTGGATCAAGGGGGAGGCACACATCTGGCTGGGCCTGCCCCGCCCTGGCCTTGGGGGCGGCACACACTGCATCTTTGTCCCCAGGCAACCCCACCATCCCCCAGTCACGGGACTCAGCGTGTCCCAGGAGGTCATCTAGTCCAACCCTCTGCACAGACAGAGAGGAAAATCGAGACCCCAAGCAGGCAGGGCCTCTGCCCCAAGACTGCTAAGCAGTGGTAACGAGGAGGAGCAAGTGTAGGAAAGGGAAACACTTATCTCCAGGGTGAGACAAATGGCAGGCATTAGTAGAAAGCCAGACACTCTTTGGCCTGCCCCAGTGGGCACCAGCCCACCTAGGCTCCTTCCTAGTGAAAGTAGATGAATGGTGAGGAAGAGCTGGGCAAGCTGGCAGATTCCACCAGGACAAACCCAGGAGGGCCTGTCCAGGCTGGGCTTCAGGTGTCACAGACGTCAGAGTTGTAGTAAGAGAAAGAGGGTCATATATCCCCAAGGATAGCTTTGCTCCACCCTACCGCCTAAGGGCCAAGCCCAGGCTAGCTCTTCGGCCTCTCTCCTCAGAGGTCAGTATCCCTCCAGGCACCAGTGACCCTGGCTAGGTGTTGGGGACTAGGGCTATGAGATCAGGCCAGAGACCATCACCCCAAGTCAACTCATCGAGCTCCTGCCCATCTGAGCTCAACTACCCAGCCCCAGACTACATTCCTAGCAGCCCGACAGGAGAAGGCAGGCGCCCGCGGGTTGGAGAGCTGGGGAGGAGAGCAGTCTGTGCCCTAGCCCCTG
>NW_005370597.1:1962757-1965830 GCF_000412655.1 Myotis brandtii | reverse complement strand
CCCCCCCCAGCCTCCCCCACCTCCCAGCTCCAGGATCTGGCTCTGCGTGCGGGGCTGGCAGGTCAATTAGAAGTCAGCTCCCTCCAACACAGCCCGGCCTGCGTTCAGGGCTGGTGCTCTGGCTGAACCTCCCTGCTTTGTCTCCATCCTGAGTCTCATGTGGTGGGGACCAAGCCTCATGTTCTGTCCATCTCTGGCCCTGTCTCTGAATCTCTCTTTAAATCTTCCATTTTTCTGTCTTTCCTCAGGGACTACCCTCTCCCAGCCCCCCAGGTCCTGGGACATGCTGAGCTCAGGAACCGAGGACGTGATATGTCATTGAACAGGTGCTGCAGGCAGAACACTGTGGTTTCTCAGCCACAGCAACTGAAGGTGGGGAGTACACAAGGGGAACTGGCATGCAGGCTCACTATCTTCAAACCCCAGAGTGGGCAGACACCAACACTTAGTCCCCAAGTCCTGGTCCCTAAGATGTTCCAAATCTGCCCCTCTACCTGGCTCATCCCCTCCTTCAGACCCTGGAAAAAGCTGATGCCCTGGTCTCAGTGGACCCCTGACCACAGGGCCCGTTTGCTCTACTCATGGAACAGGAGGACATAAGAGAAGGCCATCTCCCAGGCCCCAGCCTTCTACTGCAGGGCACACAGCAACCCTTCCCAGGCCAGGAAGGGCCTGGCAGTGCCAAGGCAGCAGGGGAGGAGCTGGGGCTGCGTTGAAGCGGAGCGGGAATGAGCGGGAGGGAAAGCTGGCGGGCAGGCGGGCGGCGGCGGGCGCATCCATCATCGGCCCTGCCAGGAACGCATCCAGCCCCCAAAAAGAAATACTGCGCCTGAGGAGGGACAACAAAGGGCTCCGTTTCATCAGCAATGTGGAGCCAGCGCCCCGCCGCCCCGCCAGGCGCGGTCAGCCCACAAAGGACCCCTTTGTCCATGCAGGAGCCGGGCCGGCCAGGAGCTGGGACCAGGGGCTGACGGGCGGGACAGAGCCCAAGGGGGGTGCAGGGGGGTGGGGGAGATCAGTCTTAGAGAGCTGGGGGGCAAAGGGGAACATGGGGGCCGAAGAACAGAGACAGGTGGTGGGGACAGAGGATCATGAGACAGAGAACTGAGGGGTGGGTCAGAGAAAGGAGGGCTTGAGAGGACACGGCACATGGTAGAGGCTAGAGGACACAGCATCACAGAAAGCAGAGGAGGAGTGGCCAGGCTCAGAGACCCAGCGCACCAACCCGGGTCTGAGCGACATAGAGGCAGAGCCCTGAGGAGAGAATCCCAGACTTGGGGACCTGGGGACCAAGAGAAAGCAGGTGGTCATACCCATGGGAGAGGAAGGTAGAGGGGGAGGTTTGGGGGAGACCAGATGAGATCCACCTCCCTAGGGCCCCAGCCCGCTCTGGCCGGAGGCCTCAGGGCTTGGCCATGGGGACCAATCTCTTGTGGGTTCAAGTTCACTCGCTGGGCTGGGAAGAGAGAGTCAAAGCTGGGGCCACTCTCCTGTCAGTGGGGCCACCCCTTGTCTGTAACCCCAGACCCTGGTCAGCCCCAGAAGGCATAGACTCTGCCTTTCTCCACCCAGCCCCCTTAGTGACACAAAGGCTCCCTTAACTAACCAACCCTATCAGCTAGCACTTACTGAGCACTTACTGTGTCCCAGGCCCTGTGCTCTTATGTTTTACATTCTTCTCTCCCTCCCTGACTCCTTTCCAGAACCTGGGAAATAGGAACTTTTAACCAATTTTAGAGATGAGGAAATTAAGGCTCAGAGAGATTCGAGCTGTCAGGACAAGGTCAAACAGCTGGTGCTGTTTGGGGTAGAACTCGAACCCAGAGCTCAAGTGTCAGTTGCCACCCTGCTCTGGTGACTGCCTTTGCTCACCTGGGCAATTGACAAGAGTCGTCCAGAGCAAGGTGACCCAGCTACCCCGAGACTGCCTCCATCTCCCAGAGTTGTTACCGTGCCTGTCACCTTTACGTGGTCAGGGGGTGAGCTGTCACAGACCCCCAGGGGAGTACCCCCACCTGGGGGGCTTGGAAATACCCAGGCAGGAACCCAGAATGCTGGGCCAGTGACAACATAATGCCAGCTGACAATGAGGTCACCGGAGGTGGTAGCTGTACCTTCACCCCACCCTCAGCCCCAGAGGAACCAGGATTCATCCCCAATAGAGCTCTGTCTTAAGCTTCTCCAGCCAAACAGCAGGGGGTGGGGCACGGGGGCACCGTGGCGAGGGATGGTACTGTCTGCATGTAGACGTGCACGCAGGTGGCCCCCAGTGAGACGTTCCAGTGCTCAGTTACACACAGCCCCCAACCGACCCAATAGCAGCCCCATGCCCTGTGCTGCTGAAGACAGGAAGGACACAGACCTTCTGGAAAAGTGCGCAGGAGCTGGGCCACCCAATGTGAAACAAGAGCAAGAAGGGAACCGACTGGGGCATGGGATGAAGGGCCTTCTTGGAAGAAGGGACCAGTAGCCTGTGAGTTAAGGATTAAAGAGAGGTTACCAGGGGGGACACAAGCCTGAAAGGGTTCCTAAGAAATGGAGAAGTGGCTGTGAGAATTTTTTTTTATTGCTTTACTGAGATATAGTTAATATATTATACAAATCAGCCATTTATAAGTGGCTGATCAATTCAATACTTTTTCATAAATTTACAGAGTTGTACAACTACCACTACCAAGAGCAGAGTGTGAACAAGGGGCCAACCCTCCCTCCCTCCCTCTCTTCTCTGCTAGCTGGAACAGCCTCCCAGCTGTCCCTTCTGCTGAGGTAAGGCCTCCTGGAGGAGGCTGCATTTCAGTGGGGACTTCAGGGCCCTGCAGGGGAGCCAGAGCTGCCAGAGCCCGGGCAAGCCAGCTTTGCAGACTTGCATACCCCGGCTCATCGCAGTACCCTTCCCCCACAGTTCCACGCTCACTCCTGACATCCCTGTTCCACCCCCTTAGACTCCTCCACCCACTTTGGTGGGCCGGTCTCCTTGGCCTCCAAGGGAGGCAAGATGGACAGACAGACTGATGGAAAACTGGCCAGTGGTGGCAGGCAGTAGACCACAGGCTATGGTGGTTGAACTGAGCTG
>NW_005370597.1:1961160-1962167 GCF_000412655.1 Myotis brandtii | reverse complement strand
GAGGGGGGGCGGGGGGTCTGTCTCTGATTTCCATGATTCAGCCTGGGGAGTTTCCAGAGGGAACAAAAGCCCCACTCAGGCCCAAGGAGATGCCCATGGGACACTGGTCTTGGAGGCTGGGAGAAGTGCAGACCTGGCCAGAGAGCAGAGCACAAGTCCAGCTACGAATGGACACACATACAAGGACACATTGACCATTCCTAGCACCTAGCAGATGGCCTGGGGTGGGACATGCCCTCAATACACTAGGGTCTCCCCAAGACTACTACCCCAAAATTGACTGCCAAGAACAGAACAGGGGGCTGCAATCATGTTTCCTGGATTCCACACCCCCTGACACTCTTATACCCCTCCTCCCAGGGCAGGCACAACCCCCTTGCCTGGGGACAGAAACAGGCTGCTGAGAAAACCCCAGGAGTACATAGGCTCTGTGCTTCCTCACAGAACTCCCAAAAAGTTCTGGAAGAGGGGATCAGCCTATTTCATGGATAGGAAAACTGAGGCCCAGGAGGTATACCCTGACCTGGGGCTCGAGGGAGTGAGGTGCAGAGCCCGGGACACCTCTAAAAGACAACCTTCCTCAACAGCCAGGTTCCTTCTCTGGACGAGTGAAAGGATGAGGAGGGGTCTTCCTTGCAGTGTGACCTTGGCCTATGGCCTCTGAGCCCATTTCCCCATCTGTAACATGGGACCGTGAAGATAAGAGCTAACATGAATGAAGGCCTCCCTGTGTGCCAAACACTGATCATTCCTTGTCTCATTGAATCCTCATACGTACTTTCTTAAGTAATATTATTGCCCCTTTTAGAGCAGTTAATTTGATAAGCAGTTATGATGTAGAGAAAATGATGCCTTCCCCATTTAAAACCACCTGGACCTTAGCTAACGTTTTGCAAAGTGGTGACATCAGCCTGGAATCAGAGCCCATACACTTGCTTAGGACCTCCCTGCTTGTGGGTCTCACTACTAGGCAAGCCAGGGAAGGCTAGTTCAGACATTGGCCCAAG
>NW_005370597.1:1958105-1960670 GCF_000412655.1 Myotis brandtii | reverse complement strand
TTTTTTGGTTGATTTTTCTTTGTTAAATGGCATTTAAATATATAAAATAAATATAAAAACTATAAATCTTTGTTTTACTATGGTTGTAAATATCAAAAAATTTCTGTATGTGACACAGCACAAGAGTTAAGTTAGGGTTTTTCAAAATGCTGACACGCCGAGCTCAAAAGGTTCGCCGTCACTGTGACCTAGGAGCACCCCAGAGGGCCTAAATTGGTCCTTGATTGGTGATCTACAGCTAGGGAAACTGAGGTCTAGAGAGAAGGGTTTGGGGTTAGGTCATAGGGTTGGGACCAAACCCCAGATGATATGAGACTTATTGGGGTGAGCAGCATCCAGTCCCCTCCTGCCTCCATCTTCCCAGATGACTTGATGACGGCAGGCCCTAATAATGAGTGCATACTCTCTGCCAAGTGCTAAGCATTTAACTCACTGAATTCTCTGTATAACTTTAAAATTATTATCCCCATTTACAGATGAGGCAACTTAGGTTTAGGGAAATAAAGTCACCTGACTAAGGTCACCAGGTCTGCCGAAGGTCACAAGGTCAATTCGTGGCAGAGCCAGGACTTGAAACCAGGTCTGTGTGACTACAGGGCCTGGCCCTCCAACACTGGCCGAAGGCTCTGAGGCACATGGAGGGAGGGATTTGGGCTTTTCAGCTCTCAGTAGGGGAACCCTCTCTAGTTTCCCATGGGTCCTGGCTCTCAGGCTCTGGTCAAAACACGTTAGGGCACTGTTGTAGAAAAGTCTGCAGCTGTACCCTAAGGCCCAGGAAAAGACAGGGGAAGGGGCTGCGGGTGGGCCGGACAGGCCAGGCTGGGCCAGAGCTCCGGGCATTCCGGCGGCCTCCGCAGGAAGCAGAATGGGACGGAAACCGGCTCCTGCCTCCTCCCCCAGAATCCTGTGGGCAGCCCAGCCGGGCCGCACAGAGGCCCTCTTTGTGCCTGCCCCAACCCGCCACCCGCGGCTGGCCCAGGGTTTTGAGTTTCCTGGGGGGTGGGGGCCCTGCCCCCGCTAAACCTCCAGCTACCTCCCCCTCTGAGGGGCGGTCACAGCAGTCCACAGCTGGAGGAGGAAGTGAGAGGATGGCCAGGGATACCCCAGAGACCCTCGGGGGCCTGGAGTCTGCCCACATCTCATCCCCCCAACACATACACACCCTAATCAGGAGCTGGAGGTAGGCAGAAGGTCCCAGAGACAGTGCCTGAAAGGCTCCCCCGCGCCTGCCCTCGCTGCCAGTAGCCACCAAGCCCATCATGACGCCCTCTGGGACCCCATCCCACTCCATCTTGGTGCTCTTGGGCTCAGGGTGGTGCGCATAAAGAGTCTGGCCATGTGGGTAGAGCAGCCATCTGTCAACTGCCATTTCCCACTGTCCAGGGGCTTCCTGGAAACACAGAGCACATCCAGGGGGAGGTGTCAGGCTCCCTTCAGCATTTCAGGGGACAAAAGCCCCTTGGGTGGCATAACTGTGCTCAAGGAACACTAGGCCCCAAGGAGTGAGCTCAGGTTGGAGTATTGGGAGGAGCAGCACTATGGACAAGGATAGCTATGTGTGTCCGCCCGGGAGGTGTGTCAGACACCTGTGCATGCTGTGTGCATACGTGTGTCTGGGGTGCCTAGGTGCATGTGGGCTTCAGCACTGATGTGTACATGGAGCTTATATACCAGTGTAGTCTGTAGAGGCCTTTGTGTGACCTCCCTGTGTAAAAGTGAAACGTGTACCATCTACATTGGTGATGTACCTGAATGCCCGAGAGTATGTGTGCAAGTATAGTGGTTTACACGGTGGATAGATGTTTGTGGGTTCTTCTGGCCTGTGGGTGTCAACACATCTCTGCCACGTGTACACCAGTGTGGTGTGTGTGTGTGTGTGTGTGTGTGTACTATGAGTAGTATCAGGGCTTCTAAGGGGTCTGGGATGTGAGTCTGAGGCCCAACTGGGCCGGGGATGATGCAGACAGGAACTGATGCCAGGTGCTGGGGCCCCTATGGAAACAGGAAGCTGCCCACAGGTGCACTGGGGCTGTGGTGAGGCTGGGCTCCACCCAGCTTCAGTTTGTCCCCCTGAGAAACCAATCCAGGGTTCCACTAGCCTGTCACAGCCATGAGGGAGGCACCTGCCTTGTCTGCATTCAAACCCCAACAGCTCTGGCCAGCGTCTACCCGCCTGCCTGGCCTGAGCATGAAAAAAAAACACTGGAAAACAAAAGCCCCCAGACCGAAGGCCCTCCCTGCAGAGGCGTGGGGGAGGCAGGCAAGAGGCGGGAGGCGGGAGGCTGAGGAGGAGGGAGGTGTCGCTGCCCGCCACAGCCCCGGAACACAAAAATAATGAGGCGAGAGGGGCCGTGGGGCCGAGCCGGCTGGTTCCGGAGTCGCTATCTGACCTTGACAGATGCCACAGCTGGGCGCCTGGAGAGGAGCTGCAGCCACAGCGCTGCAAAATCCCCCTACCCCCCTCCACCTCCCCCAGGCCAGGTCGATGGAGGTTCAGGCAGGCCCCAGCCACAGGAAGCCACCCCACCAGGTGGGAGCGGGGAGACCTGAATGGGTCCCAGTTAA
>NW_005370597.1:1956643-1958089 GCF_000412655.1 Myotis brandtii | reverse complement strand
GGGCATGGAGACAGGGGAGGGGGGGCAGGGCCACTGCAGGGCAGGGAAGGCAGCAGTGAGGTCTCCCGAGGGTGCCCTGGTCCTCAGGTATGGCTCTACATATAAGAAACACAGAGTGTGATGTTGTGCCTGTGTAACTGTGAGGCGGAGCGTGTGTGGGGAAGGGAAGTAAACTGTGAGGGTGACAGAATCAAAGATCATACTTCGGTGTGTCCTTGGGGTTCACACAGGCTGGGGAGATGGGCTGATGTCCCTGAAACGGGTGTGGCCGCGTCACACAGGGGTGGGCACTGATAATTCCCCTGCCCCCTTCCAGAGCCACAGCTGTCCTGGAGGGGGCAAGCCGTGCTGGGGGCAGGGGGGCAAAGAGAGACACAGGCCCCACCACCAAGTTCTTCCACTCGCAGCCAGAGAGGTGCCTGTTCAGCCCTTCCTGGTCTCCCCTCTCCCACTGTGGCGGTGTCCCCAGCACAGGCATCGGCGAAGGGCGCGGGGTAGGGCACCGCCACTCCGGGGACACCAGTGAGGGGCTGGGGTGTGAGCTGCAGGAGGGGGTGCTGCGCTGGAGGTGGATTAGCAATTCCGAGCACTGGCTGCATAATTAAAAAATCATTACGGGCAGGCGGGCAGAGCCCAGCTCATGCTCAGTGCGGGCGGGGACACGGCCATGCGCTCCCCCTCCCACCGCTTCCCCCGAGGAAAAATCCCACCTGCTAATATAATTATGGAAAAACACAAGCACAGAAATTCGGTTTCAGCAAACAACGTGCCTGAGTGCCCAGGGCCTGCCTGGCCCTCGGCACAGAGAGCAGGCTGGTCACTGGTGCCCAGATCTCTTGGCACGGAGGCAGGCCCTGCTGGGTCCACATCCAGCCCCTGACCTCACCTCCTCGGCAGCCCCCAAGAGAGGGGAGTGGGGGGCAAATAAAACCCAGCTCCTCAGATCCCCAATCCAGAAGACGACCAGTCAGCCCTGATAGCTTACAAACGGGGAAACGGAGGCTGAGCAACCTGTGTGAGATCACTTTGTCGGTGGCAAAGCTGAGAGGAAGAGCTGGATCCCGCTGCACCGAGCCACCACCTCAGGCGCTCACTCCCCGCACCCCGCCTCTCCCCGGGTCCCCCCAGCTTCCATCTCATCAGTTCTTCTCCCCGGGATGCGCATCTCTCTCCCGGAGACTGAATGGGACTGTCCAAGCCATGTACCCCGCCACTACCCGGAGCCTACAAACCTCACCCCACAGTGGGGCACAGGGAGCCCCAGCCTCCCTCGTTCAGGGACGGGGAGTCCTGGCTTGTCTGGGTTAAGCTAGGCGAGCAGAGCTGGCTCCCGCCCGAGGAGCGCGGCCAGCTCTGGGTCACAGACCCCAGAAGGGCAGGAACAGCCGCCATCACCTCGGGCCTGGCGCGGGCGGCGGGGAGGGGAGGGGAGGGGAGCGGGCCTAA
>NW_005370597.1:1948090-1956506 GCF_000412655.1 Myotis brandtii | reverse complement strand
GGGACAGGAGGCCGGGGAAGGCCGGGCCGAGGAGATTCCGCACCGGGCGGGCCTGCCTCCCCTCATGCCTGGGTGCCACCAGGCACAGCAATTAGAGGCTTTCAAAGTTTGTCCTTAATTGGTTTCATTTTTGCCTCATAAATGATTCATGGCCCTGGAGGTCTGGGAGGCGGAGGGAGTGGCAGGGGAAATTTGGGGAGGCTTTTGCCTGCAGCCAGGCCCCCTACCTGAGGCTGGAGACGGGGCACAGCCCCAGCCCAGTGGATGTTGGGCCGGGGAAGCCTTGGGCAGGTGGGATCTTCCAGCAAAAATAAAAACCCAGGCCCTCTCCTTGGGGCACTAACTAATTAGAAACTGCAACTTCTCTGCAGACCAGAATTCTGCCCAGGCCCAGAGCCACTGCAGCTGCTAGGGCCCTGGGAGCATGAATAATAATGCGACGGTAAAAAAAAAATAAATAAATAACAGTGTTAGTAATAATAACGACGGGGAACACTTAAGGAGTTCTTACTAAGTTCCAGGCATCCATTATCTACTTTAATCCCCTCCCCACCAAGCACTACCAGGGAGAGGTACCAGGACCCCCATTTTACAGATAAAGAAGCAGAGGCTGGGAGAAATGAAGGCCGCCACCTGATGTCAAAAACCCCCTCACTCCCTAAGCTCTCCGGAGCACAGGGCTCAAGGCTGGACACCCAGAACAAGTCTGGGAAGTAAGTTCCTGAGGTCTCCATGAAGACCCCAGAGGAACCAGCAGCTCCACACCCATCTGGGCCAAGTTAGCTCTGCCCCTCAAAAAACTGTAACCGTAGCTGAGCAACATGCTCACGGGGCCATCTGTAAAATAGGAAAACTGGAGCCCTATAACCCACGTCCAGCACTAACTCTGTGCTGGGCATGGGATATAGAAAGATGCCATGGACCCCACCCTCAGGAAGCTCCCAGGCTAGGGGGGAAATGGACAGACACACACAGAGAAGGGTGAACAGTCTATGCAGAGAACCCCAAGTGTTCAGCCAATGGCCTAACGTACTGGAGTGGGTGGTGGTGGTGGTGCCAACGAGGGCGTTTGGAGGAGGTGAGGTGGGCAGAGGAAGCTTCTTCCCTCTGACCTCTTAACCCCTTACCCAGCCCACAAAGGATGCTCAGGAGTGGGTGTGTCCCGCTTAAACCCAAGACTAGAGGTCAGTCCTTGAAGAAACCCAGAACTACAGACCGCATCCCTGATATGGAACACAAAGTGCTCAGCTCAGCCTGCTCACGATGATCACTTTTATTCTGAACCACTATGCGAGGCAAGGCCTACACCAGGGGTGGGGAACGTCTGGCCCGCAGGCCGTATAAGGCCCGTGAAATCATTTGGCCTGGCCCTGCCAGGGCATGAAAGGTGAGTTAATGAAATGTTTGACCAAGTACAGCAGGCTCATTTTTAAGTTGACAATTTTGTATGGCACCAAGCAAATCTGAGTGGATGCTGTATAGACTGACTCCCCCTAGAGGCCCCAGCACTCTGGGCTGTTAGCTCCCAAACCTGCTGGCCATCGCAGTCCCGTTGGCTCCCTGCTGTCCCACTCAGCCCAACGCCAAGGTCAGATGCTTCAAACAGTTATACCTCCCTGCACCTCACCAGAGCCTTCTGAGTGGTATATACGGCCATCCCTGTTTCTCAGATGAGGAAGATGAGGCTCAGAGAAGCTACGGGACCTGCCTAAGGTCACACAACCTCTTGAAAGCCCAAATTCTTCACCTTGCTGGCCTCCTGCAGTATCTCTGACCTGTCCCTGGCTTAGCCACCTCGTGCCCCAGCCCTGACCCTCTTCTATCTGGATAAGACTGTACCAAGCCCACACTCCTGCAGACACTCGAACTTAGTTGGGCTGTTGTAATGAGGGGCCCTGGAAGTGGGGCCCCTGTATACTGAGGGAGTCCTAGGATATGGGGCCTCCTGCCTTAGCCTCGCTGGGATATCCTGAAGATTGGGTGGGGTGGTGGGGGAAGCCCCTACATGTACATAGAAATATCTGAGGGTGGGATGTGTGTGTTTTTTACAATGGTTCCAGGAGTGCCAGGGTGAAAGGGTTGGTCATATTCTCTAGCCTTCTCCTTGGGAAAGAGAGTCAACTTCAAGGCTCCTGTCACTGGGAGGGACTGGACACCCAGAACACTGCCTGCCAGGTGGATCAGGGAGCATTCAGCCCTTGGGAAGAAGCCTAAGTGTTATATGACCCCCTACCCCATCCTGCTGGAGGATACAGCTGAATGACTTGGGCAAGTCACATCCTCTCTGAGCCTCAGTTGCTTCATCTGCACAATGGGCCCAATAATGTCCCTGAGCCTTTTGGAAAGCCTTTCGGTACAGGTTTAGACGGTTCCTTGAGAAAAGGGATTTGGAAGACCTGGACAAAACCTTCAGTGGTCTATGTCAGCGGGGGGCACTTGAGACAGCAGGATCGGTGTACAGTAGAAGCTTGACAATGGCTTGTTGAATATACAAACAAGTGGCTGAGTTCTCAGGATGCCACGTTTATCTCAGCAGATTCAGTTGACAAACCCTTTCCAGGTGCCCACTCTGGGTCACAACACTAGTCTGTGCTTTCTTCCTCACTGTGCATCTGCTGCCCGTCCCAGGGCTGCCAGGCCAGCTCACTGGGGTCCCTCTCCCAGCCTGCCCAGGAAGCTGCATGTCTTGGGCGGGGCAGCACTCATGTCAGTAGGACTGGCTGGCTATGGAGCCTGCCACCTCCGGAACTGTCAATTAATTAACTTTTTTGAATTAATTTTCCAAGCAAAATTCCATAATTACATCTGTCTCATCTAAGCTGGGCAGGCAAGAGGACCCCACAATGAGATAGAATGTGGGGTGAGGGGGTGACCCTACCAGCCCCAGGACCAGGTCAGAGAGGCGCTGGGGGTTGGGTTTCACCAAAGCAGGGGGATTGCCCCATGTCCTTATGGATGCTGTCTGGAAAGGGAGGGGGCTGAGAAGCCAGAGCCCCCCTCCCAGCCAGGAGGTGGGGGGCTCAGGGAGACCCATGACTGTGCAGCTCTTCCTGCTGCCCCCATCCCTAACCCCATGCCCCCAAACCACAGTGGATCTTGGCGGGGACCAGAAGCAGCACAGGCACTGTGAGGCTGAGGCGGCCTTGGCTGCAGCGTTCTAATTTCCCAAAGGGGCTGAGATTAATTAGCTCACACACAGGCGCAGAGAGAGGAGAGTGGGAGCAGGGGAGGGCAGTGTCAGGCGAGGAGCTGGCTGACGCTCACCCCTGCCACCACCCGCCCAGCAGGCAGTCAGGTGGCCTTGACAGCCTGGGTGCTCTGAAGGTCAGTGGCCAAGCTGGCTGAGCCAGCAGACTGGCATTGTCTCTTTCCCAGAATCCCTGAGACCAAGGCTGGGGGGACCAAAACCAGGACAGCCGCCATCCTGGGGGGGGAGGGGGGGCTCTCCCCCTCCCTCCCACTCTCTGATGGAAAAAGAATAATTGGGGTATGTTTAACCATGGAAATAATTACCAAAGAGTATACAAGTCTACAGGCAGGGTATTCGTGTTGGTTACTTTATTTCCTCCACAACATTTGAAATTATCAGTCTTTTTATGTCCAGCCATTCTCGAAGGTCGTTAGTGGCTTTTTATTGTGGTTGCAATTAGCATTTTCCCGATGACTAATAGTGTCTTATCATGAACTTATTGTCTGTTCACATGTGTTCCTTTGTGATTTATCTAAGTCTCTCGCCCATTTGAAAACGAGATAGTTTGTCTTTCTGTCATTGGCTCGTACAAACCTTTACATATTCTGGGTTCAATTCCCTTGTCCTGCCTTGTGTATCGTAGCCTTTTCTTGTCTGCACCCGCCCCTGTGTTCTCAGGGCTGTGCCACCCGGTGAGCGCTCGCTCTCCATTCGGAGGAAGTCCTGTCCGGCACGGTTTCCTTTCCTCGTGAGTGATCTGTGCTGTTTGAGACGTTTGCTCCCCTGAAATCTGTGAAGCTTCGTTCCTGTCATTTCTCTGAGAAACTGTGGTCCTGACTTGTACAGTCAGGTCAAGGTTCCGTCTCACATCAGCTTTCGAGTCTGAACTGAGTTTGAGGTCAAGAATTACATTGTTGCCCAGCCGTTGTGGCTCCGTGGTTGAGCATCGTCCTGTGAACCAGGAGGTCACTGGTTCGATTCCCCGTCGGGGCACATGCCCGGGTTGCAGGTTTGATCCCAGTAGGGGGCGTGCAAGAGGCAGCCGGTCCATGGTTCTCTCTCATCATTGATGTCTCTGTCTCTCCCTCTCCCTTCCTCTCTGAAATCAATAAAAAACATGTTTGAAGATGAGCATGCCTTTAGAAAGATGCCTGTTGTTCATGTGGACATTGTTTGTCCTGGCGCTGTGTGCTGGGAAGACTCCCCTGGCCCCATTTCCTGGGCTTGGCACCTGACTGGCTCTGGGAAATGCCTGGCCCGGGTCCCGCGGGTTCTCAGAGGCGGGCAGACCTCACGGTGCCTCGGCTGTTGCGGATCGGGTCACTCCGCCTTTGCAAGCAGCTTCCTCTGCCACCGCGTTTCCCCCTTTTCCGTTAGGACTCCCCACAGCACAGCTCACTCGTCTCAGAAACCTGCCTTGATGTTTTCCCCCGGGGGCGTGGCTAAATGCTACTTTGAGGGTGTTGTACGGCACCCTTTAAGACGCTGTCTTACTTCGTGCTAATTCCTCTTCATTTGACTGTCACCACAAGAAGACACGCTTGTCATTTTGTCTCTGTGTCCTTAGCACAGCACTGTGAGGGGGGGGGGGGGGGGGGGGGGGGGAGACACACAATGTCACCACCATCAATCAAGTTTGTGCCAGGTGCAAAGTGGTAGGCATCACGGTCCATCCATGTCACAGATGAGGACACCGAGGTTGTAGATGGTGGAAGGGAGACTAAAATCCAGGCTGGCCCAACTCTAGAGGCCACCCAGCTGCCCCTGGATCCTGTGCTCACGAGCTGGAGCTGCAGGAGCCTGGAGACCTGGGGACACCAGTGGAAGGGCATGTGGGTGTGTCCTTCCTCAGAGAGTGTACCGAGCAGATGTAGAAGCGCAGACCAGAAAGGGGAAGTGACTTGCCACAGGGCATAAGGCCCCAAACCCAGAGTCTGCTCCTCCATTTGAGGCCAGCGCCAACTTCCAGCAACATCAACTTGACTCAGTGACCTTCAGTGAGCCCCAACCCAGGGCCACAATGGTGCCTGGTTGTCTTTGGTTAACCAGCACACTGATCAGGAGTGAGTGTGGGGGTCACTGTGACTATCCCTGTGTACAAAAAGGAAGGTATTTTCATCTCAAGGGCACTCACTCAACGACTCCCTGCAGGGCTCCCCAGAAGGGGAAAGGAGCCCCCAGGAAGGTGGGAAGTTGGGGGATGGGGACAGTGAATGACCATGATCAGGCCCCTAGACGGCTCTCACAATTGAGTGTCCAGGAAGTTGTCTGCAAGATCACTCAGGGCGGCAAACTTCTCCCTGGGGAATCCCTGACCCCCTATCCCACTCCCAGTGAACCACTTCTGAAGCCAAGGCCAACAGGGCTCACCCTTTCCAGGCCTAAGGGGTCAGCAGTCCAAGGCCCTTTGGTCCCAACCTGGGGAGTGCCAATAGCAGAGATCCCTAAGAGAGTCATGGGCCTGGGCATAGGTGAAGAGGGGGCTGGCCCAACTGGGAACATTACTCAGTGTGTGTGATCATGGGGAATGGGTGGGAGTCTCCAAAGGCACAGATGCAGGCCATGAAAGGGTCCACAGGGCTATGGAGTCAAGGTTCCTCTTCCACTCTGCAGGCTCCATCCTAGTGTCATCACCAGCCAGCGTGAGTGTCAAGGACAGATTAAGCCAGGAGTGTTGGGGAATCTAGGTTGTGGCCCCAGTTCTGCCACTGTTTGCCTTTGAGTCTGAGCCAATCCCTTGTACCTCAGTTTCTTTAGCCCCAAATAAATATTCTCCCCTCCCCACCCTCTTACCTGCAAGCACATGGGGAGATGAGCATACAGGAGAGGTCTGAAGGCTAAAAGGAGGGCAGCACTCAGCTGTCCAGGCTTACACTTCCTTTTCCCGCCCTGGTCCCTCAGCCCTGTCTGTTCTGTCAGCACTTCTTCCATCTCCCACAGTCCCAAACAGTTCTTCCACCCAGGCATGTGCCAAGCTCTTCACTACCCTGCAAAGGTCTCATTTGCCACCTGGAAGTCCCTATTTGAAACTAACATGTGGCCTTGCTGTGTGCTGGGGAGTGGGGGGGACACAGAAAGCCTTGGCTCTTTATGTTTCTTCATACTTTGAAGCCCCCAGGAATGACCAGACACCCAAGAAACCTAGGTCCCTCTGCCCTGGGTCCAACCCCTGTGGTCCAAAGGTCAGCCTCTTCTCTCCCACACCTCAGCATTCCCATCTGAGAAGGCTAAATCCAAGACATTCTAATTAAAGAGTCCATGTTGTGGGGTACCACTCCCAGGAAAATGCCAGCTTTGATGGAGCAGATGTGTGTGGGGGAGGGGGGGGAAGGCTGGAGATTCAGGTGTGACATGGTGAGAACCACACCCCACCATCTACTTCAGGTCTTGCAGCTTTGAGACAGAGATAAGGCTCATAACCACTTTATAAGTGGCAAAAGTGAAGTCAGAGAGGTTAGCATACTGGCCCATGATTGCACAGCAGGCAGTGACCAAGCCTGTCCAACGCAAGAATCCATGACTCAGGGGACATCCAGTCCCCCTGACTGGCCACTGTCATTTGTTTTCCTCAGGATACTTGGGCTTCTCTTCCCTCCCTGACCACTGTCCAGGCCTTTATGGGGGAGACCTGTGTGACCAGAAAGAGGAAGCCAGCCTGGGCTGAGGCCCGATAGCCACCTGCTCCTTGACCCCTGTTGGGTTGTCTCAATCCAGCGGGCCTAGAACAATGTGTAGTCTGGGTGCTGGGCGACTATGAAGCCATCCCCATTAAACTCAATTCTCTCATTTGAAAAATGGTACATTTTCGTGTAAATGAAAAATGGGTGTGTCCCCAGTTCTGCCTAGTCCAGGGAAGGCAGGTCCCAGTCCCAGTGGGCAGCAGAAGCTTAGAGGCATCCCTCCAACCCAGCAGCCCAGCTCTGCAACCATTTTGCAGGCGAATAGACCAAGAACTGGGGGGAAATAATGAGGGGCTTGGAAATAAAGGGGACAGAGGAAAGTGGGTGCAGGGAGGGTGGCAAGACAAGACTCCTGGGGTACAACCCATGAGATCAAGGGGGTCTCATTCCTCCCCCAATCTCTGGCATCCCCAATCTCCCAAAGACCCCACACCAAGTGGAAGGAGCAGCTGATCACTTGGTACTCCCGGAAAAAAAAATCAGTTTTCCATGGCTTTCCTTTTCTAGCCTCTTCCTAGCTCCTCTGCATCCCTCCCCATCTACCCCAACCAGCTCTGCCATGGCCAGAGTGCCCCATCCTGGAGAGAGGGGTTGGGTGTAACAGTTCCATGCCTGATACTTGTGCCTCCTCCTCAGAGAGGGCCAGCCAGTCTGGAAGACTAGGAAAAAAACGTCTTCCTTCTCACACCCACCTGACAGAACTCAGCTGCCTCTCCATGGCCAAGGGTTGAGCCTCCCTTCTGTGAGCCTAAACAGGGGGCATTTGGGTGAGAGGAGCCCAACCAGTTTGTGTGCATGTGCCAGGCCCTACTGTGTCAGTGCTCCTGATCCAACCCTGTGGCACCATCTGCGTGTGAGCTATGGCCCGAGGATGACTGCCTGAGCTTGTGACAGGATGGGGCCTACACACAACTGCCTTATGGAGCGGTGTGTGGGGTCTCCCCAGAGGCATATCACACACATGTATGACTGTGTATGCCCATTTGCTGATATACGTGCCATTGTGTGTATGCACCAGAGGCTGGGGCTGTGAGTGTAACAGCGAGTGTGCTTCTGGAATGTCCAGGGCAAAGGTGATCAAGCCCATAACATGTGTGTCAGTTGTGTGTGCAGGTCATGTGGAACTGCATGAGCTAAATGACTATGTTTGTCCAAAGTGTGTGCCCCTGGGTGTGCCACATGGGGAGTGCGTGAGTGTGCTCTGCCTGCCAGGCTGAAGGGCCTTGTGGGGCTGCTGGGGATGGGGTGACTCACATCTCCTGAGCTCATCCTGCCGCCCGCCCGCCCAGCTCACCCTGCTCTGCTGGGCTCATGGCCGCCAGCGCAAGACACGGCAGGGAGGCTGGCTTGATAAATAACCTGCTGCTTCCCCAGGCCTCTGAGAAAGGGAGGCTGCATCTCGGAGAGAAGGGGGAGGAGGGAGGGGGAGGCAGCCCTGGCCCCCCAGGCTCCGGCTGCCCTGGCCCCCACAGCCCAGGCTGCGGCTCCGGTTCCTGTTTCATCGAAACCTGAGCTGGGAAAAGCCTATCGGGTCATCTTGCCTGTC
>NW_005370597.1:1947524-1948052 GCF_000412655.1 Myotis brandtii | reverse complement strand
GGGGGGGGGAGGATATTTCTGTCCAGACTAAATGCAGCTCCAGGATTCTGTCTGCACCCCCCACCACCAACAGCTGCTCCCAGGGGCCCTATGGCTCTACAGGACTGACTAAATATAGCCCCCCACCCCCAACGTTCACCTCTTCCCATTGGCTCCACCCACATGAGGATAGGAGGAAGGCTGGGAGCCCACCGTGTGACCTTGGGCCAGTGTTTCGCCTCTCTGGGCTCTCAGCTAGAAAACACCAAGTATTATTCAGCTCGAGGCACTGACCTGCCTAACAGGCACTATTGGAAAGGAGACCACAAAGGCTACTAAATTGGGGTCTTTGTCCAGGGAGATAAGGGCTGTGGTCCCCTCCTCCAAAGTGACTCCCATCTGCTTCAGCAAAATGATAACTGGGGGAGCCCTACCCAGCAGTCCAATACCTTTAGGCTTATAAACATGGCCCCCTCTACCCTGCCTGTTCCTCACCCAGGCTGGGCAATACCAGGTTCCTCCAATCTGCCCCAGCCAGACCCTGGCCAG
>NW_005370597.1:1938319-1947376 GCF_000412655.1 Myotis brandtii | reverse complement strand
ACAGCTGCTATTTCCTGGAGGCCACCATCGGGCATAACCCGGATTCCTGCCTGGCTCCACACTCTACCAGACAGCCTCTCCCAGGATCAGGCCCTTAACAGGGCACTCCCTTCCCCAATGTCAGCTCTGTCATCAGACCCCAGCTGGGGTCACAGTCCACTCCCCTCACTGTACTGCTACAGGAAGGAAGAAGCTGCTGGATATGCCTTCTGATCTGGACTGGGAGAACGGTGGTCTCTGCAGGGCTCAACAGGCGGGGTAGGCAGCCCCAGCTTTCCACCTCCTGCCTGCCTGCCCACCCGGCTGCTTCCCCCAGTCCCACACGCACCAAATTCCCCACATGCCTGTCTGTCTCTGACAGCTCGAGCAAATACTTGGCTGCGCGGGCACCCGCTGTTCTGAGCCCGCTGCGCCTCCTCCCCTGCCTTCCCCAGGGGGGCTCTGCAGACGCAGCCAGGGATGGGAGGGGGCCAGAGCCAAGAAGCTTGGTGGGCAGTGGGGAGACTGAAGGCAGGAGGGACCAGTCTCAATTCTGAGGCGCCAATCCCCCACCCCCAGGCCTGGGGGACCGAGAGACCTGGGAGGCCACTAGAGCCAGCCCTGGCTGGGAGGCAGCTGCCAACGCCCCACTGCCCCCCGGAACCTCCCAGGAGGACCTTCCGGAGGCCTCCCACTCGCCTCAGCCGATGAAACAGCATCTGCCACCCCCGCTGCTGCAGCTCAGGACAGGGCAGGACAGGGTGGGGGGGCACGAGAGGCCCTTGGGGAAGGCTTTGAAATCTGGACTATGGCCCCGCGCCTCATGGCAGCCCTGGCCCCCCACCAAAGGCCCAGCCTCAGAGCAGGGGGGAAAGGCGATGCATTCCAGCCCTCCCGCAGTATGAGGGGCACACCCGCCCAGCTGCCAGGCCTGGCATGTCTTCACTTGGACTGCCTGGGGGGCCTTATTTGCCCCCAGCTACCCTATTTCCTGCTTGCCTTGCCTCCTTCCCAGGAGACCAGTGGAGGAAACACTTCCTGAGATCCGCTGGGATTTTCCGATGGACATTGCCTGACTGGCCAGCGCCATTATCTTCCCCCACCTCATTCCTTCTCCCAGAGTCACCCCTTCAGCCAAATCCCACTCCCACCCCATGTCTGCAGCCAAGGAGCTCCCCTCCCCGCCCCACCACTTTGCCACTTGCCTCGACATTCCCCAGTGTCCACAGCGCTCAGCACATATCCAGGCACAGAGCAGACCCTGCACGGATGACCTCATGGAAGAACAGCCTCCATTTTAGAGATGGCTGTACTGAGGTCAGGAGATAGCCTGGAGGGCTAGCCCTCCCATTCACTGCTCTTCTTCCTGAAGGAGAGAGACTCTAACTGTAGGTCCCTTCTCTATCCATTTACCCCACACTGACACTTTCTGCCCCAGGAACCAATTCAGCCCTCCCAAGCTACTGCAGGCATTAGGGTGACTCCAAGAAGGGTATCTCTGTGCTTTGGGTCGAAATGTCCAGCTGGCTAGTTCGGACTACTCTCCCACAAAACAATTCCAACTGCACCGTCTTTGTGAAGCTAGACTATAGGATAGTCTCCTCTCCCATTGCACAGATGGGGCTGCTGAGGCCCCCAGGGGAAGGGGGAGCTGCAGACAGCCATGAATCAGAAGGGGAGCTGGGAAGCTGCCCGGCCCTGCCGGCTGTCGCTGGAAGCAACAGCCTACATTTCCTCCTCATACTGGTGCCGTGGGAAGCGTGGGCAGCAGGTAGGCGGGTACCACCAAGAGGACCCCCACTGTGCCTGCAGGTCAGCCACATCCCCTTGCTCGCCTCACTGGGCCCACACAACCCACTCCCCACACTGGATAGATCTCCAAAGAGCAGCAGGCCAAGAACAGAACTGGGTTTTCTGCCTCAGGTATGGACTCATGTCACCTGAGGGCACCACAGGGAAGCCCCTCCCTTCAGATCCTCAATGTCCCCTAGCAGCAAACGAGATTGAAACATAACCATTCATGCTTTCCTCCAGCAGCAAAACCCATGGTCCTGTGATTCTAGAATCCCACCAGAATATGAATTCCTCTGCTCTAAGTGTTCTATGATTCTAGATTCCTGTGACTAAAAACTCTAGGCCACCAAAATCTGACACCCGAAGGAATAAAGACGGCCAAGCCCACTCCCACCTCCTGCTATGGGTCCAGCTAATCAGTTTCCTAGCTAGCTTTGGGTGAGGTGAGAGACTGGATCTCTCCCATCAGGGTCAACAGGAACTGGACCTAAGGCTGGGGGAGGGGGCCTGTGGGCCTGTGGGTAATAGCTGGTCTAGTCCTGGAGAACAGACCAGCTCCTCAGGGCACACACAGCCACTGACACTGCAGGTGTCAGGAAGCCCAGCCCTCGTCAGAGCAAGAGTGGGTAACTAGAGGTTTGTGCGCCTGCACCCCCACCCTGCAGCTCAGAGGGAGGATGGGCGTCAGGTCAGGGCTGGTCTCTGCTTCTCAGGTTCCAAGCCAAGCTCCACGATTCATCTTCCTGTCTTCACCACCCACTACTTCCTCCTTCCCACCAGTCCCCTCACCTCTCAGGCTCCCAGGCTAGCCCCAAATCAGGCCAGCACACAGCCCCAGGGCAAAGGCTCCCAAGCCCATTGACAGGTAGAAAAACTGAGGTCCAGGGAGAAGATGTGACCTGCCCCGAGTGCTCAGCCCCCGCAGCCTACTGGACGCTGGCCACATCTTTCAGCCCTATCCCCTTCCTCATTTCCCGGGATGCTCTACAGGGCCAGTGGATCTCTACATACCAATTTATCAGAAGCACAACTCCTATCCCAGTGTCCCTTGAGAGCACTCATCCCCACAACTAATCATCTGGTCATTCATTAATTCATTCTTTCATTCACCTAACTGGCCAATCAGCCCATTTTCCCACCACATGCCAGGACCCTTGACAGGGGTACGGGGATCTCAAGAAGGAAAGAGTAAAGCCTGAAGTCAGCAAGTATTGAGGGAATCCCTGCTGTGTGCCAGGCAGTGTGGAAGTTGTAGGAAAAACCATATGCAGACCAACCCTGGCTGTCATGGTGTTCACAGCCAGGCAAGGGCTCTGCTAGGACCTAATTCCACTTGTCAGTGGCATGTCCTGGGGCAAGTCACAAACTCTCCAGCCTCAGTTTCCTCATCGGTACATGGGGAAGCCAACAGCACCCAACTCAATGGGCTACTGTGAGGATTACAGTGAAGACTAGAAACACAGTGCCCGTTAGCCCTTGTCACTACCCTTGTTACAACTTATTATTGTAATAATTGGGAGGACAGCAATTGATTAGAGCAACAGCTAGAGCTCTTGAAACACTTAGCTGGTGCCAAGCATGGGAGAACGGGAAGGAATCACTACCACATCCCACTGCAAGGCTGGCAAGGAGCAGGCTCAAAGGATCCCACAAGCATCTGATGAATGAGGGAGTCAATGACAGGAGGCATGGCCCTGTCTCCAAGGAAGGTACAATCCAGCCTATGTTCATGCATGTTGCACATATATGTGCAAACACTTAGATGTGCACATGTATGTGCATGTGAGGGACCTGGGAGTTGCAGCAGAGGGCAAATTATGTGGCAGTGGGGCAGCAGTACAGGGAACACAGCTGCTCATACCAGGTAAGGTTCCCCCACAACCCCACCCCACCCCTGCCAGTGATCAGAGGATGTGGCAAGAGCAAGGACCAGGCCTGGTGGGGAGAGGCCTGGAAAGATGCTTTACATAGTTCTGGCCACCAGATTACAGGCCTAGGCTAGGCCCTGGGTGGGGGTTGGGGGAAGGCACTTCCAGGTGCTGGCCCACAGGAATCAGGCCCTAGAGCCCACACTTTATGCCTGTACTGGCACCATGTAAGAGTGTTCCTGCTGGTAGGCCTGGCAAGTCCTAAGAGGTCAGAGGAGGTCAGAGGAAAGGGAGGGAACAGTGGGCCCAAGGGCCATGTGGGGTCTGCTAGACAGGGAGGGTGGGTACCGGGCTCCCCCTGGGGCCACCAGGCAGGCCTGGCTCTGCCCTGCTGGGGCCGGCAGCTGGAGGGGAGTAAATATAGCGCGGGGCGTCCCGGCCACATTCCTGGGAGGCCAGGACGGCCAGCCTGCCCGCTGCTCTAGGCAGAACACAGCAGCCAGGGCCCAGAACTGCCACTGCCCTCTTCCCAAACAAACAGAAAAATAAATAAAACCAGCTCTCACAGCCAGCACGGCTGGGGCGGAGGGGAGGGGGGTGAGAGGGGGCAGGAAGGGGTGGACCCAGGAGAGGGGAGGCAGGCAGGCAGGCAGACCAGTTGCTGAGGTTTCTGTTCCACTGGGAAGGAGGAGGCCAACAAAAGAGGAAAATGGAGAAAAAGGGCAAAGAGATGGTCAGAGAAGGGGAGAGGAGGAGTGTGAGAGATGGAGGGTGTGACAAGTAGAGGTGTCAGGGAGGCAGGTCAGGAGGGACAGGGAAGGTGTCAGGGCCAGTTGAGAGAAGGCCGAGGCAGCCTCTGGTCAGTAATTCAGCAATTCAGCGACAGGCAGACAAAGGGGGCCTGTGGGCTGGGGCAGGGGGCTGGCTCCATGGGCCATGAAATATTAAAGAGCCTAGGCCAATGAGTGGCAGAGGTCATAGAAATAAGGAGACTTGCCGGGGAAAACGGGGACCCCCGCCCCCCACCACCTGTCCCTCTCCACCACCTCCAGCCGAGCCAGTCTCCCCAGCTTTCCTCCTGCTGTGGCTCCTTTCAGTCTTTCCTCCCTTAGAGGACGGGCTGAGGGTGGGAGGGGCCATGGGGATTAGTGATGGCAGGGGACCTTTGCAGTTCCCTCTTCCCTCTGGCGGATCTGCGCTCAGGCGGCCTTCCAGAGCTGCCAGCCACCCTAGCAAGGCCAGGAGGCCTGTCAGCACAGCCACTGCCACGGTGCCTCCTGGGGGCGGAAGGGGTAGACTTCCAGCTTCTCCTTTACGAAAAAAATCAGCCAAGCTACCACTTTCCGCAGAGACCAGCGGGGAGGGAAGGCCATGGCTCAACGCTCAGCTAAGCCAGCGAGCAAGCCAGCAGGTCATGCCTTAGCCCTCCCACCCCACCCAAGCCCTATTACCAGCCTCATGACCTTGGTCAGTCCCCTCGTCCTTGAGCCTGTGTCTTCACCAGCCCCACCCAACCCAGGCGTGGTGAGTGGAAAGAAAGAAGGTAAGTAATATGTTGAAAACCTGCTGGGGCACCTGGGACCAAGCACCTGCACGTAGACAATCCTCCCAAGCCTCTGTGAGGTCAAGCCTATTATCAGTCCCCTTTTACAGATGGGGAAAAGAAACTCAGACAGGCAGAGTGATTGCGCCCAAAGTCACACACCTGATGATTAACATAATGGAAACTGAAAGACTAAATGTGAGCCTCGTGTTTTTCTTCTTCCTTTTCACTGGGGGATATGAAGTCCTCTTCTCCATAAAAGCCAACTTCAATTGAACGCTGACTGTGGGTTAGCCACTGGTGCTAGGCACTGCACAATCATCTTTGTGCCCATTTGAAAATGGTCTTGTGGATCAGGCACTCTTATCATCCCATATCAGGGATAAGGAATCTGATGATCACAGAACACAAGATCACACATGGCCAGGATTTGGAACTAGGTCTGACTCCAGAGCCAGAGCTCAAACACACTTGACTGGGTGAGGAGGGCTCAGTAGAGGGGAGGGAGCTCAGCGATTCTGCTGGCCCCCATAATGGACACAAAAAAGTAAAAAACAAGGTCACGAGCCCTGTGCTAGGGGAATGGCCAGCAACTGCTCTGGGAGCAAGAGATGGGCAGAGCCTGTGGAGGCCGGAGGTGAGGGCACTGCCTAGGGGCCTGGCCAGAGTGATTTGCCTGGTCTACCCACAGCCTGTGTACCAGATAACACAAGCCCCCTCTCCAAGCTTTGGGGATACTGAGGCTAATCTAAAAAGGACCATCAGAACCTGTCCTGTTGATCCCCAAGGTTCCAACATGCACCCCAGGGCCAGTGTGCCAGGAACTAATCTCACCCCCACCCCAAGAGCCCTTAGTGCTAGCAGAAGGGGGGCAGGATCCCCTCCTTCCCTTCTAGGCCCTCCAAGCCCAGAGGGAGGCCAGCATCAGAGGCAGGAAATGAAGAAGAATTTGCGATCTAATTGAGCTGGCGGGGGATTAGGCGGCAGAATGCAATTACAGGGGCTGGAGCAGGGCCAGGGGCACTGACACCCTGAGATGTGGCCTGGCCCAGGTGACTGGGCCTAGCCAGTCTCTGGCCAGAGACACCCTACTGGGAGGGTTGCAGAAGACAGGTAAGAAAGGATTTGGAGCCAGAAGGCTCCTCAGCACACAGAGAACAGCCCCATTTAACACCCAAGAGCCCTGTGGACTCTCACATAGGGAGCAGGCAGATAGGGAACACATGCTCTCACAGGCTCTGTTCATGCAGGTACACATATGTGTTCATATTCCCAGGAAAGCCCCACATGTGTTCACTTGCATGGAGACAGACTCACAACCAGCAGACACAGAACTCTGGCCCTTTGCTGCCACTGGCTCCAAAGGGGTGGGGGACTAAAAAAAATACACCCATGACCTTAAAATCCTTTTATTCCTGTAATCACAGGCTGCCATTGACGTGGATACGTGCTGTCACCCTGGCCCCAGCCTGTCTCCCTCCACGGCTTCCAAAACTCCCAGCAGGCAGGCAGACGGGGAAGCTGCCCAATTACTGCCAGGGAGGGCAGGGGAAGGAAAGGACCTGGTGGGAGAGACTCAGAAAGACAGACTGGAAGACAAAGATACAGAAAGAGAAAGGAACACAGCCACCAAAAACAGACATAGATTAATGCCCTCACAGCTCAGATATGCCCAGGTTCACGTTTACACTTTCACAATTCAGATACACCACTTTGGGAGCATCAGCCACTCCCAGATTTACAAGCATATACAAACACAGAGGTATACACAAATCATAAATATACACTCTACAAAATTCCAAGAATACATAACTCAGAATATACATATTCCCAGATTCACAGGGACAAATAAATGCAATGCAGACACACACAACTCCTAGATCCCCAGATACACACGCTCAGACTACCCCACCCCAAGACAGACACACATTCACAGATATACATGTCCTGAGTCATAAGCACACAGGCAGCCTAGATTCCCACACCCCAGGCCAACAGACTATACCCACACAGCCTCATCTAGCAGCTGACACTGGCTGACTTTAGGGAGCAGGTGGAATGGTGGGCGATTCCTGGGTCTTTGAGGGGGCCAGTCCTTTCTCATTGCCTGCAGCGTGGGAGGTGGGCTCAGAGTTGGGGGGAATTAAGAGGGAAGTAAGAGAAAGCAAAAAAAAAAAAAAACTTGAGTGGGATATTCTTGTTGGGCAGTAGTGCGTGAGTAACAGGGGAGGCTTTTTGTGGTCTGGTGAGTTCCAGCTATGAGTGAGAGTTTAACTATTAATACACTTAATCAAGGACACTTCCCACACACACACACACACACACACACAAGCACACTCCACACACACACACACACACACACACACACACACACACACACAGGCTAGACTAGAGGCTAGAATGGGACCAGGTGATGAGGATAAGAGGGAGAGCCCACGGGAAAAAAAAAAAAGGAAAAGCCCCAATCAGGACTTCAGGAGGTGGGGAAAGAGGGTGGAGCTTCCACCCTGGGCCTGCCTCCAGAGCAGGGGCGGAGTCAGTGATTCATTTCTGCACCCCCCCAGAAGGGTGGGGCTTGACACAAAGTAGGTGCTGGATAAACACACATTGGGCCAATGAATGAATAAGTGAATTATATAGAGAGAGCAGGCAATAATAACAGTAATAACAATAAGTGAGCCCCACCCCATCCTTGGCCAGGCCTGGGGAGTTCTGGCATCATGGTCATCCCTCCAGACAGGGGCTCAGGAAGCATGCCTAGGTCTGGCTCATCAGGATCCTCCCCCTTCTTCCACCTTATCCTGCACCCTGGAAAGTCAGCTGGCCTCCGCCAAGCCCACAATTCTCCCTCCCAAGGAGGACCCCACCTCCATTCCCCACTCCCATAACTAGGTGGGATCCTAACGAAGGCGGGGTATTTAATGCCCAAAGACTTGGTTCTTTATACAGATGCAATTCTGCCCACCCCAGCCCCATACTCCTATGAGCCTCAGTTTCACACTTGTTAAATGGGTAGAAGGCAAGCTAAAAGCTGGAAAGAGGCAGCAAGAGTTGGGGGTCACAGTGGGAGCCCACAGAACATAGGCCTGCACTGGCCTGGGCCCTGGATGCAGAATCCTCCCCTCCCCTTCCCTTCCCTTCCCCCATCCAGCCCAGCCCAGCCCAGCCCAGCCCCAGCCCAGCCGGGTGGACATTCCAGGCCTCACGTGATAAAGACGAGGCCGCTGGCCCACGGGTAAGTCAACAGGCTCTGTCGGGGGAGATAGGAGGCCTGGGCCAGGGTCACCTGCTGAGCCGAGAAAACAGCCGGGCCCAAACACACACACATAAATAAGGCGCCAACGGACGGACAGCCAGCCAGCCAGCCAGCCAAGGGTCTGTCTTCTGCAGAGGAACCTTGAAAAAGGAGGTGGCATGGGGGAGGGAGGTGCAAGGCTGGCTAGGGGCTTCCCTGGGAGAGCTTCGGCATGTGCCAGAATTGGGGGTTCGGGGGGGCTTTTACCACGATCTCCAGAGACCAACCTCCCTAAGCAGTTCCCACCCCTTTCCAGGGCAAAAATCATCCCCTCTCCCTCCTCCCCAAGGAGAGAGAACAATTTCCGTTCTGGGAGGGGGGGTGACAGCTGCAGAGCGGGCCACTAACCCCCCTCGGCCCCCCTCCCCCAGTCTTGCTTGAGTCTCATCCAGGGAAACTGCTAAATCAACACTACGCAGTAGTAGGTAACGCCGGGCTCGGTCTCTCCGCAGCGATCTCAAAAGGGGGTTTGGGAGATTTCAGGTCCCAGTTTCTGGGTTTCCCACTGCGGGTCGAGGTCTTTGGAGAGGGGATCAGGACAAGCTGAGGCCAATACACCCCCTTAAAACGTCTACTTT
>NW_005370597.1:1937626-1938219 GCF_000412655.1 Myotis brandtii | reverse complement strand
CTGAACCCTCACACACGCCCCCCTCCCAGCGCTTCCTGCGCAAATGCGGAGAGGGGAGGCAGGGCGGGCCACAACACCGAACGGCACCCGCGGCGCGGGGAAGGGCGGAGGTCAAGAGGCTGGCTCGCCCGGACCCCCTGCAGCCCCCCCACCCGAAGGCGCAACTCTCAGACCACCCAGCGTCCAGGGGCAAAGTAGGGCGCGGCTGCCAACCCCACAGACCCCCGAAACAAGAGGCGAGAGAGAGAGGATCTTCCCGGATGAGTATCTACAGAACACCCCCCACCCCTAATCTGCCGGTGCCTCCTTGAAGCCCACGACACGAACCCAACTCTGCGAACCCCTTCCGATTCCTGGGGGGAGGGGGGAAAACAAACAACAAAATGCGATCTTGCTCCCACATCGGGCGCTTCAGCTCTTCTGACAGGTTCCGGAGGCGGCCCCCCATTTAAAAACTGGGGTCACTCACTTTCTGTCGATCCTACAAATAAACAAAGCCAGGCGCACCCCACACTCCCCTCCGGAAAGCAGCCCACTGCTGGCTAGGACAACTTCCCCCAGCAAGAAAATTAACACATTCTTAACGCAGCGGT
>NW_005370597.1:1936669-1937590 GCF_000412655.1 Myotis brandtii | reverse complement strand
AGGGGAGGGTGATTCGGGGCCGAACTTATTGAGTAAATGCGGGGCCAGAACCGCGAGGCGGGCGCCTGGGACACCCGCCTCCCACAGCTCCGCAGCGAGAGGAACACCCCCATTCTCCTTCCCTGGCTTTGCGCGCTGCTTGGCCACGCGGGGCTCGGGAGACAGCCTGAGACACCCCCACCCCCCCGCCTCAAGGCTGGAGAGGAAGGGAGTGAGGCCGCGGGGCGCGGTGAAGGGGGGGGGGCGTGATACTTTGACGGGAAAAAAGGTCAAACTTGATCAGCCCGCCAGGCACCCTGAGGGCAGCGGGGAAGCGCCGGAGGGGGAAATGTGGCCGCCGCCTGCTCCAAGTGGAGGGGGAGACTCCGCCACGCGTGGTCCAGGACAGTCACCGTCGCCCCCAAAACACCGGGCTCAGAGCGGGGTCAGATGGGGGAGTGCGCGCCAGGGATCGCCAATCAGCCGCCCCCGCAGGCGGAGCGCCCGCCCAGCACCGAGAGGTGAGGACCCCCGGTCCCGCCACCTCAACGCCCTCCAGCTTGAGTACTTGGGAAGAGGACGGTACCCCCGCAGGGAGAGCCCCAGCCCCAACCCGGGGCGCCCAGCCCGCAGTCCCGACCCTAAAACCCCTCTTTTTGTCTGAACTCAGTGATCTGCGACCGCGCCAACTGCGGCTAGGGGAAGCTTGGGTACAGCAGCGGCCACCGAGCGATCACCGGCGCTAGGGTTCCCAGCCTCCGGGGCTCCAGGACTTGGGCTGCAGGCGTCCCCCACCCCTCCCAAACAGGACCCCTCCTTCCCTGTCCCTGGCTCTCCGCACCTGAACTTCGGGGGAGCCCGCGCCGCCAAACTTTCCGCCGACTTGCAGCGAACTCCGGCCCTGGCCGCGCACCGGGCCCCGGGGGAGGAGAGGGAGGTAGG
>NW_005370597.1:1931382-1935591 GCF_000412655.1 Myotis brandtii | reverse complement strand
CCGCTACCTCGGCTCCCCTCCCTCCTCCCTCTGCCTCCCTCCCAGCGCAGCACCGGCCACTTAGACGCCGCAGGCTCTGAGGCCCGAGCCGCAGCCGCGGCGCCTCCAGCTCCCCGCGCTCTGACGACATTGGCCCAGGCTCAGCTCCCCATCACGCCTCGTCTTCACCTCTTTCCCCACAACTTTACAAAAATAAGAGGACCTCCCCGTTTTATGAGGGGTGCATAGGCTTGGACACCCACCACACTTTAAAATCTGCCGTCCCTCCGCCCCCTCTTCGGCCGGCCGTGCCCCTCAGATCAGATGCCTGTAGGTCCGGTATCTCCTAGCAGAGGTCTCTTGGAGCTAGACGCGGTTCAAGAACCCCACCTATCCAGAGCGCTTTCTTGGACTGGGTGGGCTCTGGTTCCCAGGGAGAAAAAAGGGCAGAGATTCCTGTTCCCATTTCACAGATGAAGAAACTGATCCAAGAAAACACATTTTTTCGTCCTATGCCGCCAGTGGCAGTCCGAAGCCCGGAGTCCTGGGGCTAAGGCACTCACATTGTGTGTGGTGCCCTGGAACCCTGGCCTACAAACTCCAAGGATGAAATAGTGCCTATCTTAAAACAGCGCGCAACAGACACTGATTGAGAGAGATTATAAAAGCCCATTGGGTACAGATTTTAGTCCGGCATATCCATGCCGGGCTGATGATATGGCAGAAGTCCTTTTTTCGCCATCTCAGGGATCCATAGAGTAAAGTCCCAGCTGCTGTAATTCCAAACTGCAGATAATCCCAAAGTGAAAAATTTCTGCAATTCTGTGGAATTCGTGGGGGTGGGAGTGGGGGTGGGTTTGTGTTTCTTCTTTGAGGCAGAGAAAACACAGCCCCCAGACTCCAGACCCTGGGGGGATAGGGAGCAGAGCAGTTGGGGGAAGTCTGCCTTGAGTTAAACAATTGCAACCCTAGATCAACTGGGGCCCAGATAACAGGGAGTTAACTCTGGTGACCCGGGTGCCTCCAGCCACAGGCCTCCCAGCCTGGCCTCTGAGAGAAGCCGTGGGAGAAGCGAAACCAGCTCCCACCTCGCTACTTCCTCTCCTCCTCTGTGCAGCCTGCCTGTCTCCTAGGAGGCAGTGGAGGGCCTTGAGGCCAGTTGTTTAAGGGAGCAGACAACTGCCCACCCTCCAAGTCTAAATTTGGCCCTGGGACCTTGACTTACTTAGCCAGGAGGTAGGGGAGTGAGAGAGGTGTCAAAGGGCAGAGTTCACCTGGAATGTGTTTGTTGCCTCTCTACCCCTACTGGCCTCCTGGGCCATAAGGAGTGGTCCCTCCCCAAACATTGTGGACACTTCCTCCCTTCCTTCCACAAATTCCAAGTGTACTCTTAACTTTATTCAAGGAATGGTTCCCTAGGGGAGATGTTTAGCCTTTCCTCTCCTCTCCAGCAACCTTCCTAAAAGTCAACCCAAGCAAACATACTATGTGAGCAAAAGCAAGGTATTTGCTCTGGGAACACAGTTTTAAGACAAGTGAACACCTCTTATCACCCCTAAACTACTTAAAGACACATTCTAGGTCCCACTCTGATGTCAGGTACCATGTTGGCACTGACCATACAAAGAAAAAGGAGGGAGGGTCCCAGATGTAGATACAGCCGGGATCTCCAAACACTTAGCCCACCTCCATCTACCTTTTCTGGGGAAGCTGAGGCACAGAATGTGAGGAGGCACCTGTTCCCCAAGAGTTAGCAGCAGGTCTCAGAGGATTAGGATCCAAGAAATGAAGCTCAATCCTGCAGAACTCCTGAAGCTAAGGGTCAGTGCAGAATCAGGTCTGCACACCTAAAAGAAGCTTCATGCTAGCATTCATGCGGGAGGGTGGATAGTGGCTTCCACCTTAGGGAATTACTAGTATCCACTTTTTAACTGGAGACTTCTGCCCCCAATTCAGAAGAGCAAAGCCACGGGGCTGCAGGCTGCAATAGAGATGAGCCAGGTGATTCCAAAGGTGACTTTCTCGGAGTAGGGGCTTTGGTGCACACCTGGCCCGGTTTAGAGGATGGATCTAGGAGTCTTCCCCTGCTCCTGGAAATTAAGAACTGGAGGGAGATCCAGACCCTCCCCTATCCAACCCAGGTAGGAACCAGAGGGGAGAAGGGCAGAATTGTTGACATGGAAAATGCAACATGAACAGGAAATGTCGTGTGCAAACCATCCACACAGAACTCTCCACCATCACAAATGAGACAAGTAGGGGACACCCAGGAAGGATCCAGTGTCAGTCTGGCCTTGGGGGAGATCATCCCCATTCTAGCCCCCTTCCATGGGATGTGAAGCCGCCCTGACTCACTATTTCTGTCCTTTCTCCCTGCCTCCAAAGAGGAATATTTAAGTTTCACATTGTTATTCAATCAGTTTAGATTCAGGAAGCAAATTCCTTAAGTATCCAGCACCTTTGGAGGAGAGAGGGGCCTGTCTTCTAGGAAGGAGTATGTTTAGCACAATGCCCTCTCTGGGCAGGGCATCGTGCTAAACAGCTGACATGCATTATCTCATTTAAGCCTTACATCAGCCCCAGCAGTAGTATCATCCCCATTTTTCAGATGAGGAAACTGAAGTGAGACTGGAACCAAAGTGAGGCTTCTCACATACAGATCTGCCCTGAGGTTCACTTGCTTTACATCCTGTAGTGATTCCTCAGAGCCCAAGCCCCTTCCCCGGCTGGACCTGGCTTTGCTAACCAGCCCTATGCCTCCCTGAAATCCCTGGGCCCTGCTGACCAATAACACTCAACACTAGTGGTTCCCTCAGAAACCCCAAAACTCTTCCTTCAAGTTTCCATGGCTTTACATGCTCCCTCTGCCCAGGAGGGCCATAATCAAGCTCATCTCATGAACTCCTCACTGATGACCAAACAGCATGTGTCACCTCCACTGGGAACCTCTGATTCCCAGCCTGTTTGGCTCATATCTACAGGGCCACCATTAGCCTTTGTGCAAATTAGAAAACAGTACTCCCTTTGGGCAGATATACGCACCCCTTTGGTAGCAGGTCATGGACTGTCTTTCAGTCTTCCTTAGTCAGGGGCTTTTGCAGTGCATGCACTGAACTGTACTCTGTGGCCAGGCTTTGGGGCCCCTCATCTGTTCCCTCCTATGGCCGCAGTGACCACACTGCACAAAAATAGCTTTTATTTGCTTAGTTGTCTCCCCACCCCCTCATTACCACCACCCATGAAAATTCTTTGAGGGTAAGGGAAAATCTACCTGCCCTGGGTCTGGGGCCTGGGCACTAAGTAGGTACCACTAATAACAATTGTAGCCAACATCTTCTGAGAACTTTCTGTATGTCAGGCATCACATTAATTGCTCTACATGTATATGCTTACTTAATCATCAGGCTCAGACACCTGCTCAAGGTTACCAAGTAGCAAAACCAGGATTTAAATCCATGCCTTGTCTGAGGGATCTGCCTTTTCCACGACTGCCATTTATCAGCTAATGTCGGTCATTGATTAAACATTCAATGACTGGGAAATGGCTGCATGGAGAGAAGCATAGGAGTTACGGTGTCCAATAAAGATAGCCAATCCAGAGCCTGGCCTAATGTCTACCCCTCTTGGGCCCCAGTCTCACCCCCCACCCCCATAATGTATCACAGAGGATGGGAGCAGGGTCATCTGGAGCCCTGACTCAGGACAGTAAGTCTTCAGTGGAGTCACACTGGACTGTATTACTTCAAACAAAATCCCAGGGCAGGCCTGGGAGTGCAAACATGGGCAGGGGAAAAGTCACAGGCTTGGGCCTTTGGGGTCTCAGCCTTCACATAAGTGCCATTAGTCCTTAAATCTTCCTACTCTAGCCCCCATGATCTTTGAAGGGACAAAAGAGCTGTGAAACTAGAGGGGAAAATCAGAAAAGTCAGGTCTCTTAGGAGGCCAAGGCTCATCCATTCCTGAGAAGTTAGTTTGTGGTCCAAGCCTGGCCCTGAGCTATGTAAACAGGGGGGAAGGGAGGAGAGCTGAGGGGGACTCCAGTTCCAGAACAAAATGACTGGGTGAGGCTGGGAGGTAGCAGAGACCAGGCCAACATTCACACTTCGTATTTCCCCTAGGCCAGGCACAGCTACATACATGCCACAGACAACCAGACATAGCCCCGATCTCTGCCAGGCACAGGGAATTCAGCCTGTCTGTGGAGTGGGGGCAGTTTGGGGTGGGGGTCGG
>NW_005370597.1:1928755-1931113 GCF_000412655.1 Myotis brandtii | reverse complement strand
GCGCCTTGTCCCTGACAGTAACTCTTGACTTTTCTATGCACAATCATGGTTCAACTGTCTCTCCTATAGGAATGGACAGCGTGTTCCCAGAGGCCAAAGCTGTGGTTCCAGGACCCACCCCCTCCCTGTCAGGAAGAGGGAGGAGCCTAGAGGTAAATTAATGGGGCCTGGGGGAGGGCACAGTGTCCCAAACCTGGAGGCCCCAGACCAGGCCCAAAGGGAGGGGTGCCTTGGGCATCCAGAAGCCAGCCAGGCCTGAAAGTGTCCTACCCAAGACCTGTAGGCTAGGGTGGGGTGGTATGGGGAAGGCTTGCTGAAGTTGAAGGGGTGAGTCTCAGCCTCCCCTTACAGACCAGGCCCAAAAGGCAGGGAAGGGTGGTAAATGCCCCTCACACTGGGACTTTTGAAAACAGACCTGAGCCTCTCTCCTCAGATCAGAGGACTCCACGCACCAGCCCCTACTTTGCCTTCCCCTTCAGATTCCTGAGAATGGGGTGCTCAGACAGTGCCTGGGGGTGGGCCCGGAATGAACTGCTCTTTGAACTGGCGGGACTGGTTCTGTGTCTAGCCGCCTGGGAAGTCACGGGTTGCCTGCCAGGCCTGGGAGGGAGGCCTCAGGAAGGGGCCCCTCGTAAATCGTTAACTCCCACAGCTGCCACCTCCACTGCCACCACTGCCTGTCCCTTTGGGCCCCACCCCCAGTTGCGACTCTGGCTCTCACAGAGCCCACCCCAGGCCAGAAGTCAGAGGCTAGAGGTAAAAGCCAGAGGTCCCAGCACCTGAGCAAGACCCTCCTCCAACTATGGGGGAAGAGGGGCAGGGAGGGTGCCTATGGGGAAGGCACTTCTAAATTCAGAGCTTCTCACCCTAGTTTGCCCTCTAGCTTTCCTGCTGCAGCTCTAACCTTTGCCTCTTAGGGCAGCCCCTAGGCAAGTCCCAACCAACCCCATCAGACCTTTATTTTTCTCAAGGAGATAATTATGCCAGGCCCACCCACTCTACCTCAAGGAATGTCACCAGGACTACATAATGAATGGATTGAGCAAAAGAACTAGGTACTGGTCAGAATTGGGATAGGACCCTTAGCATTGTTCCAACCCTGCTTCCTGGTGCTGGGATCCTCCAAGGGAAATAATAAAGGCTGCCTTTCTAGAGGTATTGTGCTAAGTAAACCCTTTACCTGCTTAGTAATCTGTTTAGCAATCACATTCCCATTTTGCAGATAAGGACACTGAGGCTCTGAGAGGAGAGGTGACTTACCCAAGCTGTGTCAGCTGTAGAGGATCAAGGCCAGGATTTTAACCAATTTAGTGCTCTCAAGCTGAATCCTTGAAGGGTTCTCTGTCTCCTCAAATTGCTAAACTACAGGTGAGGAGACACCCTAAAGGCAAAATGGGCTAGCTAATCCGCTCCAGTAGGGTTTGTGTGCTGGGGTGGGGGAGGGTCTGATATGGGGTAGGTAGGGGAGTATAGTGGGCAGGAGACTGGCAATGTCCCCCACCACTCTCTGTGAGCCTCTCCTTTGGGCCATCTTCCCTCCCTTAGGTCACATACCCCCAGGTGCTACCACAGGGGAGGCCTGGCTGCTGCTCCCCAGACCCCCAGTGAGAATTCTCCTGCCCCAGACAAGTTAATGAGGGAGGATTGATGGTGGTGCTACCACCCTTTTCGCTAGGGAGGCATCTCAGAAGTGAAGAGATGGAGACAAAAAAAATAAATAAAATTCAACTTTTAATCAAGATTGCAGATTCAGAAAAGATTCATAAGTGAAATGATTCCCTGAGGAAATATAAAAAGTTACTTACGGCATGGCTAAATTGGGCATGCTTCAATCAGGGGCTGTTGAGAAATCATTAAGATACACAAGACAATTTTTTAGATATATGTGAGCTCTGTCAGGAGGGCTGGCCACTGCTCGTTAGATCTGGCCCTGAGCTGGCACTTGGCCTCTAGTGTCACCTCCTCCCACTCAGACCCATGGCTTATTTGCCAGGCCCCAGGAGCCACTGCCCCCAGGAGCCCAGAGACTCTAGTAAGGGAGAGTGGAGTAGAAGGGATTAGGGTTAAGCAAAACTTTTTAGTGTTTCAAAGAGCTTTTCCCCTTTCCAGTAGCATAATGGGATGTAGCAGGGCAAGAACTACATACTTGCCCTGAAAAACTAAAGAGGGGACCCCTTTCCCTAATTCTTGGGTCAGCCCGAGGAAGTGGGTGCCCTATTTAGACACAGAAGGACCAGAATGCCCTTTCAAAATTGTATCTCAGGGCTTTGCCCTTGGGGAAGAGGGCAAGTCATTCCTTTGGTTCCTCTCTCCAGGGAAAACTGGGAGAAGTGAACCCCCTCCCCTGTGGCGGGGGGC
>NW_005370597.1:1906946-1928647 GCF_000412655.1 Myotis brandtii | reverse complement strand
TTTTCAAGGATGATCACTAGCTCTTAAGAGAACATTGTCCCTCCCCATTGTAGCCACCTTCATTTCTCTGGTCGCAGGTATATTATCTGAGATCTAACCCTCCTGTCCTGTAGCCCACAGGGGTCTTTCTGCTCCTTGCTTTCCCCATGCCTAGGGCTTTCAGAGGCCAGGGCATTAGTGAAACATGGAGGATCCTGGATGGATACTGATCACCCTCCCAATTCTGTGCAATCTTGGAGGCCAGGACTCCTGGGGCCTGGGACAGGGTCAAGGTCTTATTATGCATCTCCATGCTTGGTTAAGGCCTGGTCCCCAGTTGGTGTTAAATGTTTATTGAAGTGGAGGGAGAAAATCAGGAGGGGCTGGGCAATCTGTCCCCTGAGAGTGGGTGTGGAGAAGGGAGATGGGCCAGAGCCTGGTGAGGGGACTATAATGGCAAGTGCCTAGACCCCTTTCCTTAGGCCCATCTGCCTGGATAGACCTGGCTTCCATCAAATCATCAAGGAAAGCAAGAAACTCGAGCCGGATGGTGGTGGCCACGCTGCCTTGTGGGTGACCCGAACCCGATCCTGGCCAGGCCGAGGCACTATTTTAAACCCCAGCCCCAAACTGCCACCTCAGCCAGCCTGGCCCATCTCTGGTTACAAAGCCACTGCCCACCTCCCAGCCACTTCCTCCTCTCCACCCTGGGAGCCCCCTAGACCAGGGCTGGGTTCAATGTGTCTTGGAGCAACCCTGCTCTCTGTGGGCCTTAGTCTGTCAATTGGCATCAATGCCTCTCTCCATTCCTTCAGTTTTGCCCTCTACCCACAGAGAGACCCATTGGCCTGTATTCTGACTGAATCTCCCACTAGAGTTAAGGGTTCACTCTGGCCGCAGAAACTGAAATGTTGTGCTCTGACTCTGCAGGGGCCAGAGCATGCAGGCCAGGATAGGGTAGATGCTATAGAAGGAAAGGAAGTAGGTTAGACATAAGTAGGGACTTCCCAGCAGTGAGACTGTACACTAGAGAACTTTCCTTCACGTCAATGCCTACCTGCCAGTTTGGGCAGGAAAAGGAAGGCGATGACTCCAGAGGGAGTCTGGCTCAAGGACTTATGGGATAGGGGACTCAGGGACCATGCAGCCAGCCCACTGTGCCTTTCTCTCTCCCCCACCCCCACCCCCTTCTTGGAGGGGACAGATTGGCACTCAGGTGGCCCAGCTGTCAGCTGGCTGAGCCTGCTGGACTTGTGTCTATAATCCTTCTACTTTAGGCAGTAGCCCCCACTGGCTCTGAGGCCTGTCAGCCCCACCCCTACCCAGCAGACATTGCCAGGGCACCAAGGGAAGAGAGGAGGCTGATCGTCCATGCTAGTTCCGCTCACCTCAAGCTGGCTGGACAGAAGGGCATCCAGGCAGGCTGAGTACCCCCATGACTGCACCCGCTCCCTCACCCCCATGCTGTGTAGTCCAGCAGTGAGCTGTTGGCACCAAGCCTGGTGCAGCTGAGCAGTGACACCAACAGCCCTGCCATCACAGGCAAGCATAGTTCCCTCCAACCTGGCAGTTGGGGCCATGGAGGCTGAGGGGAAAGGGTGTCTCTCGCCCTCCTGGGCCTGAGATATCTAGGAACAGGGCTGTTTTGGAAACTTTCCCCTCCACTGCAGAGGATCGTTGGCATTCCCAAGGTTCCTGGCTGCCCCTCCCAACCTAGAGGGCTGGTCTTCATGTTAGACCAATGGTTCCTAACTATAATTGATTTTGCCTCCCAAGGGATATTGAGGCATGTGTGGAGACGTTTTTTGTTTGTCACAACTGCTGCTACTAGCATCCAATGGGTAGAGACCATGGATGTTGCTAAATATTCTATAATGCACAAGACAAAGAATTAAATGGCCCAAAATGTCAATAGTGCCGAGGTTGAAAAACATTGGGAAGAACTTCCCTGATTAATCTGGGAGACTAGTAGGAGGCAAGGCGTATTTTACACATATACACAGGGACTAGTAGGCTCATTATCTCCCACCCCACAATCAGAGAGGGTCCTTCTGCCATTCTGGCTTCAAAGGCCCCTGTGGACTGCGGAATGTGGTGTGCAACCTGCCTGCTCAACTACCCACCCACCAACCTCTGGGTTTGTTACAAGTGTGCCCACAATGTGTGTGTGGGAGAGCTGTCAAAACTCTTTACCTGCCCATGGAGAGGGACTCAGACATATCCCATCCACTAGGCAAGCTCTACAGAGCCCTCTCCCCAAGAGGATTCTGGGCCTATGGAAAAAAATAGGGGCTGCCCTGCCCCTCCCATTCCCAGAGGGCTGGCCCAACCTGTGGCTGGTTGGAAGTTCTGGCCTCCTCATTTCCCTATCACCTTCCATTTCTATTTAGGAGGCAGTCATGGTGGCTCAGCTCCTGTCTCTGGTTTCCTAGGGAGCTCTGCTGAAGCAGCCCAGCTTCCGTGGATCCATCTGTCAGGGACGCTGTTCCGCTCCATCGATTGCTGTTCCCAGGGGGCTGTGCTGCTTGAGGGACCCTATGTATAGGCCAGATAGGAGGGAACCATACCGATAAGAGGGAGTGGTTGGGGACAGCTAGGCAACAGGCAGAGCTGAGGGGGGCTGACACTTCAATGAGAAGGAACAAAGCTAGACAGGCATGAGAAATGCAGAAGGCCAGGGGCAGCAAGGCAAGAGGCTGGCTAGAATGACCTCTGAAGCCAGCTGGTACCCTAAGGATCCAGTTTTACCTTTGGACACACCAAATTCTCACTTGCAAAGACAATAATAACTGACATTTATTGAGCAGGAACAAAGTATCCAGCATGGGATTGGGGGCTTTGCACATCTCTGCTTTCATTTGAGGCTCACACCTATCCAAAGCAGATGCTATTATTCTGCTTTGACAGGGAAGGAAGCTCAGAGAGGTTGCAACACTTGTCAGCAGCCACACAGAGGAGCTGGAGCTAGATTTGGAGGCAGGTCAGCCTGGCCCATGGCTGTGCCCCAGCCCCAGACAGCCAACCAGGCCTGGAGGGGGAGGAAACTTGTCTAGCCAGGCAAGAGGCCCTGCCTACCCTCCCCATGGAGCCACCTCCTCCCCTGGGCACTGTGACATCTGCCCTGCTTCCTGGCCCCAGACAGCTGCTCAGAGCCACGTCAGCACTTCCACGGGGAGCCTGGAAACTGACTCTGGCCCCTGGGCAATGGGGGACCAGGGAAGGCTCAAAGAGAGGGTGACCCACTCAGCCAAGCAGGCAAAGGGTCTTGTGACCTTGGGCCACGCTTCTCTGAGCCTCAGTTTCTCTGTGTGGGTGGGTGGCAACGGCTTTGGGAAGGGGCTCAAAAGAGGATACAGTATAGCATACTGGGTGGACAGAGAGCAAACATTCCCACACAGCCAGAGTGGTGGGATGAACTGGTTGTGTGACAGTGTGACCAACTGTATGGTTGTGTGGGGCTGCCCTTGGGCAGCCTGTGACCCCTACTGTCCACTGGGGCCAGGTGTTCATGAGGGTGAGGAGAGGGGTGGGGAGCAGTCTGTGCCCGCCCAGGCCTGCACTCTGGCTGGCTGAGGCCAGAGATAACTGGAGCCTCCAGGAAAATCATTAGCATCTGTTTGGGCCACAGCAAAGTTGGCAGGCCTGAGCCTCCACCCGCAAGAAAAGGCCCGCATCGCCCCCACCCAGGCGGGCACTTGGACTAGCACCCCCCTCCCAAGGCCCCGCCCAAACTGGTGTGGCGACAACAAACACCCACCCAGAGAAGGGGAGGGGCCTGGGTGCAGGCCAGGCAGACAAGGGTCGGTATGCTGTCCGGGTGGTGTGGACCGGATGGACACTCCAGTCCAAGCTCTGGGCAATCCATGCCTGCTCTTGGCGGCGCCCACACTGGCAGCAGCCCAGGGAGTGTGTGGAAATGACACCGCCAGGGCGGCGGAGATCCCCCCTCCTGACATTGGCTGGAAAGTGGAGCAGCTCGTCAGGGACAATCAATGGCGATCGATTGCTGCACGGCTCTGGCGGACAGTGAGGGGGAGGGGCGACGGGGGCTGAGGTCAAACAACACATAGACCCAAAAAGGGGAACAGCAGCACAGAGGGGTCACATAGACACACAATCTGTATAGGGAAACACCAATTTGGGGCACTGCCACCACAAAGGAGGCACACTCACCACAAGGAGTTACACCACACCACAACAGTCTGACACAACTGGGGTCAAACAAATGGTTCATGTGGATACATACAATAGGGTCACATACACACAACTATACAGTTGGTCACACTATCACACAACCAGTTCACTTCACCACAACAGGGCCTCATACCACAATGGATGACCCTATACCAGACACCTACATCACCAGGACACAAAATGAGTCATACATTCCACTAGCTGGTCTCAACCACACAACAGAAGGGAGTTATATACTTTGGCTGCACAACAAAGTCACACAACAAAACAAAAAAGTTACACAGCCAGATTATACATCATCACCACAATTTAAAAACAAAACAAAACATTGTCAAATGGGTATCATACTATGCAACAATACAATGGTGCCCCATATTGGCAACACAAGATCATGAGCCCAAGTATACAACAGAACCACACAGCACAAATTGTACCCCCGCAACTAAGACACAGAGGCAGCTGTCTCATATCCCCTAACACAGTGGTCGGCAAACTGCGGCTCGCGAGCCACATGCAGCTCTTTGGCCCCTTGAGTGTGGCTCTTTCACAAAATACCGACTTCTGCGCATGGGCCAAGAAGTTTCAATCGCACTGTACGTGCGCGCCCGCACGTGGTATTTTGTGGAAGAGCCACACTCAAGGAGCCAAAGAGCCGCGGTTTACCAACCACTGCCCTAACACAAATATAGGGTGTCCCCAAAAATGTATACATACACTTTGTTGTTGTTTTTTAAATATATTTTTATTTATTTCAGAGAGGAAGGAAGAGGGAGAGAGAGATAGAAACATCAATGATGAGAATCACTGGTTGGCTGCCTCCTGCACGCCCCACACTGGGGATCGAGCTTGCAACCCAGGCATGTGCCCTTGTCCGGAATCGAACCCGGGACCCTTCAGTCCACAGGCCGATGCTCTATCCACTGAGCCAAACCAGCTAAGGCTATACATACACTTTGAATATTATAAAGGCAGTGTTTATTAAAATACATTTCATTTTCAAAATTGAGCTATCAGTTAAAATCTGTATACATTTTTGGGGGACACCCTGTATAACATGGCACAATAAACAAATACTGTGGCACAGGCAAACCAGCATTAACTCACAGGGCCAGGCACCTGGTAAGTGCTCAAAACACAGAGGGTCTTGGGATCTACCATTATTATACATATCATAATAATCTATCATTACACACACCTTGAAAACCTAACTCAAGTGTCACAAACACAACTCACTGGTTGTGTGACAGTGTGACCAACAGTATGGTTGTGTGGGGCTGCCCTGCTGCACTCATCCACATAGTGGCCATACATTATCACTTCACCTAGTAAAGTCAGAACAGCCACACACTCTCTGGGACTTTGATGGGGAAACCACCCCCAATCTCTTACCAGGTACATAGCTACTGACCCTATTTCCTGCCACTCTCACAAAGTCATAGAACACAAAGCACCTCCCACCCAACAGTGATCCAGTTACATAGGGTCCCAGAACCTCCCACATAAACTTACTAAGGACCATCCCTAACCAGTCACTCTCTGTAACCCATTATTTCCCCATGCATAAACTGAGGCATCAGTTCAAGAGCCCTCAGAAAAAAACACACTCCCTGAAACAGGAGTAGCTCCTGATCTCAGCCATCGCCCCCCCAAACCTCAATTCTCAGTGGTGCATGTGCATGGGAGCAGAGCCAGATGATCATTCCTTCAACACACCCTTATAGGCCACTCCTGTGGTTCCAGTGTAGGGCCACTTCCTCCAGTTAAGGCCTGGGTCCTCCCCAAGGGCTTCCAGGAATCCCTTGCAGCCAGGGAGCTCCCTATTAAGGTTTCATCTGGAAAAACTTCCAAGATTCCCAAGTTTTGCCTGGTTGTGACCTTAGCTAATTCCTTAAACACTATGTACCTGGATCCCAAATCCTGCTTGCTGATCCAAGACACACACACACACACACACACACACACACATACACACACACACACACACACACACACTTTAACCAGGGAGAGTTGTAGGTCCACTAGGTGGCCTGTGACCTAGGATGGGATGTAAGGATCCTGGGCTGTAGGCAATGCTATAAATCATCCATGGCTTATCCTTACTCTCATCCTTTAGGTAGGTCTGGGAAACAAATGGGGGAAGTCTGGCCTCCCTTCATATTACCCCCTAACCTCCATGGCTGGAGGCAACTCTTCCTACCACCAGCTCAGGCTTTTATTTACTGAAAGAGATAGCTGGATTCCCCTTTGTCGCCCAAGAGAAGCAGATGGACAGACAGACCCTGGGCAAGGTCACAGTCACACAGGATGGTTAGGCTTATCCATCCAAATGCCTACCCATTCTGCTTACGGATACTTACAAGCCTTGCCAAGTGGGTCCCAAAGGGGCCTGGACAGCCTGCTTAGGGTCCTTGAGTGTCCCAGGAGCTGGTCCTGCTCCAAGAGAAGCAAATCTCTGGCTTGTACAGGAACCCAGGAAAGATGTCCCACTGTCCATGCCTACCTCCCTTAACCTATAAGCATCCACAGCCACAACCCTTTAATTTGATAAGGACATTTTCCACCAAGCATTGCCTATGGATGGAAGGAGGGATATCTTCTAGATGAGAAAACCAAGTAAAGGAGAAATAAATTAGTTGCTTAAGAATATACAACTGAAGTCATGGGCCTGTAATTCAAAACCAGACTTGATTCCTGCTCCTCAAAGGCTACACAGCTTAGGCTCACACCCATATGCATAAACACTAAGGAATGTTCATGCTCACAATTCTCACACTCTTACAAGTTCCTGTCACCACGAGCGCACACACACACACACACACACACACAGAGGCCTACACTCTCCCACGCCTGAGGCCTGTCAGCCACATTCTCCACGGCTCCCTCCCTCCAACAGGGACAGGGGCAGGCAGTCCACATTCCCAGGTTTCCCCCCCCCCCCCCCCCCCCCCCCAGGCAGAGCACACATTCCTGCTGCAGCCAGATAACCAGCCCCAAGGGGAGGCCAGGGGGAGAGCAAGGCATTCTGGGGGCCAGGCTGCTGGCCCTACTCTAGGCTGCCTAAACACGGCTCTACTGCCTGGGTATGGCATGGTAGGAGCTAGCTTTCCCTGCAGGGATCCCCCACTTCTCTAGACAGGCTAGACCAGGGGTGGGCAAACTTTTTGACTCGAGGGCCACAATGGGTTCTTAAACTGGACCGGAGGGCCGGAACAAAAGCATGGATGGAGTGTTTGTGTGAACTAATATAAATTCAAAGTAAACATCATTACATAAAAGGGTACGGTCTTTTTTTTTTTTAGTTTTATTCATTTCAAACGGGCCGGATCCGGCCTGCGGGCCGTAGTTTGCCCACGGCTGGGCTAGACCCAAGGCTTTCTTCCTTATTCCAGAGACTTTCTTAGGTCCAGAATTTCTGCTCCAGAAAGTCTTTCAACCCACCTTTTGGATATAAAACCTCTTATAAAGTTAGGAGCTAGAGCAGGCTCTGGGAGCCTCCAGGACTCCTCTCCCCCTCCCCTCTTAAGAATCTTTCAGCAGGTGAAAGCCTGGGTTCCAGGCACCAACAGCCCCAAGGCAGCTTTCCCCATCTGGGGGTAGTGGGGGTTAATTCTCACAGCTCTGTTTGGGATACAGCCACTTGGCGAACTCAGCAGATCTGGAGCTATTTGCATACCCAGATGGCCAAGTCTGGAATTTCAAAGAATTCCCCAAGAAGAGGCAGCTGGCTTATGGGTAGTGGCTCTGGAGGCTCACAGCTGTTGGGCTGGAAGACTGGGGAGCCCGGGGCCCCAAAACATAAGATAGATCGAAAAGGACAAGAACATTTCCTAGGCTTTATCACCAGCCCCCAGTTCTGTTACTCCAGTCCCTAGGCCACCATCCCTCAGGGTATGAAAAGCCACGTTCTGGTTGCCCAGAATAAGTGGGCAGGCAAATGAGATTGGGCTAAGTTGGTTGGGGTCACAGGGACTGCCTTCCTCTGGCAAAAGGCAACAGTGAGCACCAGGCAGAGAGCGACCAGACATATGAGTCCCCTTGTTCACATAAAGCAATGGACAGACCTTTGCCCTCATGCAACCTGCAGCCAAGTGGGCAAAGGTCCTGGTCTGGACCCTACTAACCTGTCCACACACAAGAATATGGCTGCTATACCAATGAGGAGGGGAGAGGAAGGCTGGCAGTTTGACACTTCTTCTGGCAGGCTTTAAGGCTAGAATACTAACCTGTTTTCTGACTAAGCCTATGATGGAGCCTTCCTGAGGTAGGCACTGACCCATCCAGTCCTAGATAAACTTGTGAACAAAGTCAAGCCCAAACAGGCCTTCACACCCCAACAAAAAGCCCCTCTCAGATTCTATCCAAGCGGATTTACTGACCACCCACCTCATGGTTGTTACAGCTGTGGGTCAACACTGCCCTCTGCTGGCCACTCAAGCACTAGCATCCACTCTAAGCAAATGTACTTCAAATACATCCTCTCCATCAGTGGGCACAGAAACTCCAAACCATCTATATCTACAGTCAGTGGGTGTGGGGCAGAATAAGCAAGAATAAACCCAGGGACACAGTGCGTCAGAAGAAACGTCACTAAGCCCCTCTCCCCAAAATTTATACCTGAAACTTCAAAAGAAAGTACCCTTTCTATCCAGCTTGGAGGTTGATCTTACCCTCAAGGAAACAGTACCTACTCCATTATCTCCCCTCACCCCTTCTCTTATGCCCTCTCTTTTTCCCAGAGGAGGGATAGACTGAGATGACCTGGAGCCATCCTTCCAAAAAGGATGAAAAAGCTTTAGTTCCCTGGTTCTTTCTGTCACATTGAAGTCCTGGGTGTCCTCTGAAACAAGTTCAGTTCCCCTCAAATCAGTACAACAACCTGCAAGCACTCACACCTTTCAAAGATGGCAGCGATGCTGACTGGAGGTAGGGGAAACTGCTGAGAAAGACCTAACCAGTATTGCCTCTAATTAGCTGGGGGAAGTTCAGATGCCCTTTCTAACAGATAGGCAGCCTAGCTTTTGCTATCACCCGAGATGGTGCTGGGTCAGGTTGTATGTGTGACCTGGGTCTAGAAAACCTCCAAGGGAGCCCCAAGCTTTGGAGCTTCCAAAGCTACCCTAATTTCTTATGGAAAACGTCAAAGCTGAGAAAGCTGGCGATTTGGGGAGTGGTTGGTCTTGAGGTCAGCAAAACTAAATCCTCCCTACTCATACTTGTTCTCTAGGGGTCCTACAATTTAGGGCAAGAGTGAACCCTTTAATAAACAGCCGAGATTTTTCGGTACTATGGAAGAAACTCAATAGGAGAACAAGTGACGCAGGGCAAGGAGAGATCGGTTCCTGGAAAAATGGTAGCTACCACCACTCATATCCTTCAAAGTCTGAAAAAGAATGCACAGCACATTTACCAAGGCTGCCACGGCTCTTCCCTGGACAGCAGTTACCAGAGACCTGGCCAGGCACTTAGTGGCTTCTTCACCATTTGCTTTCAGAGTACACCGTAGGGCAATCATGAGCCCTAGCCCTGGAAAAGGCATTCTACCAATAACTTATACAGGAGGTTAAAAACAAAAACCTCACTCAATTCAAAACTATTAAGTTGCTGTCTTGATGCTGAGATATTCATAGCTCTACATCTGCTAAGAGGCAGATTATACTTTGCCTTCAATGAGGTGCAGCTCCACAAATAATTCAAAGATGAAAAGTGACCACTTAGAAAAATGTTGCCTCTGCCTCAGTCCAGGAACAGAGAAAGGGCGAAGACTGTTGTTATACATTCAGCCACTGAGACCCAAGGCCTTAAGGCTTTAGTAGTCCCAGCTTTTGAACTTTCCCACTTATATTAACTAAGATAAAATATGGCAACAATGGGGGAATGAATATTATAAATATTAACCCTGGCAAAGTGATCCCATGGCCAGTTTTCATATTTCTAAGCCCATCCCAGGAATTGGCCTGGAAATAGTCAGAGGGCCTGAATATTAACCACTTACACCAGCCAGGGCTTAGTCTGATTAGAAAAAGATTTTGAAGAAAGGCTTTTGTCGGGTAGCAAACTTAGAGCCACTTTTCATCTAAGTGCATACACAATATAAGGAAAAATTAAATAGAGAACAGCCTCCAGGAATGTCCCCAAGGTCTATTTTCTCTCCTTAGATGTGTATGAATGAATATTTGATAGTCTACTACCTTCACAGTTATTTTCGTATTAAAAATCTGCTTTCTCTTATATAATATCACACCCACCAAAATAACCCATCATCACTTGAAATAAAGAGTATTCACAAATGAAATCAAGAGGTAATTGGTCCTTAACACTGGTGACTATTTTCTGCAGGGGCAATAAAGATGCTTATTTCTGAGTAGTAAGAAAATATATGTTCATAATTCAGAAGACCCAGGAACTGAAGAAAGTTCTATTAAAATCTCACCACCAGGTGTTAAGGGGTACCTTAGAGCAGACTGAAACAAAACCCACAGTTTCACCTTAATTGCAAACAAGGAACAGTTTACAACTGTAATGTAGAAATAATTCATCTCTCCTGACAATCTACCTAGGGCTCAAAATAATTTGTTAAGGCAAAGAATGACTCAAAAAGTGTAATACTGGAGCAGTAGGAAGTACAATGATTGCCTCTATTGCTAGATCAGGGCAGAGAACATGAATCCCTCTCTCTGACCACCACCATATCCTTCTCTCTATAGACCTCCCTGCCACTCCCTACCTCAACAGCCTTTCTTCCAAGTCTTTGTACTACCCAAAGTATAGAAACCAGCAGGACAATGCTAACTTTGACCACTGGCCAATAACAGAGCATGTAAGTATCTGAAATCATGTAGTTTCACTAAAAGAAACTACTCCAATTATAACTTGACCCAGCACTCTATGTAATTAAGAAGCAAAGCAAAGCAAAGCAAAGGGAACCATACAATTGACATTCCCTTATAACCACTGCCTCACTAATCAGGGTTACTGCAAACAAGCTTTCACATGTGATAAAGCTGAGACACTCCTGTAAAAAGCAATGTGAGAACCCTCCTGAGTGACACTTTTTTTGTTTGTTTGTTTGGTGAGTGGGGAAGGTGGCCTCCCTGACTAAGCCTTCATTCTGACCAAGGCATATATATATATGGACTGGACCAAATAAGCTCCATACTCAAATGAGCAAAACCAAACTGCATTCAAGGGTCTAATGTTTATGACTATGTAAACCCTTTCATTAGAAACTTGCACACCAGGATAATGTCTTACTTAGCACTTAAAAAAATACGGACACTTTTGTAAAAATATTTACATTTTGACCTAATAAATAGTAATGAACTGGCAGCTCTCTAAGATAACAAAGAACCAGCTTTCAGGATGTGTGCAACTGACCCATAGTCAACAATATAGTTAATAGCACGTCAAAAATTGATGAATTCCCACCTGCCCACGATAATGAGAATACAGGATAATTTTAAGTTAGAGCTCAATTTTAACTCCTTTCACCACAACTGTTAACAGTCAAACCTTCTTTGCAAGGTCAAGAATGCTAGAAATACTAATAAGTAGCCAGCAGCTAAAATGCAACACTTTAATAGTTTTCAGGTTATGTCACACTTTAGTTCTGAGATGGGAGAATAGTGACACTGAAGATAAGACAAGTTGAACAAGTTTAAAACCAAAAGCAGTGGACATTTATTCCTCAATTTTTGTGCAAGAGTGTAAAGATGCATTTGAAAGAACCTGATGGCTAGTGAGCACCAGCCATGGCCTTCAGGCTGGCCAGGTTTACAGTTAGATTAGGAGGAGGGGAAAAAAGGTAACTTGCCTAGTTCACACGAATGATGTTTCTGGCAAACACAGTTGTTTACAAGTTTCAAACTACATTTTACTAGAGTCAAGGGAAGACTTCAAAAAAGCCACATACAGTACAATTTAAAATGGAATGAACATCCTGCAATGTTAGTGCAAAGTAATTATGAAGACTCTCCAATACAAGATTGTGCTCATGTTTCCCAGGTTTGGTCAATGTTGCTCTTTTACAATCACAGAAGCTTAACTTACCAAATAGCAATGCCTTTGTTCTATATCCTATGTACCAAGGGAATGTCACAAGGTTTTGGTGAAATGCAGCTTGGTTTCATTAATAAAGCAAATTTCTTAGTTTAACAGTCATGTTCCTGGAATACTACACATATAAATTTCATGGAAAAGCTTTTAAGCTTATGCCCTTATCTTGTTCAGTGAAATTACTTTCAAGATATCCTTTTTACTATGTAAACTGGAATTGTTTCATGATTTTAAAATGCAACCAGTATAAATGAAAACGAAAAGCAGTGGACATTTAAAGAATAAGGGGAAAATCCACCACTAATCTCAGCTAGATAAAGTTCTTAAAATCAAAAAGCCTATTCACACAAAATTATATGTAATGACTGTAGTAATCAGTTTATTACACAGATTAATCATTCTTGAACGTACAAGCTCCAGAGGAGCAACTGGGTCTTTAAATATACACAAGTATTTCCATCAAATGAATTTTCACCCTTACATCCAGAAAGACCTAAGTAGTTAAAAACATAAGAAAAATAAGAGCTATTAGCTATGTATTAACTGAGAAACCACATACAAACCAAAGAATATAGAAGAGAGAAAGAGGGGCTGAAAGGACGAGGGTTAAAGGGTGGGGAAATGTAAGAGGTGGGAACAAAGCCCATCACACTTTATATACTAATAGCTCCAATCCAGTTAAACTTAGACCTTAAAATACAGGATGTGGGTAGATTTTAATCTGGTTGGTCATAACTTTCACCTAAGACGTAGGTCCTTCAGCATAAAATGAATACAGAAACAGCTTCATGTTCTTCGCCTTGCTTTTCATATCTGTTTTGAGTTTAAAAGGATTCCACTTAAAAAACATCTCCTACAGGTCAGTGGAGCTTTTCTTTCCCATCCAAGCACACAACATACCCACCACCCCTCAACTTGCAGTTATCCAAATTTAAGTCAATAGGAAAGCTTTTAGTCTCACACCTAGGTTATGTCTGAAGAACTGGCTTGTCACATACACACTTCTCTGCTAGGAGGCAATGTTGGTACAGAAGTACAGTATTTCTATTTGTTGTTCGAAGTATGTACAACACGCAGCACTGCTGTATCAGGTAAACATGTGCACAGGGGAAGATGAGGCGTGGGCTCATAGAAAGCAGTCAAATGGAAATCAAAAGGACTTTCTCTTTGAGAGTTCCCCTATCTTTATTTGTAGAGGTTATCCAATAATTTCTTTAATTACATCGCATACTTCTGAGTCCATTCCCGAGCTATTCTGTTGTACCTGTACACACAAAGAGAAGCTTAGCTTAACACAGGTGAGAAGTCAGTTAGAAGGCATCATTCATTATCCCATTTAGTAGCATTTTTATCCTCTCTGGTGTTCTTTATTAAAAACCCATGTAGTGCCATGGCAGGTGTGCCCAGTGGTTAAAGCACTGACCTGAGCACCACAGGGTCTCAGTTTCGATTCCCAGTCAAGGGCATGTGCCTGGGTTGCAGGTTCAATCCCCAGCACTGATAGGAGCGCATGCAGGAGACAACTGATTGATGTTTCTCTCTCTCTCTCTCCCCCCACCCCCTCTCCCTACCATGCTTCCATTCTCTAAAAATCAATGGGAAAAATATCCTCCGGTAAGGATGAACAAAAACAAACCAACAAACACACACCCATAACTTGAGGGGAAATGTACATTCAAGTAAAACCATCTTTTACCCCAAATTTCTAATTTATTTAATGATAGTGGGGAAATAAAGCTGTTAAGAGAAAAACAATGTCCTGAAAATGCTACTAATAGAGCAGCGGTTGCAATCTGGTGGTCCGTGAGGTCTGAAAGGTTGGCAACCACTGTAATAGAGGGTTCTGATTCAATTTTAGCATTTGCTGGCACACCCTTATTCTACACTTGCTTGACTTATTTCTAGGAAAGATCTTCAACCCTTGTTCATTTACTTGGAGTTCTTCAAACCATATACTTCTACATTATATGGTTCTTGAAATCATATACTTATAGTGATTAAATTGATATAATAATTTCCTCTGCCTCAATAAAATCACTAGTTCTGGCAGAATGTATTTTAACAATTTGGTTTCTAAAATGAATAGGTCTATTGCTCCAGAAGAACATTCTAGTAGTAAAATAAGGAGGCCAAAAGGTTCTACAATTCTTTGATTTAAAAAGGGATGCAGCCCTAACCGGTTTGGCTCAGTGGATAGAACACTGGCCTGCGGACTGAAAGGTCCCAGGTTCGATTCCAGTCAAGGGCATGTACCTTGGTTGCAGGCACATCCCCAGTAGGAGGTGTGCAGGAGGCAGCTGGTCGATGTTTCTCTCTCATCGATGTTTCTAACTCTCTATCCTTCTCCCTTCCTCTCTGTAAAAATATCAATAAAATATATTTTAAAAAAATAAAATAAAATAAAAAATAAAGAGGGATGCAGGCCCGGCCAGTGTTGCCCAGTGGTTGAGTGTCAACCCATGAACCAGGAGATCACAATTCAATTCCCAGTCAGGGCACATGTCTGGGTTGCAGGATCCATTCCCAGTAGCAGAGGTGGAAGGGGGGGGACCTCCAGGAAGCCATCGATGTTTCTCTCTCTCTCCCTCTCCCTCCCTCTCTCTGAAATCAATAAAAACATATTAGCCCTAGCTGGTTTGGCTCAGTGGACACAGCATTGGCACCATGGACTGAAGGGTCACAGTTTCAATTTCCAGTCAAGGGCATGTACCTTGGTTGCAGGCTAGATTCCCACCCTGGTTTGGGCCCATGTGGGAACAACCAATTTATGTGTGTCTGTCACATCGATGTTTCTCTCTCTCTGTCTCTCCCCCTCCCTTCTACTCTCTCTAAAAATCAATGGAAAAATATCCTCAGGTGAGGATAAACAACAAACACATATTTAAAAAATGATAAAAATAAATAAAAAGGGATGCAGGCAAGTTCTTCTGAACATTACAACCACAATGGCTTAGGAAATGCCTTTTTGTTATGCCCACAATTCCAGATAGTTGACAAAATGGTTCTCCAATAAAAGAAATGTATTTGCATAAATTCACAAATAGAAAAAAGCATGATCTAATTTTATTCTGAATGCAGCCAGAAATACATGACTACAGAGACTATTCAGACCTAAATACAGACAAAACTAAACTAATAACCAACTGCTGTTACAATCCCCCAATGCCCCACCTAAAAATATGGTATCTAGCCTTGGCTGGTATGGCTCGGTTGGGTGAAGTGCCGTCCCATACACCAAAAGGTTGCAGATTCAATTCCTGGTCAGGGCACATACCTAGGTTGCGGTTTCAGTCCACAACTGGGGGGGGTGGAGTACAAGAGGCAGCCAATTTATGTTTTTCTTTCTCTTTATCTCTCTCTCTCTCTCCCCCCCCACTCTTTTGCCTTCCTCTAATAATAATAATTTAAAAAAACCTAACCCCTGGGTGAAGATCAAGAAAACACACACACACACACACACACAAACATTGTATCTATATGCCTCTCTTATCCAGAAGGATTTAAATAAATCTTTAATTCTTTATATTTTAACTTTAGAAAATTATCCACTTTTCCCCATCTATTTCCTCCTATTTTAATGAATATACCAAAAAAAAGAGAAAAAGATCAGAATACTTTTAGTTACTATTTCTTTGGATATCCTGACCATTCTTAATAGTTCATAGTACAATTCTAAAATATGTAAATTCTACATTGTTTCATTAAGTTTTATTTTTTTGAAGGAAATTTTGGGTTTTTATGTCTGGTGGCATTTATTCTCTTTCTTTTTTAAAAATATACCAAATGGTAGAAAAACAATTTCCTTTCCCCATTAATTTTCAAATACCTAAGATAAATGGGCTCTTGATGCAAAATGAGTTATATATCAAAAGCCAAGAAGACATAAAACTGTTGAAAATATAATGCAGAAAAGTTTCTCTAGACCAGCTGTTGCCAACCTTTCAGACCTCACGGGGGTCTGTGAGGTTCGAAAGGTTGGTGACCACTGCTGAGACAGTAGGAGTCATATGACATAATTAAGAGATAATATCAGCCCTGGCTGGGAAGCTCAGTTGGTTAGAGCATTGGCCCGATACACCAAAGTTGTGGGTTCAATCCCTGGTCAGGGCACATACAAAAACCAACCAATGAATGCATTAATAAGCGACACAACATATTAATGTCTCTCTCTCTCTCTCTCTCAAATCAATAGAAAGTATCAGTGTCATCTACATATAATGATACTCAATGCAAATACTCCTCTTTTCTATCCCCAGGTGAGTGTATTAGGATTTCATTTTAAATATCTGATCCATACCCAGCCCTTAGTTAAGAAAGATGTGAGTCACAAACATCTCTACCCTACCACAGGTACGTTTCTGTCTGGTGGCCATACTTACTTTTCTCTATCTGTTTTGTAGATCCGAGCAATCTCAGGCACTAAAGGATCATCTGGATTAGGATCACACAACAGAGAACAGATGGACAAGAGTACTAGAATGAAGAAAACATATAAATTAGTAAAGATAAAAGCAAAGAATTCAAAGAAACATGAGGTGCCAACACATGAGAAAATTCTAAGAATCTATTTATATTGCAGTGCCTAGCAGCTTTGTTAAGCTCTACCTAACTTTATAGTTACAGTAATCAACAAAGATTATAAGATTTCTCTATGCTTAAATCCCTAAGGAAGTTAGCCCAGGCTGGTGAAGTGACTTGCCCAATGTCCCATTAGTGAGTAATTATAGTGAAATTAGAATCCAGGTCTTCCAAATCCCAGACCAATGACACTTTTCAGAGCTCATAAACTTTCATTTTTTAGAAGCCCATGTTCAGGAATAAATGGCTTTCAAAATTCCAAAGAAACCACACTACTGAATGTTCTTAGTCAGAAATAACCAACATGAAATCCAACAATCACTGCTTTCTCAATGGCAGATATTACATTCAGATGCAATGGATTTGTTTCATTTTCAGTTGAAAACAATTTAGTCCAAGAACATAAAGGCCAGTATTTGCCCTCAAATGGGGCTAGCCATACTTATTACAGAGGGTACAATATACTTCTACTAAAGTCTCAAATTCTTTTCAGTGACGATTTAGAATCTCATCTAAGCCATTTCCTCAGTGACAACCTGGAATATAGCAGAAAATCTCAATAGTACAATTTCCTCTGTTAAATTTGTTGTTAATTTATGTATTCATTATTGAATGTAAAAAGGAAGCCAAGGCCACTAATTACATAAAATCCAGTGGCTTCTGGTATACTGAAATAAATCCCAATCCTTCTATTCTGAGACTAACAGAACTCAGCTTTAATGTTTGGCAGTAAGAGATAATAATTCTGATCCCACTTTACTCCCAAAACATCAATTCAGCAGGAAAGGATTTATTCATTTTCCTATCAAATCTATTTTGTAGAGATCAAGGGCTTCTGAGAGGTAAAGAAAAAGTTTACATGCCCTTTATCATTCAGTTTAACAAAAAAGCTATTTCCTTGCCTTAAGAATATATGGAAAATAAAAAACATCAGGAAAGATGTTTTCTGACTCTTCATTCCTGTTGCCCACAATTCTGGCAGATGGCATTCCCAAAACATCTTCTCTTCCCATTGTCAGGTGTATCACCTGATGCCCTCTTCAAGCACAGAACATCCTAACAGCAATTAGGAAAGATTTCATGTATTTCCTGGAAATGACAACAGGGAGTTATAGATTTTTGAATGTTCATGAAATTACTGACTATAAAAAGAAGAAACTTGTCCAGCCTATCAAACTGGGAAGAGTACAACTGATTCGTCACCTAAAATTAGACATACTACCAAAACAGTATCAGTTATAAAATTTTTTTATTAATATATATTTTTTTATTGATTTCAGTGAGGAAGGGAGAAGGAGGGAGAGAGAGAAACATCAATGGTGAGAATCATTGATCGGCTGTCTCCTGCACGCCCCTCACTGGGGATTGAGCCCACAACTGGGGCATGTGTCCTTGACCGGAGTCGAACCCGGGACCCTTTAGTCCATAGGCCGACACTCTAGACACTGAGCCAAACCAGCTAGGGCTACAAATTTTCTTTATTTACAATTCCGATCATTTCAATAAGGCTATTTTAAAAGATACATTTTAAAGAAATAACTTGTCTTTCTTTCCAGGAAAGGAAGCTGAAGTGGTGGTTATCTGGACCTGGTAAAAGGATTCTTAGTATACTATTTAGTTCCTTTAATTCGCAGGAAATTAATTTTGCCTTATAATGCACTCTACCTTCTTTCACTGTAAAGAGACTAACTCCTATTTCTACAACCTGCATAGACTCTTGACTGAAATAACTAATTTTTCACCTACGTATACATCTTCATCTGTATATATTCATTTTCATTAGTGTCATAACCCATAGTCACTTCCAGTTCTAAAAACATAACAAAGAGGCTTTATGGCACATTTATCTGCTTAAGTTTTCAATATATTTAGATATCTAACATATATAGTCAAAGTGGAGAGAAATTCGAGTCAAAATTATGGCCCTTGAAAGCAGACTACATTAAAGGAAAAATTGCCCTGACTGGTATTTCTCAGTGGTTAGAGCATTGGCCTGAGCGCTGAAGGATTGTAGGTTTGATTCCCTGTCAAGGGCACATACTTGTGCTACAACCAATCGATGTCTGTCTATCTGTCTCTCTCTCTCTCTTACTCCCCCCCTCTCCCTTCCACTAAAAATCAATGGGAAAAAAAAATCCTCTGGTGAGGATTAACAAAAGAAAAAGGAGGAAAAATTATTTTTACACACAAGACTCAGGTCTTTCGCAGAATTGCTTGCTCATACATTCCATTTACAAAAGGGAATCATTAAAACATTAAACCTAGATACCCTGATATAATCAAATTCACTAAAATGGCACCTCAATGATTTTAAAAGATAGCTACCCAGATAGAAGGAACATTAAGTCTAATAAAACTAGCAGCCCTTATGATTGAGAATAACTGAAAAATCAACACTAGGCACAGAAGAGGAAGGGAAAGAAATCTGTGGTAACAATTTCAGCTATACAGACGTCCCCACTTCCCAACACACACACACACACACACACACACACACACACACACACTATTCCACCTCTCTTGGTCCCATTACTTTACTAGATTTATTTCTCTACTGCTAACTGCTACTTTGTGAATGAAGAGCAAGCAGGCCAGGAAGTCACAAGAAAAGTATATGAACACTTTCACAAGTAGCCCATGACGTGCAAGGGGCCTACAAAAAGAAAAGAGGCCACTTATCTCGAAAAACTATTTCAGTTACAATTTTTAAAAACGTGGTCCTCTAGTTCTTTGTTTTTATGTTTGCCTAGAACCCCCCAAATTTTAATTTAATGCCCCAGAGTTCTTGTTTCCTTTGAAAAATTAATGTCAGAGTATACAAGTCTTATAATAGTTATAACATGACAAATATACACTTTTTACAATAGTACCTTTATCCCAGTTATTTGAGTACTTATAAAGAATCAGTTAATTGTGCATTTTTGCTTTTTCAATCTTCGTAATAACCATGAAATAGTAATTATCATCCCTATTCTATAGATGAAAGAGAACAGAAACTTAGTTGTGTTAAGTCTCATTTAATAAGAGGTGAAGCTGATATCTGAATATGGGTAGTTAAAACCAGAATGAATCTATGTTCTTTAACATGAAACTATGCTTCCTCTTGTCTAAATGTGTACATTAAAGAAATGATAAACTATAAGATAGAAAACAAAAATATTTTTATACATCAAATTTCAGCACCCAGATACACAAAATATTTCTTTGTAGCTATTTAATATACTTTTCCATATAACTTAAGTTACAGTGTATATTAATTTTATCTTTTCTGCTTTTTTCAAACACAGCATTTCCCCATTTTCACAATATTTGTAAGGATCAATCCTCCTTTAAATGCACGTGTTAGAACTGATTTATTTCTTCCTCTATGGTTGGGCCTATAAATAATTCCTAATTTTCAGAAATAAATAGCACTGTCACAAATGTACTTGCACACAATGCTTTTTCATTATTTGGGGTTGTTTTCTTAATACAAATGAATAAAACCAGAATTACTGGGTCAGAGGGTATTAATTACTAAATCTCATCTCTTAATACATCCTGGGCTATACAAACCTATGCTTCTGTAGTATATGAACACTCATTGTAATGTACTTTATCAGCATTTAGTTTTCTTTTGGAAAGATCTTTGTTAATTAAAAAAGTGAATAATGGGAACTATATTAATTTTCATTTCTTTATTTTGTTCCTTTCTGTCCTCTCATCCATTGGAATATAGGTTTTTTTCTCTTACTGATTTATATATGTTATTTGTATTGTAAACATATTAGCCCATTACCTTATTTACTAGAGGCCCGGTGCATGAATTTGTGCACCAGTGGGGTCCCTCGGCTTGGCCTGTGGGAACAGGCCGAAACCAGCTCTCCGATATCCCCTGAGGGGTTCTGGATTGCAAGAGGACGCAGGCCAGGCCTTGGGACCCCACTGGTGCACGATTGGGGCCAGGGAGGGATGCGGGAGGTTGGCCAGCAGGGGAAGGACCATGGGAGGGCTCCAGGGCGCGTCTGGCCTGTCTTGCTCAGTCCCAATTGGCTGGACCCCAGCAGCAAGCTAACCTACTGGTCGGAGCGTCTGCCCCCTGGTAGTCAGTGCACGTCATAGTGAGCGGTTGAGCAGCCTTAGCATATCATTAGCATATTATGCTTTGATTGATTGAATGGATGACCAGAAGACTGGACACATAGCATATTAGGCTTTTATCATATAGGATGGCCTATGGCTTATATTTGTATTTTGACAACTTTAATCCACTTGTGATTAAAGGTATGATATTGAAGGGTTGCACAATTTCAAATCAACACATCAGATAATGTTTATTAACTACCCAATCAGCTCACTGACATAAAAAAAAAAAAATCCCGGGGCTAGGTAAAAAAGGCTTAAGAAGACAAAGGGAGAATGCACATGAAGGTTGAAGACAGAGATCAGGGGAGAAACCAAGATGGCAGCATAGGTTAACACCGGAGTTTTCTGCCTCGAACAACCACTTCAAAAATACAACTAAAAGACGGAACGGACATCATCCAGAACCACAGGAAGGCTGGCTGAGTGGAAGTTCTACAACTAGGAGGAACCGAGAATCAGAGGAGGCGCAGTGCTGAAGTAAAATACTAAGGTGCGGAGTGCGCGCAGCGCGGGCTGGTGGCTGAGGGTGCGGTTGTCTGTTTCAATCCGGAGGGAGCCTCAGACTCTGAGCTCCAGCGAGTCTCTAGGGACCCAGACTCAAACGGGAGAAGCAGGACTGTCTGGCTACGGTCCCTCCGAGGTTTGCAGCCGTTGCTGGGACAGAGAGGCAGAGCCCCTGGGGACGGACTGAGAGCAGCCATAACTGCTCCCTCCTCCGCCCTGTTGATCCCGTGGGACCCGCCCCGCCCAAGCCCTGCACAGAGGCATTTGCC
>NW_005370597.1:1869571-1905688 GCF_000412655.1 Myotis brandtii | reverse complement strand
AAAAAAGAGGAACAAATGTAATAATCAGAACAATAAAGATTTAATTTAAAAAAAAAAAAAAAAAAGGCTTAAGAACTAAAAATTTGTAGTCACAAAACAGTTCCAGGAATATAAAGTACAGCATGGGGAATATAGTCAATAATATTGTAATAACCATGTATGGTGCCAGGTGAGTACTTGAAATATCAGGAGGACCACTTTGTGAAGTATATGATTATCTAACCACTGTGCTGTACACCTGAAACTTATACAAAATAATACTGAATGTAAACTGTAACTGAAAAATAAATAAAACTGTTATAATGTGAAAAAAAAAATCCATCTACTCATGCAATTAATTATGTCTTATTTAAAGAGCTACTGGGCCCTGGCCGGCTTGGCTCAGAGGATAGAGCGTCGGTCTGCGGACTGAAGGGTCCCAGGTTCGATTCCGGCCAAGGGCACATGCCTGGGTTGTGGGCTCCATCCCCAGTGTGGGGTGTGCAGGAGGCAGCCAATCAATGATTCTCTCTCATCATTGATGTTTCTATCTCTCTCCTTCTCCCTTCCTCTCTGAAATCAATAAAGAAATATATTTTTAAAAAATAAAAAATAAAGAGCTACTGGATCTTTCATCACAAAATTAGTAACTAACTTTCTCTATCCATTTTCAAATGCACAGGCAACTAGATACCAAAGATTGTTAAGAAGCTCAAATAAAAATTTATTTTCCAACCTATAGCATTTAGAATAGCAAAATGAACACAATAGTCATAACAGAAAGAAATATATATACTTGAAAATCCAATGCTTGCCATTGGTCTCAAGATCTATTCAAAAATAAGGGGAATTGCTACTTTCTCTTAAAATAAATATAAGTAATTTTTAAAAATAACCTTAAAAAGACTTTTAAAACACAGTTCCTTTATCTTGATATTGAATACCCATTCCATTACCTTTTGAAATAGTTAGTGCTGGAGACCACTGTGACCGCAGAATATCGAGACAAATGCTGCCATTACTGTTAATATTTGGATGATAAATTCTTGTTGTAAATGCAACCTATAGAAAAAAGAAAAAAACTTTTGTAAACTGGTTTATTAGTATCATAGGAAACACATGAAAAGCAATTAACATATCCCAATTACCTTAGGTGGTTTGAAGGGATAATCTGTTGGGAAATGAATTGTCAAGAAAAATACTCCACCCTGATAGGGACTGTCGTTCTGTTGATAACAAGAAAAGTGGGATTAAAATGAATCAATTACATAAACTATTTATTCTGAAATTAATGTGAATACTTACTGGCCCCATTATTGTAGCTTGCCAATGGAACACTGGAAAAGAACAACAACAAAATTACCATGAAGCAATATCCACACTGTACCTACATCATAACATTCCTCATTTAATCTCAGTTCATTTATAAGCAATATGATGAGTCTTAGGCAGGATGAAGAATCTCTAAATCAAATTTTTTGAGCCTGAAGTGAGAAAAAGGTCTAGCATGGTCTAGCACACTGGTAAGGTGCTCAATGAAAAAGTATTTGGGCTGAAACATGAAAATTCATGTCAAGGAGACAGAATTCTTGACAAGCTTCAAAGTTCCACTTTTAAACAGATATTTCCTCACCTCAAAGGGTAAAAAAGAGCCAAAAAATTCAATTCTTTGATGTGTTATATCATTTCCCCAACACAAATATATATAATTTACTCCAAAGTAGATAATACTCAAATTAGGAAAGAATAATTTTTACAAATGAGAAACAATTTCTAAAAGCTCTCTGTGTAGATGCTTAGAATTATTGGTTTCACAATAAAAAAAGAAAACATTAGCTAAAAGCTTAAAGCTTGATTATAAGCTCTAAGGATAAGCCAAAGAAATTATAAAGTTGTATAATAATGAAATATTCTCTTCAAACAGCAAAAAATGACGCTTGTTCCATTTCAACGGTGGTGTAACTAAGTACAGTATAGAGACCAAAAAGCCAAAGTTTTCACTTACAAGCAAGCTACTCAGCACTTAACATTCATACTAAGATCTTGGCAAACTAAGATAAGTCATCACTGAGATTACATGTGAACAACCCAAACCAGCTAGGCTGTCACAAGGAGGAAATGTGAAAACTAAGAAGTCATATGAAAATCCAATGGAATGTCAGTCCAAATCCTCTACCTCTGTATGTGAAACTATGACTATGATTTTTTTGCTCCTCATTGAGGCCTGAACCTAAAAATAGCAGCCTGTTTATTAGGAATGAGAAATGAAGGACATGCCCTGGCCAGTTTGGCCCAGTGGATGGAGCGTTGACCTGCGGACTGGAGGATCCCGGGTTGATTCTGGTCAGGGGCATGTGCCTTGGTTGTGGGGACATCCCCAGTGAGGGGCGTGCAGGAGGCAGCTGATCGATGTTTCTCTCTCATCGATGTTTCTGACTCTCTCTCCCTCTCCCTTCCTCTCTGTAAAAAATCAATAAAATATATTTTTTAAAAAATGAAGGACAGGTATTGCTGAGGCTTCCCTTCTTAGACTACTCATTTTCTGCCAATCAACTTTTTAAAAAATATGATTTTATTCATTTTTAGAGAGGGGGAAAAGAGAAAGATGGAAACATTGATCGCTGCCTCCTGCATACCCTCTGCTGGGGATCACTCCTTTTGTGGCCGAATAATATTCCATTGTATGTATATACATTTTGTTTATCCCTTCATCAGTTGTTGGATATTTGGGATGTTCACATTTTTTGGCAATTATAAATAATGCTTCTATGAACACTTACGCACGAGTTTTTGTGTGAATATGTTTTCATTTCTCTTGGATATATACCTAAGGAGTGAACTCACTGGGTCACATATGTGTAACGTTTTGAGGACCGGCCAGACTGTTTTCCAAATTGGCTGTACCGTTTTTGTGTTCTAATCAGCAATGTATGAAGGTTCCAATTTCTCCACCTGCTCATCAACACTTGGTATTACAGTGGAACCTAATTTCTTGAACTTAATTTATTCCGGAAGGCCATTCAAAAACCGAATCATTTTTCCCCATTAGAAATAATGTAAATTGAATTAAGCCATTCCAGACCCCCCAATGGTTCCCTATTTTAACCTTTCTTATATATAGTACATCTCCACTTACTGTTTAACCTATAAACACTTTAAAAACAAAAAGAACATGAAATGTAAATGAAAATTAACGAAAAGGAAATGAACCGTAAAAATTGAAAATTTAACAATAATTATAAGCAGCAACAAAAGCAAAAAAACATGAAAATATTCACAGCACAATATCCTGAAATTTTAACAGTGGTAAACTGATTCATATTCGTGCATTCTCTTTGTCTGTCACCTAAGAGGTGCGTGACTGATCATACAGGTATCAGCATAAAAGGGTTGTCAGTTGAGAAGTGAATTGTTTGAGATGGGAGATGTTCAAGAAATGAGGTTCCACTGTATTTGCCTTTTTTATTCTAGCTATCCTATTAGGTATAAAGTGAAATCTGCATTTCCTTAATGACTAATGATGTTGAGCATCTTTCCATGTGCTTTATTGGCCACTTGTGTATTTTCTTTGAAGAAATGTCTATTCAGATCCTTTACCCATTTTAAAATTGGATTGGTTATATTGTTGAGTTTTAGTTTTTATAAATATACTAGAGGCCCGGTACACAAAATTCGTGCATAGGGGTGGGGAGGGGGGGTCCCCTCAGCCCAGCCTGCACCCTCTCCAATCTGGGACCCCTTGGGGGATGTCAGACTGCCAGAAACCGGCAGTCGGACATCCTTCTCACAATCCAGGACCACTGGCTCCTAACCACTACCTGTCTGCCTGCTTAATGCCCCTATAACTGCTCCTCTGCCTGCCTGATCGCCCCTAACTGCCTCTGCCTGCCTGCCTGGTCGCCCCCAACGTGCATATGGCCGGGGTCCCTCAGCCTGGCCTGTGCCCTCTCGCAGTCCAGGAGCCCTCAGGGGAGCGAGCCTAAGCCAGCAGTCAGACATCCTTAGCTCTGCTACGGAGGCGGGAGAGGCTCCCGCCACCGCTGTGGCGCTTGCCAGCCATGAGCCCAGCTCAGGGCTTCTGGCTGAGCGGCACTCCCCCTGTGGGAGTGCACTGACCACCAGGGGGCATCTCCTGCATTGAGCGTCTGCCCCCCTGGTGATCAGTGTGCATCATAGCGACTAGTTGCACCACCATTTGGTCGATTTGCATATTAGCCTTTTATTATATAGGATGGGAGGGACTGACAGAGATCAGAGGGGAGGGGGATGGACATAGACAAAAGTGTGGTGATGGCCAGAGGTGGAGGGGCTGGGTAGAGGAGGGTAAAGGGGAGGAAATGGGAGACATCTATAATAGTGTCAACAATAGAATAAAAACAACAATCATATACCACTACACTACACACCTATTAGGAAAAAGATACATTATGAACTATGTATTTACTACTTTGATAAAATTAAAAAATTTAAAAAGAAAGAATTTTGTCCAGAAAGGAGTGTTGCTGAAATGTTTTTTTTATTTTTATGGTAAAGCTAAGGAAGCTTCAGAGCCCCTGTGAGGGCTGGATTTGTTCTGGGAGAGAGAGCAAGCAAGTTGCAACCAGCAGCATTTTGGATAACCTGCCTGAAATGATTTAAAAGAAAAAGGGGCAGATTCCCCAAGCCTACAGTTATTTGTAATTTATTTTCTTATTCTAAATAAAGTCATTTTTGTACCTTATTACACCCCCTCCCAAAATTAGTTCTTCAGGTTCAGTAAACTTTAGGCCTCACAAAACCTGTGTTAGTCCCTGAAGGTTGGGGTCCCCAAAGGAGTTTGGATTCATTCATTATATTTATTTGCTCCTTTTAATTCTTGTTCTAGAGGGAGAGTGAGGACAGTTTTTTACTCAGTAATTTTTATAAGAATTGTATTGGAACCTGCTCCTTCTTTGGCTGTTTACGGGTTTACCTTACTGGGAACTCACAGAGACTTTAAGTCCTTTGAAGATAGGGACAGAGCTGTATTGTGTTTCTATAATACAGGCACAAAGTTAATACAACTTTTATAAATATTTGTTAAAGAAACTGATACATTTCAGTGCTATGAGGCATTACTTTTCCTTCTGCTCCATCCCTTTGAGACTTTTGTGCAAAGCATAAGGCTGAGGGGATGAGCAGGTAGAGCGGAGTAAAGTTGCTTTTCCCAAACACTAGATCCCATACTTTGATTTTACATAGTAGATGCATTTCTGAATGACATTTTGAATTGGGTATATTAGATTTTGTTAATATCAACTCCCTTTACTCATAGAGATTATTTTTAATGATGTTTAAACGTTTCGGACTGTGAGGTGCAAACTATTTTGCTTATTTCAAGAATCTTTGTGCATTCTTTCTGTAGTAAAGTGAATTATCAACATGGTAAGTCTATTTGGGGGCGTCTGCTTAAAATGGGGCACACCAGTACTAAATTCGGTTCTAACAACAACTAATTCGTACACCCCGTGTGGAGTTAGATGGCTGTTGGACATAACCATTTTTTTTTTTTTGGTTCCTTTGCTCCCACAGCACCTGCTTCAACCAGAGGCAGTGTCTTGACACTCCATGACCTCTTTGTCATGGCGACCGCAGGGCGTCTACTGCCTGAGGCTTCAGCAGTAAGCGGGGCGTTGACCTTCCCAAGATGGCGGCGACCATGACAAAGGGGCATAAGGGGCAGGGTCCCCTCGGCAGAGGCGGAGCAGGGAGGCACTCGGGGAGAGCCGGCTGAACCAGACAGAGTTGCACCAACAGCTTCCCTCCTCAACCCCTCCCCTGCTGGTGGGCTGATGGCTGAGGGGAGCGGCAGCCACTGGCGAGGCAGGGTGCAGCTGGCGAGGGTAGGGAGCCTGAGGCACGGGTCCTGGCTGGGTGGGCGGGCACTTCTTCCCAAGGTTTTGGAGGGTATTGGGGGTAGAGACTCGCCCCAGCCTCTGTGCTGGGATGGAGCTGGAAAGGAGGGAGGCTGCCCCCTCCCCCACTGCTGGGTGGGATGTTGTGGAGGAGGGGCTGTGGATCCCTAGCCCAGACCCACCCTCCCAGAGGCAGGTCGTGGGCTCAGGTGCTGCCGAGGCCGCTAGACCCTTGTGGGTGGGAAGGAGCGACTGGGCCTGCCCTGCAGCGAGTCCTGGCTCAGGTGTCTGAGCGGCGGACAGGCAGCAGGTGGCAAGAATAGATGGAGAAACTGGCCCCGGGCTGAATAGGTGAGGCGCGCAAAACTGCCCAGGCAGCGCCGGGGCCACGGAGTTGTGCGGATAACAAAGCACTGGCATCTGAGGCTTCGATGCTGGCGCGGGGGTCTGAGAACCTGGCGGGGTGTGGGATGCGCCTCTTCGGCCTCCGCCTGGCATGGGGTCCGCTGCGCTGCCAGCAGGGGTAAGATAGGGGCTGGCCCAGCGCGAGCTGCTTGCCACCCACCACAGCTCGCTAGTCCCCTATGGGCTGGGGGAAGGTGACCAGTCGGTCCTTTGGTCATCCTGGTCGTGACAGACACTGCCTTTTTATATATATAGATTTTGGATAAATATGCCTTATCAGAAATTATGACCTGCAAAATTTCCCTCCCATACTGTGTCTTTTTGCTTTCTTAAAGATACCAATTGCAGCACCTAGATTTTAAATTTTGATGGATTCTAATTTCTCTTTTTTCTTTTATTGCTTATACTTTGGGAGTTTTATTTAACTTTCTCAGGTAACAAGTTTTCTATCTGAGAAAGAAATGTGATAGTATTAACTAGTTTAGAAGCAAAGGAAAATTACTTAAGCACACCGAAGAGAACTTAAAAAATGAAATTTAATCCCCAGACTTCAAACACTTTCAAGTAAAGATTAGCTACTCTCAACTTTGAGGAATTTGTCTTAAGTAAAACCACTTTCGAAAGAGCATACAAATGCAGGTACACTATATAATACTGTGGAATGACAACTAGAATCAGAAAACCTAAATATGAGACTACTCTGGGAACCTCTATGAGCCTCTCACTAGATTTTTTTCTAAAGTAATTTACAACTTCTAACTCCACTCACCCAAACTATTATTGTGAAGCTTAAATGAGATAACATTTGTTTAAGTATTTGGCCTATCCTGTTTAGTATCAAGTACCATAGTTATTCATACTGGACAGGTCTAAATATAATAATGTAAATGGGATTTTTCATCACATGCACTTGGTCTTATACTTTACTAGAGGCCTGGTGCATGAATTCGTGCACCAGTGGGGTCCCTTGGCCTGGCCTGCAGGATCAGGCTGAAACCGGCTCTCCGACATCCCCCAAGGGGTCCTGGATTGTGATAGGGCGCAGGCCAGGGTGAGGGACCCCACTGGTGCACGATCGGGGTCAGGGAGGGATGTGGGAGGTTGGCCAGCCGGGGAGGGACCGCGGGAGGGCTCCAGGTGTCTCTGGCTCATCTCACTCAGTCCTGATCAGCTGGACCCCAGCAACAAGCTAACCTACCAGTCAGAGTGTCTGCCCCCTGGTGGTCAGTGCATGTCATAGCAAGCAGTTGAGCAGCATATCATTAGCATATTACACTTTGGTTGAACAGACAACCAGATGACCGGACACTTAGCATATTAGGCTTTTATTATATAGGATAACATCTATCTGTTTATCTGTAAAGCAATCCTTATAATAGGGCCTTGCTTTGATTCTTATGGATTTAGCAAACTAAAAACAACATTTTTTTGTATGTTTTTATTGATTTTTAGAGAGAGGAAAGGAGAGGGAGAGAAAAACATCTATTGGCTGTCTCCTGAACACCCCTTACTGGGGATCGAGCCTGCAACCTGGGCATGTGCCCTGACATCAAACCGAACCAGTGACTTCATGGTATATCAGAGGACGGCTCAACCAACTGAGTCACACCAGCAAGAGCTACAAACACCATTCTTAAGAAATATCAGGAAAAAATAGGTTTTAAACACAAGATAATATATAACTTCACGTTTACTTGTCTTAAGCACAATCTACTTCTCTTACACAAATGTTTCCAAGTATGCTCATTTTTTCTATTTGCTAAATGTTTCATTTTTTTGTGAGTCTTGTGTAAAAAAATAATCAGTCTTATTCACTTATCTTCACTTTAAAAAAGGCTAGATGATGGTATGGGGGGGGGAGCTATGTTGAGACAAAGTGGAATGAAAGAAAAATTATTATCCAACATATGTGGTAAGATTTAATAAATTATTTTAGACAGGATTAAGCAGGTACATTGGACATTAAAAATAAGCAAACTGGCTCTGGCCAGTATGCTTAATGATTAGAGCGTCAGCCCGTGGATCATAGGGTCGAGGGTTTGATTCCCGGTAAAGGGCACGTACTTCAGTTGTGGGCTTGATCACTGGGCGCATACAGGAGGCAACCACCAATGTGTCTGTCTGTCTGTCTGTGTCTCTCTCTCCCACCGCCGCCCCCCCTGCTTTCCTCCCTTCCTCTTCCCTTCTCTCTCTAAAAATCAGTGAGAAAAAAGTCGTCGGGTGAGGATTAAAAAAATATAACAAAATAAGCAAATTGTACCCACCTTTACAAGTATGATCCAGTAGAAAGACAGACACATGCATATACACACAATCATCCTTAGTATTATCTTAAAGAGCAATACCTAGTTGTACTAATATTATACCCCAAAATACCCAGATGGAGTGATTCAGTTGGTTGAGCATCATCCTATGCACAGAAGGGTTGCCAGTCTGATTCCTGGTCAGGGCACATACCTGGGTTGCTAGTTTAGACTGCCAGTTAGGGCACAGTTGGGACACAAACAGAAGGCAACTGATCAATGTTTCTCTCTCTCTCTCCCTTCCTCTTTATGCATGTTCTCAAGTGAGGATTAAAAAAAAAAAATACACAGATGGGGTGAAAGATAGGAAGGGGTCAGAATAAATTACACAGACACTGTCTGGCAAAAGAGGTTCAAAATGTAATGAACAATACAGAAGATGATGGGATATACATAGAACTGCATCTTTCATAGACAAGTAAGGGTAAACACTACCTCTTTCCTAAAGCAAAATTATCCTTCACCCAAAATAACCTTAGGAGAGGTAATTCATCAGTTCTCAAGTTCCCAGAGGCAAGTTATTGTACTCTTTTACTCTGTTATTCCTTCTAAATACTTACTATCATCTCCAACAGGACCTGCTGAACACTGTGCTGGGGGGTCCCGTGCCAGGTCATTCAATTCCTTAAGAAAGGAGAAAGAAGAAATGTATTCAACATAAATCTGTTACCCATTAATACAATTTTTCACTATTACAATATTCTCTGTCCCACCAGTACAGCTCTTTTGGAAGCACTCCTTCAGAGTCAGAGTGGGGTGGATAGGTTAAAGTATTTTAGATTCTTAAGTACACATGTATGTTTTAAATAATGGATCATTTTTGCTTACAGTTCAGTATGTAAATATAAGGTAAACATGATTATGTGACTAGAGTCACAAAACTATAAGGTTACATTTAAAGCTCTTGAAATCATAAATATTCCAAATTATATGAGACCATCTAACAAGATATTGATGTTTTCAGATGATATCTACTACCAGGGTTACAAAGGTCGTAGAACAAAACTTAAAAAAGGATACATTAAAAACGCTGGCTGAATAAGACCTGTCATAAAGTTTTATAATCAGAGACGTCTATCTGTTGTAATGTTCTACAACCAGATGCTAGCTTCTTGGCTATCTATATATATATAATAGGCTAATTTGCTAAGTGTCCCTCCGACCGTCTGACCAGTCGTTATGATGCACACTGACCACCAGTGGGGCAGACGCTCAATGCAGGAGCTGCCGTGACATGCACTGGCCATTTACAAAGAAATGGCACCACAGACCTGCCGTGCTGACAAAGCAACACTCAGCTTCCCCAAGTGGGATACAGGCCCCACCACCACCCCTGAGCAACAGCCCACCAAATCGCAGCCAACGCTGCCAAGACCCCATGGTGCAAAATGCAGCCCACAGCCCAGCCCAGCCCAGCGCAGAAATGGTGGCTATGGGCAACGGGTAATGACGTCACGTAGCAACACCCGGCTTCCTCTCCCTAGCGACTAGCCTCCTTGGATATTCTTCAGCCCAGGTATACGACTTGCTTTATAGCCAAGTGCAAACATTTTACACTTTAACCAAATGTCTGTGAAGTGTTTTCACGTGCCTCATCTCATTTGATCCTCACAGAAGTCCTGGAGTAGGTAGATAGGAGACTCGATAGAATCCTATTTTCTTTTCATTAGCCAGAAAACGGAGATTTAGAAATTTTAAAAACTTGACCCGACTGAAAAGAAATGGTGGAACTTGAAAATGACTTCAGGTTTTCTCACTGCGCAGAATATAGTCAAACACTGCTAGTTATATATTTCACCCTTTGTTCTCCCTGTGTGATCTGCAATAATAATCTGCTTCATGTTGATATTTACTGCTGTGTTGCTGACAACTACCTGAAAGAGAAGTTGGGGTGCTTCACTGGGCTGGAAAAAGTTTAGCTAAATCAGAGAGCAGGTCTAATTAAACAAGTTTATCTATATACTAGAGGCCTGGTGCACAAATTCGTGCACAGGTGGGGTCCCTCGGCCTGGCCAGCAATCAGGACCCATTGGGACCACCTAGTCCCTATCGGAGTGATCAAGGCCAGCCGGCCGGGGGGACCGCAGAAGGTTGGCTATGGGAGCACACTGACCACCAGGGTGCAGCCCCTGCATTGAGCGTCTGCCCCCTGGTGGTCAGTGTGCATCATAGCAACCGGTCGACTGGTCGTCCGGTCACTTTGGCTTTTATATATATAGATATAAAGCTCTCACTGGTGCCAATCTCACACGTGTTTTCATCTGTCATTGTCGATCGTGAATTTGGTTGACACTTCTATTATAGAAAAAAGGCGAATAGTGATATTAAAATATTTCTTCTAATTAATATCCTTTCAATGTGCACGAATTCGTACACCAGGCCTCTAGGCCTATATAATAAAAGGCTAATATGCATATCGACCAAATAGCAGAACGACTGGTGGCAATGACATGCACTGACCACCAGGGGGCAGACGCTCAACGCAGGAGCTGCCCCCTGGTGATCAGTGTGCTCCCACAGGGGGAGCGCTGCTCAGCCAGAAGCCCTGAGTCGGGCTCACGGCTGGTGAGCGCAGCAGCAGTGGCAGAAGCCTCTCCCGCCTCCACGGCAGGGCTAAGGATGTCCAACTGCCAAGTTAGGCCCGCTTTGGGGAGCAGGCCTAAGCCATCAGTCGGACATCCCCCACGGGCTTCCGGACTGCAAGAGGGTGCAGCCCGGGCTGAAGGAACCCCACCCACCCAAATGCACAAATCTTGTGCACCGAGCCTCTAGTTTTAACATAAGAGCCCACAAACTTGAGATTTTTTTTACTGTGTGGAGATGCCTAAAAAAATTCAACGCAGAAAATCATACTGTATTCCCTTTCCCTTTGGCTTGGTATTTGAGGTAAAATCAAGCTCTGGGGAAGGACTAGTTTAGATTTTATTTTTACAATATAACAGTAAAATTCAATATTTTTAAGTACAATAAAAACTATTTAGAATCTTAATTAGTTAACAAAGGTATGACTTTAATATTCCAAGTACAGTGGGGCCTTGACTTACGAGTGTCCCGACTAACGAGTTTTTCGAGATACAAGCTGTCTCTCGGCCGATTTTTTGCTTTGAGTTGCGAGCTAAAATTCAGGTTACGAGCCAGCTTCAGATACTCCACTGCTAGTTGGCTCAGCGAACGTCACAGTGAACGCCACAACATCAGCCCAGCATCACGTGTCTCACTCGTTCACTTTTTGATTTGACATATGAGTAATTTGAGTTACGAGCTCCGTCACGGAACGAATTAAACTCGTAAGTCAAGGCCCCACTGTATTATATACTTTTCCATTTGTAGTACCATAGTTATGTTAGCCCTTTCTGTTAACTTATTCAACCAAGTCATTTTGGTACATTAAATTATTCTGTTTTATCCTATCTGTAAGCTTGAGTACAAAGCATAAAAGTATAGAAATAAAATTTGTCTTTTTAAAATGCTGAGATTGAGGTAAAGATTTAACAATAATTACTTTCTCAAGTATCTCAATTTTTGGATTTTGTACCTCTCTACAACAAAGATTCCATACCCAACTCAAGAAAAAAGTAACCTATATACAATGCCCATCCCCAAATGTTTGTAAAAAATGTCAGAACAACCAAGAATGCTTGCCTGATTTAAAACACAACAATTCTTTTTTTTTTTTTCCTAATATAGCAATAGATTGCTACTAAAATATAATTTGGCTGTGGCTGGTGTGGCTCAGTTGGTTGGAGCAATGTCCCATACTCTGAAAGGTTACGGGTTCCATTCCTGGTCAAGTCATGTAAGGAAAACAACCAAACCATGTTCTCTCTCACATCGATGTTTCTCTTCCTCCCTTCCCCCTAAAATCAATAAGCATATCCCCGGGTGAGGATTGAAAAAAAAAACTGAACTGAACAAGCTATGCTGATGTCCTACCATGTTCATTAAATAAAATTTTACTTGTGACTTACCCTTAATATTTTGTTACAAATTAAGTCACTTTTTTCCATGTTGAATGACATCAAGGTTTAACAATGAGAGCTAAATTTATTTAAGATGAATATAAAATTCATTAGTCCATTTCATGAGCTAATATATAACTTAAAAAACCTAACCCAAACTTAGGCTAATACTTTTAACACACTCATTCAACACTTCCTTGGTACAAGGCACAGATATGGATTAATCTCACAAGCACTCTGCTAAGTGAAAGTGGTCAGACATAAAAAGACTACAGTCTGAAAAAGAAAAGACTATGTTCTGTATGATTCCATTGATACGATATTCAAGAAAAGGCAAATTTATATTGACAGAAAACATCAATAATAGTTCATGGGGGGGGGGAGGGAGGGAGTTGGAGAGATTGACTATAAAGAAAAATGAAAATGTGGGAAGTTATATCATGACTTTAGTAGAGATTGCACAATTATATATATATTTTATCAAAACTCAAACTGATATTTATAATTGTTGAATTTTATTGTATGTAATATACATTTCAAAGCTGTTTATTTTTTAAAAACATATATCCATCCATCTTTGCATATGCATAAAATATTTCTGAAGAATATGCAAGAAACTATTAACAGTATTTGCCTGCAAGAAGGAAGCCTGCTTTGGAGGGGTAAGAATAGGAACTGTATAGTCCTTTTATACCTTCTAAATTCGATAACAAGTGTATTTATTTCCTATTTGAAAAATAAATGTCCAGTTCCTAACTGTAAATTTGGATTAAAATAACTATTAAAAGTTGTAACTGCCCAGCTGGTGTGGCTCAGTGGTTGAGCATCAACCTATGTACCAGGAGGTCACAGTTTGATTCCAGATCAGAACACATGCCCTGGTCGATCCCCAGTAGGAGGCATGTAGGAGGCAGCCAATCGAGGATTCTCTCTCATCATTGATGTTTCTCTTTCTCTCTCTCTTTCTTTCTCTCTCTCTTTTTCTCTCTCCCTTCCTCTTTGAAATTAAAGAAAAAATGTTTTTTTAAAAATAGGAGATTCCCACTTTATGAGCCTTTAAAATAAATAAAATAAAATATGTAAATGTCCAATACTTTTACCAGCTACACATAAGGATAATTATAGCCATAGGGGCTCTATATTTTTATGACTCCTTTTTAAAATATATTTCTTTATTGATTTCAGGGAGGTAGGGAGAAGGAGAGAGAGATAGAAACATCAATGATGAGAGAGAATCATTGATCGGCTGCTTCCTGCAAGCCCCCTACTGGGAATGGAGCCCGCAACACAGGCATGTGCCCTTGGCCAGAATCAAATCTGGGACCCTTCCCACTGAGCCAAGCCGGCTAGGGCTATTTTTATGACTTTTGAAGTACAATTCCTTTAGAGTTAGAATTCCTAGAAATATAAATTTTGGTACAACAGTACATACAGGAAGAACCATTGAAAGTACCTCAGACTTCCAGGCAAAGTGACAAACATTACTTTTACTCTTTCCCCAAATCCTACTATAATAAGAGGAAACAGAAAAAAAAATTTTAAGGCTTAACCCACAAGTACAAAGAATGAGCGAGATAACAGCAGCAACACTTTTGGAAGCTACAAAGGAGACTAGTAAGTGACAGTGACTTAGCAGTCACAAGAAGGTGAATCCTAATTAATGGGAAAAACTCAAGAAGGAACCAAATTTAATTTACAAAGGCTCAGAAGTTGATTGTTTGAAAGACTGTTTAAGTAGACAATGATACAATCAGCAGTATCTGCAAAATGTGGGACAGTATACAGGATAAGGGACCTGTTTTATTCAACAATAAAAACAGTGTATGAAAAGCCCTGGCTCAGTTGTTTTTTCATGGTCGAATCCTCCATGCACTGAAAGGTTGCTGGCTTGGGGATTCCCAGTCCAGGAACAAGCCCAAGTTGCAGGCTCTATCCCCAGTAGGGGGAGTGCAGTGGGCAGCTAATGGATGTTTTGCTATCATATTGATGCTTCTCTTAAAAAAAAAAAAAAAAAAAAAAAGTGATCCAGATCCACTGGCTCAGTTGGTTGAGCGTTGTCATGTGCACCACCAAAAGGTTATCAGTTTGATTCTCAGTCAGGGCACATACCTGGATTGTGGGTTTGGTCCCCAATTACAGAAGGCAACGGATCAATATTTCTCTCTCACATCAATGTGTTTCTCTCTCTCTCTCTCTCTCTCTCTCTCTCTCAGAATGTCCTCAAATGAGGATTAAAAGATTGAAAAAAGCATATGAAAAAAGAAGGAAAGCTATATATTAGCAAAGACTTAAAAGATATCAACCAATTAGTTGACTTTGTTTATATATTGATTCAAACCAATCAAATATTAAAAAATCAAATTTGAAAGAAAAATTTTTTAACTGATTGGACATTTAGTATCAGGAAATTATTGTTCATATTATAGATATAATCATTGCATTGTGTGTATAATTTTTTAGAGTCCTTATCTCTGGGTTTCTCAATCTGGTACTACAGACATTTGGGGCCAGATAATTCTGGTTTTTGGGAGCTCTCCTATACATTGTAGGATGTTTAGCAGCATCCTAGCCACTATCTTCTAAATGCCAGTAGCCTTCCAGCTGTGGAAACCAAAAATGTCTACAAACAATGCCAAATGTCACCTGGTGGGCAAACTTGTCCCCAGTTGAGAACCACTGGCTTATCTCTCTTAGTAATACATTCTGAATTATTTACAGATAAAACCATATGACATTTGGTTGGCTTCAAAATAATCCAGTGAGGGTAGAAGAGATAATCAAGAATTAACACAAAATAAGGGATTATGGGGCACATAGAAATCTGTTATGGAACACTCAATGTTCGATTGTGCTTGAAAATTTTATTGCAGTTTATTGGACATCTATTTTATGTATTTTCCTATAGTGTGTTATGTTTGTAATAAGGAAAATACAAAGGAAAAAAGTTAATTACAAATTCTCATATCCTGTAGTTGGTTGTTTAAAAACTTTGGAAAACATTTTGGCAGTATCTTACAAAAAAATGAAAAGGCTCACACTCTAGAACCAAACAATTTTACTGACTATAAACAGAAACACCCATGTGTACTAAGAGACATGTATGGGGAATATTTGAAGCTTAAGTGTTTGCAGCAAAATCTTGGAAACAAATATCTATCATAAGGGAGGAATTTTTAAAAAATATATTGTTGGTATATTTGTGTTCCATGAAAATGCATGCTATATGAAATGTATACAGACAATCCCTGGCTTATAATGGTTCCACTTACAATTTTTTGACTTTACAATGGTGGGAAAGTGATACACATTCATTAGAAACCGTACTCTGAATTTTGATCTTTTCCTTGGGCTAGCAACATGTGGTATGATACTCTCATGACACTGGGCAGTGGCAGTGAGCCACAGCTCCCAGTCAGCCACATGATCATGAGGGTAAATAACCAATATTCTACAATGTACTATGTTGCTATCATTTTCTAAATATTGTGTTTTGGGTTTTCACATCCCATCATGTCTAAAAACATCCATCTGTGTCTCCTGCTTCTGGTGAAAAGAGGAAGGCAATTACTCTTGAGATTAAACTCAAGATAACTGCCCAACTATAGGCTAACTTAAGTGTTCTAAGCAAGTATAAGACAGACTAGGCTAAGTAAGTTATGATGTTCAGTAGGCTAGGTGACTTGCATGCATTTTTGAGAGGACATTTTCAACTCACAATGGGTTTATTGGAAAGAAATTCCATTGTAAATTGAGGAGAATCTGCACATTTCCTTAACATCTATGTAAATTTTGACAACATTCAAAACAACACTATATGTTGCTTATGGATAAAAATCTTAAAACTTTAAAACGTACAACTAATAAAATGATGTCTAGATCACTTCTCTGACTCTGGACTCCTCCAGTGAATGCCCTCCCCACCCAAGCAACAGGCTGGAGGGTTTGTTCTCTGGAGAGGATAAAACAGGTCTTAGAACTAAGAGACACTAACAAGGGCATGGAAGATGTATGAAAAACAGGAAGGTTAAGTGAACGTTTCCATACACACTTTGTTCACAGTGGTTCTGAGAACACTGTAAGCCTAGCCTATACCTTCCAGGCAGGAGATTAGATGATCCTCAAGAAAACTTGACCAACATAAGATAAAGAGCTATACAATTTACTGGCATTTGTGGTTCATCTGGAGAAATAGCCAGGCCAGTAAACCATAAATTGAATTCCACAGTTGCCAAACCTTACCCCCATATGCTCAGACCTTTTAATCAGTTTGTTATGCCCTACTCTTAGAGAATCAGCCATATGATTCATCTTCAACACCTTCAAAAACCAAAACAATGTAGAGGAAAAAAGCAGAAGGAAACAAAGACCATACAGGAAGAAGAAAATGTCAAAACAAACAACAAAAAACTATCTTATATACCCTTAAAGGTAAGAAAAGCTATTGCTCCTATGAAATAAGAATAAAATCCTTAAAACAAATAAACTTATATTCTGGGAATGAGAAAGTGTTTCAGAAAATAGATAAAAGACTTGCAGTATTATTTACAATAACCAAGATATAGAAGCAACCCAAATGCCCATCAATAGACAAGTGGATAAAAAAGCTGTGGTACATATACAATGGAGTATTACTTGTCCTTAAAAAAAAGAATGAAATCTTACATTTGTAACAACATGGATGGACCTACAGTGTATTATGTTAAGTGAAATAAATCAGACAGAGAAGGATAAATATCACATGATTTCACTTACAGGTGGAGTCTAAAGAGCAAAATAAGCAAACAAAGAACACAGAAACTGACTCATAAATACAGAGATCAGACTGATGGCTGCCAGAGGGGAGAGGGAGCTGGGGGGCTGGATGAAAAAGGTTAAGAGATTAAGTACAGATTGGCAGTCATAAAACAGTCATGGGATGTAAATACAGCATAGGGAATATAGTCAATAATATTGCTATAACTGTACAGTGCCAGGTGGGTGTTTAAAATATCAGGGAGCTCTAGCCAGTTGGCTCAGTGGATAGAGCGTCAACCCATGGACTGACGGGTCCTGGATTCAATTCCAGTCAAGTGCACATACCTTGGTTGCAGGCTGGATCCCCAGCTCTAGTCGAGGCACATATGGGAGGCAACCAATCGATGTGTCTCTCTCACATTGATGTTTCTTTCTCTCTGTCTCACCCCTTCCCTTCCACTGTCTCTAAAAATAAATGGAAAAATATCTTTGGGTAAGGATTAACAAAAATAAAATAAAATATCAGGGAGGCCACTTTGTAAAGTATATGACTGTCTACTCACTGAAACTAATACAAAATAATATTGAATGTAAACTGTAATTGAAAAATAAAATAAAAAGGAAGTAGATAAAAGACAAAGATGGAAAGTAGAAATGAAAATATAGGAAGACTAGTCCAAATCCATGCAATGTCCATAAAAATTCCAACTGTTTTTTTTTTTTTTGCTGTTTTATTTTACAGAAATGGCAAGCTGATCCTTAAGTTCATATGCGAATGCAAGGGACCCAAACACAAAACAATTTTGGGAAAGAACAAAGTTGGAAGACACACAGTTCCTGATTTCAAAACTTAATATAAATTACAGTATTCAAGACAGTATGGTACTAGTGTAAGAACAGACATATAGATCAACAAAAAAGAATTAAGAGTCCAGAAATAAAACCATACATCAATGACCAATTGGTTTTTGACACAGCTGCCAAAACAATTCAGTGGAAGAAAGAGTAGTCTTTTCAACAAATGGTGCTAGGAGAACTAATCCATACAAACGATGAATTGAGACTTCTCCTACCTCACACCATCTACGAAACTTAACGTAAAATAGATAAAAGACCACCATTTCACACCCGTAGAGATAGTTACTATAAAAACAAACAAACAAAAACAAAACAATAACTGTGGGTGAGGATGTAGAAAAACTGGAACCCTTGTGCACATTTAATGAAAATGTAAAATGGTACAGCTACTGTGGAAAACAGTATTGGCAGTTCCTCAAAAAATTAAAAATAGAATTACCATATGATCTAGCAATTCTACTTTTAAGTATATACCCCAAGAGAAGGGTCTAAAAGAGAATTTGCACACCCATGTTCATAGCAGTATAATTCAGAATACCTAAAAAGTATAAGCAATCCAGCCCTGGCCAGTGTTGCTCAGTGAACCAAAAGGTCTTAGGTTCAATTCCTGGTCAAGGGCACATACCTGGGTTGTAGGTTTGATTCCCAGTGCCAGTCACTTCCCTTCCACTCTCTCTAAAAATCAATGGAAAAAAATATCCTTGACTGAGGATTAACATATATATAATAATAAAAGTGTAATATGCTAATTAGACCAGACAGCCGGATGTCCTTCTGGACGAAGCCGGGGGACTGTGAGGGCAGGGCCCCTTGCATGAATTTTGTGCATCGGGCCTCTAGTAAATAAATAAATAAAAATGTAAGCAATCCAAGTGTCCAACAGTAGATAAATGGATAGGCAAAATGGGGTATATACATAAAATGGAATACTATTTAGCCTTTAAAAATGGAATACTATTTAGCCTTAAAAAATGGATGAGTGAACTAAGTCAGTCACAAATGGATAAATACTATATGATTACACTTATAAGAAATCTAGTCAAAATAGAAAAAGTTGATTGGTGGTTGCAAGGGGCTGAGAGGAGAGAGGATGGGGAGTTATTGTTTAATGGGTATACAGTTTCAGTTGTGAAAGATAAGAGAGTTCCCAAGATGGATGGTGATAATGGTTGCAGAACAATATGAATGTACTTATTACCACTGAATTGTATGGTAGCCTTGGCTGGGTAGCTCAGTTGGTTAGAGTTGTCCTGATAACACCAAAGTTTTGGGTTCGATCCCTGGTCAGAGCACATACAAGAATCTACCAGTGAATGCATGAATAAGTGGAACAACAAGTTGATGTCTGTCTGTCTCTCTCCCTAAAATCAATAAGTAAAAATATTGTTAATATGATAAATTTTGTATATCCATAAAGCAAGTGAAAAGGCAACCCACAAAATGAGAAAAACACTTTGCAAATTACATATCTGATCATGTTTTAGTATCCAGAATATATAAGAAATTCTTCTGGCCCTAACCGGTTTGGCTCAGTGGATAGAGCGTCGGCCTACGGACTGAAGAAATTCTTACAGCTCAATAAAAAGGCAACCCAACTTAAAAATGGGCAAAGGATACACATTTCTCCAAAGAGGATATACTAGTATATGGCCAATGAGCATATGAAGAGATGCTCAACATCATTTAGTCATTAGAAAAATGCAAACCATAATCACAATGATGTAACACTTGAGATGTACTAGGAAAGCTATCACCAAAATAATAAAGTAACAAGCACTGGTGAGGATGTAGAGAAACTGGAAACCTCAAAAATCGTTGGTGGGAATGTTATATAGTACAGCCAGTTTGGTTCTCAAAAAGTTAAACAGAATGACCACACAATTCAGCAATTCTACTTGTAGGCATATATCCAAGAGGAATGAAAACACATGCTCACAAAATTTTTGAAAAATAAGTTCATAGCAGTATTTTTTAATAGTTACAAAGTGGAAACAACCCAAATGCACATCAGATCATAAATGGAAGAATAAAATGTGTTGTATTTATACAATGGAATATTATTATTCAGCTATCAAAAGGCATTACATACTAATACATACTACAACTTGGCTAAATCTTGAAAACACTGAACAAAAGCAGCCAGACACAAAAGGTCTCATATTGTATAATGCAATTTATATGAGATGTCCAGAACAGGTGAATCCCAATTAATGGGGGGTAGGGGTGGGGATCAGTCCACAAAGTCCAACATCCAAAAATAGTTTTTAAAAAAGGGAGAACAGCCGAAACCGGTTTGGCTCAGTGGATAGAGCGTCGGCCTGCGGACTGAAGGGTCCCAGGTTCAATTCCGGTCAAGAGCATGTACCAGGGTTGCAGGCACATCCCCAGTGGGAGATGTGCAGGAGGCAGCTGATCGATGTTTCTCTCTCATCGATGTTTCTAACTCTCTATCTCTCTCCCTTCCTCTCTGTAAAAAATCAATAAAATATATTTTTTTTTAAAAAAAAAAAGGGAGAACAGAGAAAATGAAGTTAATGAAACCATGGGGGGAGGGGAGAAATGATTCAAGAAAAGATCTCAAAACTTCAGAACATACATTTATGGCTCAAAAAAGATCAACTGAATACCCCCCAAAATAAATGAAAATTGACCTACACCACCACACATCATGAAATTTTACAACATCGAGGACAAAGAAAACCTATAAGCTTTCAGAAATGAAACTGTTCACATATATATAGGATCAGGAACTAGAATGGTTTTGGATTGAACAGCAATACTGGAAACTAGAAGACAAGGAAAACACTGACTACAAAATAAAAAATAATGCCACCACTACTGGTGGTCCTATCTCAGGCTCTAAGATTAGAGAGATCAAGTTATGTTCATGGTGCAGCCTAAGAAACTAATAGCTGGCTCCTTTCCAAATGCCAATAAGCATTGCTAGCTTCAAGTTGTTCCTCAAAGTCTGAACAATTTTCTTAACCTTCTATCAATGGAATACTATTTATTTGTATGTGACCTCATACAATTTAATTTCCACATCAAGTTATAGATTCAATAAAGAATGAAAATAACACACATATACTGAAAAAATAAAAAGGTACTGCATAAGTATGTTTTGGGATTGCCACTGAAGTCAAACAGATTTTATTTATTAGAGGTTTGTCCTATATGATAGAAATAAAGGTCATAACTATTTCTCTCTTGAAAAGAAATTCAAATTTCGGTCTTAAGTCAATTTAATCAGTCTTATAGCAATTCACAATTTTAAAAAGAGCCTACAAACATATACAATATACTCCTGGTAAGATCAATAATTTAAAAGTTTTTATTTGTTATTCACAAAAGTGAAGCACAATGATTAAATATAAAAATAACCTTTCGGCCCTAGCCGGCTTGGCTCAGTGGATAGAGCATCAGCTTGCGGACTGAAGGGTCCCATGTTCGATTCCGGGCCAAGGGCACATGCCTGGGTTGCGGGCTCGATCCCCAGTGGGGAATGTGCAGGAGGCAGCCAATCAATGATTCTCTCTCATCATTGATGTTTCTATCTCTCTCTCCTTCTCCCTTCCTCTCTGAAATCAATAAAGAAATATATTTAATAAAATAAAATAACCTTTCGATGGACAGGAATCTGGCCTATTACTAAACGAAGTGATGATATATTATTGTCTTAATGCAATAGGTAAAGTAGGGGAGGTTCTAAAAGTAATTCCCCATCACTTACAACAATGCACCCTTATCAAAACATAAATATTTCTAAATATGCAAAGATGTCAAGCTCATTAATTATCAAGAGAAGCCATCGCTCCTGACTAAACTTTAACACTTTAAGCTAAATTAGGTAGGTCTGAATCTTAAGCTGGAGCAGAAAGTACATAGGTATTGGCCATATCAGTATCCAAAATCTTTTTTTAAAATATATTTTTATTGATTTCAGAGAGGAAGGGAGAGGGAGAGATAGAAACATCAATGATGAGAGAGAATCATTGATCGACTGCCTCCTGCACACCCCCCACTGGGGATTGAGCCTGCAACCTGGGCATGTGCCCTAACCAGGAATCGAACCATGACCTTCTGGTTCATAGGTCGATGCTCAACTACTGAGCCATGCTGGCTGGGCTAAAACCTTTTTTATACATAAAATATTTTATAATGAAAGATAAATTTTGGGACTCCAGATATTTTTAGGAGACTACTGATTACTAAAGTTAGCAAAAATTGTCTCAGAATAATAATACTAAACTAAAATTATGGTCTTAGTTTTCTCCAAGAATGGGCTATAGAAAATGCTATGTTCCCTAGCTTGGAAAAGTACTATGTGGTCACCATCACTGGGTTGAACTTCTGTTTTAAATTATGTTCTACATGACTAACACTACTGTTTTAAATAGTTTTTAATCTAATTATTTAGGTCAAATAAATCATGTATTTTACTTAGTTTTCTAAAAAATGGTGTCTGGCCAGAGTGGCTCAGTTGGTTGAGCTTGTCCTGTGCACTGAAAGGTTGCGGGATCGATTCCCAGTCTGGGCATGTACAGAAGGCAACTGATAGATGTTTCTCTTTCACAATGATGTTTTTATCTTACTCTCCCTTCCTCTCTCTAAGCATGTTCTCAAGTGAAGATTAAAACAAACAAAAAAAAGCACTGGTTGGTTTGGCACAGTGGTTAGAGCATCAGCCCTCTGACTGAAGAGTCAAGGGTTCGATTCCCCAAGGCATGTACACCTAGGTTGCAGGCTCAATGCCAGGCCCAGGTCAGGGTGCAAACGGGAGGCAATCAATTGATGTGTCTCTCTCACATCAACGTTTCTCTCCCTCCTCCCTCCCCTCCACTCTCTCTAAAAAAAAAGAAAAAAAAAAGAAAAGAAAAATCAATGAAGAGAATATTCTTAGGTGAGGATTAAAAAAAAAAAATGGTGAGGACATCCACAGAGGGATGGGCATGACCCAGTACAGGATGTCCAAGTCAGGACAGAGTTAAAAAGGGCATCTGCGGAGAGCAAGAATGGTATCTGAAGAGAATATTCTTAGGTGAGGATTAAAAAAAAAAATGGTGAGGACATCCACAGAGGGATGGGCATGACCCAGTACAGGATGTCCAAGTCAGGACAGAGTTAAAAAGGGCATCTGCGGAGAGCAAGAATGGTATCTATGCAGGTGAGCCACAGCAATGGGAGGTTGATTATATATAGGGGAACTGATCAAATGAGTTAATAAATATATTAAGAACTATAGAAGACAGGTTTCTCACTGTCAGAAAAAGAATACCAATACTGAAAAGAAGAATTATAGGACGAGTCCTATCGTATTGAACTGTAGCCCCAGGCAACTCTGAGCCAGAACCACCTAAGACATTCTCAGATTCCTGATCTTCAGAAATTATGTGATAATAAATGCTTATTATTTTAAAAGCTAAATTCTGGGTACTTTCCTATGCAGGATTAGATTAAAAAAAAAAAATACAAACAGGCTAAGTACATGTCTCCTAATAAATCACTTATTCACTATGAAGGGAAAAGGAATGCTGGTAGATATCACCTTAGTCAAGAGATGGAAGTAAAAATTCCCAGTAATGGGTCAAAGTAAAACTGCATACCCCCTGACAGAATCCAACCAAGATCATACACCACTTGATAGGATACAAAGAATGGGATACAGCACTGCTACTGTGATATTCCTTCGAAAGATATATGGCTTAAATCTGATCACCAGAAAATATCAGACAAACCCAAGCTGAGGGACATTCTCCAAAATAACAAATATTATAAGACATTGCTTTTACAATACCATGGAGTTGTGTATTTGTTTTTGTTTTTCTTTTCTTTTTTGGTTGGGGTGGTGGCAATGAAGTGAAATGCTAAACAGACAATATTGATACCTAAGATTTCAAGATTCCACCAATTCCATGGGTCGACATTACTGGACTATCATTTCTAAAAGTATCAAGGTCACGAAGCCAAGGAAAAACTAAGGGAATGAAAGACACTAAAGACAGATAACTAAATGCAAGGTAACTCTAGACTGGATCCTTTCCTATACATATAGGACATTATTGGCACAACTGGCAAAACTTGAAGGGGGTCTGGGAATGAGATGGTAGTGAGATCTCAATGGAAATTTCCTAATTTTGATGACTGTATTGTGATTGTGTAGCATAATGTCACTGTTTGTAAGAAATACGCATTAAAGTATTTGGGCTAGATGAGGCATCATGTTGACAATTTACTCTAAAATGGTTAAAGAAAAAATATTCTAAGTATTGTATTTGTAACTTTTGTAGGTTTGAAACTGTTTCAAAATTTTAGAAAATTAGCCCAACCAGTATGGCTGTGGTTGAGCGTCAAACTATGAACCAGGAGGTCACGGTTTGATTCCCAGTCAGGGTACATGTCCGGGTTGTGGTTAGAGAATATACTGGATTGAATGGTCCCCAAAAAGATATGTGGCACATCTTAATTCCTGGGAAATGTGAAGGTTACCTTATTTGGAAAAAATGGGTCTTTTGTAGATATAATTAAATTAAGGATTTTTAAAAAATTTACTTACTGGTTTTTAAAGAGAAAGGGAGAGAGAAACATCGATTTTGTTATTCCACTTATTTATGCATTGATTGGTTGCTTCTTTTTAAAAAATATATCTTTATTGATTTCAGAGAGGAAGGGAAAGGGGGAGAGAGATAGAAACATCAATGATGAGAGAGATTCATTGATCAGCTGCCTCCTGCACGCCCCCTACTGGGGATTGAGCCCACAACCTGGGCATATGCCCTTGACCAGAATCAAACCTGGGACCCTTCAGTCCACAGGCTGACGCTCTATCCACTGAGCCAAACCAGCTAGGGCGACTGGTTGCTTCTTGTATGTGCCCTGACCAGGGATCAAACCTGCAACCTTGAGGTATCAGGACAACACTCTAACCAACTGAGCTACCCGATCAGGGCCTTAAATTAAGGATCTTGCCCTAGCCAGTTAAGCTCAGTGGACAGAGCGTCAGCCTGTGGACTGAAGGGTCCCAGGTTTGATTCTGGTCAAGGGCATATGCCCAGGTTGTGGGCTCAATCCCCAGTAGGGGGCGTGCAGGAGGCAGCTGATCAATGAATCTCTCTCATCATTGATGTTTCTATCTCTCTCCCCCTTTCCCTTCCTCTCTGAAATCAATAAAAATTTGTATTTTTTTTTTAAATTAAGGATCTTGATAAGATCATCCTGGATTACATGTGTAAGCCTTAAATTTAATATTAGTGTCCTTATAAGAGACAAAAGTGGAGAAGACACACACAGAGGGTACGGTGATGAAGATGAAGGCAGAGACTGAAGGGATGTTGCTACAAATTAAGGAAGCCAAGGAATGCTTAACAGCCAGCCACCAGAAGAAGTGTAACCCAGAGGGAGTGTAACCCTGCTGATTTTGGACTTCTGAGCTCCAATACTGTGAGAGAATAAACTCTGTTGTCTTAAGCCATTTAGTTATTTGGTAATTTAGAGTAACCCTATGAAACTAATATAGATGATAAATAAGGAGACATTTAATCTAAAGGAAATCTATGATTCCCATTAGTATACTATTATTTTAAGGAATCTACTTCTAAACAGGTATCATTGTCACTTCTGTAAAACAACTCTGATTTTTCAAAAATGCCATCTGACATAAGCCCTTAAGAAGTTGGCAAAGGAATACTATCATTTATGCTGGCATGATGCTCTACAAGTGGTAGGGGGAAGTGCTCAAAGGACAGCAGCAGATACTTCTATTACAAGATGTTAAAGAGAATTTTTTTCACTTCTAAACCAACAAAAATATCACATGTATTAGAAACACATTCAGGAGACAATATTTTTAAGTCTGTTGAAAAAATTTGGAATTCAGTCCTGTTTCCCGCTTAGAAATATTATAAGACATTACTTTTACAACACCATGGTGTTTTCTTTTTTTTGTTTGGGATAGCAATGAAGTGAAATGCTAAACAGACAACACTGACACCTAAGATTTCAAGATTCTACCAATTCCATGGATCAACATTACTGGGCAGTTAAGCCACAGAGATAATTAATATTAAAAACTACCCTTTGCCCTGGCCACGTGGCTCAGTTGGTTGAGTGTCTTCCCTTACACCAAAAAGGTTGAGATTCAATTCCCGGTCAGGGCACATACAGGAGGCAACTGATCAATGTTTCTCACATGGATGTTTCTTTCTCTCTCTCTCTCTCTCTCTCTCTCTCTCTCTCTCTCTCTCTCAAAATCAATAAAAACATATCCTTGGGTGAGGATTTCAAAACAAAAACTACCTTTATGTAGTCCATATGTTCTTTCTACTCATCCTCTACAGGCTTGCAGGGTATGTGACATTATCTCCATTCTGTAGACAAGGAAGCTGAGGCTAAAGAAAACCAGCTAAGTGAGTTGCCTAAGGCCACACTGTTAGAACAAGACTCAGTAGGCATGGTGCTCCAAAATCCCACTATTTTGTCCCCACCACACCACTTGCTGTTGGCATTTCCTGAATGTTGTTGGCAAAACTGAATGCCTACTATACATCAGGCATTTAGTAATATGAAGGGAATATAACAACTAAGACAGACTTTGACCAGGAGAGCTAAGCCTAGAGGGGGGAATAATCAATCATGTCCAAATACTAAGAAACAGTTATAAAATGGAACCCTACTGCCTGCATGCCTGGGGTATACCTCACAGAGAAGCCTTTCTGTTGGATCTTCAATGATGAATAAAGAATTCAGCAGAATACATTCTCTGTATAAGGAAAAGTACAATGACTATAGGAAAATGATGCTGAGTAGGACCAATTAGAACTGTTTCCATTACAGTAATATTTCTCTTGAGATACTAATATGTATTATAGGAATAAAGGTGGCAATATTTTTTGCCCTAAATTCTGTCCACTTTTAATACTTAAAACAAACAAAAAACCCACCCTCACCTGAGGATGTTTACAAATTTGAGAGAGAGAGAAATATCAATCAGTTGCCTCCCCTATACACCCCAATCAACTGGGGGATCCAACAGCAACCTAGATATGTGCCCTGACCAAGAATCCAACCCGCAACCTTTTTGGTGTGAGGGACTATACTCCAACCAACTGAGCCACCTGGCTAAAGCCACTTTTAATACGTTTTTAAGAAATACTACATATTTCTGCATATTTAAAGGAATAACCTGCCTCAAGAAACTTGCGCACACACAAAGCAAATGATAACCAATGTTCTGGTGCACAAACAGCATTTAATCATAGGCCTTACTATTTGACTCCATAATCTCTCTTATTTCTTATTATAATTCAATATACATTTGAGAAGTTATTTTAATAAAAGATTATTGTATATTAAATATTTCTACTATACTAACCCATTCCCCACTGACTTATAGCTAAAAAACGGAAGTTATAAATAAAAATCAAAGTCGGCACTTTCAGCAGTGCGTCAGCCAGGGTGCAAAGGCACAGGACTGGCGCCATGTTCCTGACTGCACCACAACCGCATTCCTAGCCAGCAGTGGATCGAAAAGCAGCAGCGACTGCAATCTGTGTCCTTCCATGCGAAGCAGAACCTGGTCTGAGATGAAGGCAGAGAATCACTACTGGCCCCGCAGGAGTTTGGGTACATTGCGCCTTCAGGGCGGTTGCCTTCCAGGCCCATCAAGGCATCCAGCAAGGCCAAGTTCCCACAGCATAGGATGCTGATCAACCCTTTCAGCCACCTCAATGTTACCAAAAAGTGGTTCTAACCTGAGGCTGCCCAGGAACCACTAGAACAGTGGTTCTCAACCTTCCTAATGCCGCGACCCTTTAATACAGTTCCTCATGTTGTGGTGACCCCCAACCATAAATTATTTTCGTTGCTATTTCATAACTGTAATTTTGCTGTTATAAATCATAATGTAAATATCTGATATGCAGAATGTATTTTCATTGTTACAAATTGAACATAATTAAAGCATAGTGATTAATCACAAAAACAATATGTAATTATATATGTGTTTTCCGATGGTCTTAGGCGACCCCTGTGAAAGGGTCGTTCGACCCCCAAAGGGGTCGTGACCCACAGGTTGAGAACCGCTGCACTAGAAGAATGTGACTTTTGAGGAGACTTGACTTGGGGCAGTAAACATACAATAGAATATACAGATGATGTATTGTTGTATTGTATACCTGAAACCTGTGTAATTTTATTAACCAACTAGAGGCCCAATGCACGAAATTTGTGCACTGGAGGCAGAATATCCCTCAGCCCAGCCTGCACCCTCTCACAGTCCAGGAGCCCTAAGGGGATGTCCAACTGATGGCTTAGGCCTGCTCCCCTGCTGCACTCACCAGCCGTGAGCCTGGCTCAGGGCTTCTGGCTGAGCTGCACTCCCCCTGTGGGAGTGCACTGACCACCAGGGGGCAGCTCCTGCATTGAGCATCTGCCCCCTGGTGGTCAGTGCACATCATAGTGACTGGTCGTTCTGCTGTTCAGTCAATTTGGATATTACCCTTTTATTATATAGGATGTCACCCCAATAAATTCAATTTTTAAAAAGAATGTAAATAAAAATTAAAGTCCTTCGATTTTTAAACCCAAAGTCAGATTATTTTAAAATAAAACATGAGCAAAGCATAGACTTCTAGTTTTTTAAACTAGGTGGCCTATGAAACAATGTTGGTACTAGACTAATTGTATAAATATTGGAAATTGACAGCTTTCATTCTTTTGCTACAATGCACCTGCTTGAAACAAATTTTCATATTATACTATAATGAAAACAATATACAATAATATATTTAATGCAGAACCTGATGAAGATCCCTTTTATTATATAAGAAAACACGATTCTTCAAGTGTATCTTACTTTATAACAAAACGACAATGAATGAAGGTCTATCTTAATATATTTTGTTTTTAAATAATTTAATTTTGTGTTTGTGATATTTTGATTATATATTTTTATCAATTTACCTGGTACCATTTGTGCTGTCAATTTTAATCCAAGTGTGCATTATTTCATGAACTCATTTGTACCCATCAATAATAGTAGTTTGAAAAGTATTCTAATACAGTTGGAAAACACTAGATATGAGGAAAGAGGAGGCAGTTTATCACAATCTGAGGGAAATGAGTGATAACCATGTTAACTGTTACAAAAGTTAAATAAAAACTGAGGTATCCACTGAATCTGGCAATTAAGTAACCTTACTAATAAACTGTGAACAGACTATTCTTTCAAGAACTTTTTGGCACTGAAATGCCAGAGATGGGAAGGATAAAGAAGAGGAAGGCATTGGCTCTAGTGGGGGAAGGGAGTTAAAGGTTTTTTGTTTGTTTTGTTTTTAGGATGAGGGAAATCCTGGATAACTTTGGGTGCTGAGGGGAATTAGTAGAGAAGATAGTGGAACTAGGAGCACAGGGACAATTACTAGAGAGCAAGGATCTGGCAGAAAGAAAAAGATGGAAACTAAAGTTAGCTTGGCAAAGGGGAAACTATAGCTTATCCAGAGAAAAGAGGCTGGAGTAAAGAGAAAGAAGAACAATGATTAAGGGAATTTTCGAGCAATGGCTGGCTCTGTAGTCAAGAATGCTTTAATAGCCCTAACCGGTTTGGCTCAGTGGATAGAGCGTCGGCCTGCAGACTGAAGGGTCCCAGGTTCGATTCCGGTCAAGGGCATGTACCTTGGTTGTGGGCACATCCCCAGTGGGGGGTGTGCAGGAGGCAGCTGATCGATGTTTCTCTCTCATTGATGTTTCTGACTCTCTATCTCTCTCCCTTCCTCTCTGTAAAAAATCAATAAAATATATTTAAAAAAAATAAAATAAAATAAAGCACTTTATGGCTAAAAAGAAATATTTAAAAAAAAAAAAGAATGCTTTAATCTAAATCCTGGCTCTTCCTACCATAACCATATAATGATAGGCAAGTTTGTTTACTTCTCCAAGTCTCCATTGTCTCATCTAACCAGGGAGAACAGAATTCTAATAGGGATATTCAGGAGATTAAGTAATTCTGATACAGCGTACTCTAAATATGGTAGCTGTGGGGTTTTGTTTTGTTTTGAAAGGCTTCAAAGGAAATAAAAAAATTCACACTTAAAAAAACTTCTATTTTCTCTGTAAAATAGGTAATTGGGTCACCTACTGAGATTAAAAGTGTTTAAGGAGGCAAGAAAGTGATTCTTAACCTTTTTGGAGAGATTAACAAACTAATTTGACTCATGAATATATGGAGGATACAACATCCAAACTTTGCATAGTTTTAAGGGAGTTAGAGATACCTCTCCAACAATAAAGAGATGCTGAGGAAAAGATCTTCTGGTTCCAGAGCATAGTTTTAAATACCCAATTGTTTGAACACAAGAAAAAAATTGCATCTTCTATTTACATACCTAACTGCTATATAAGGGGTACATGGCCTGCCAAAAAGACACTGGACACAGTCAAGAAATCCAGGTTCTTGATCCAACCCTAGTAAGTCACAGGGTCTTTTCAGAAAGCAGCTCTAAGATGTGTTGCAGTGCTAAACTTTTATGATTTTACTAGGGGTCCCGGATTGCGAGAGGGCAGTTCTCAGGTGACACATTCTAGAATCAGGCTCCCTCCTCTCTAGTGCCAGGTGCGTCACCCGAGAACCACAGCTGCCGAGTCTCTGCAGCTCAGCAGCTCCTGTGTTGAGCATCTGCCCCCTGGTGGTTAGTACGCATCATAGCTACCAGTCGGCCCGGTCGCTTAGGCTTTTATATATATAGATTACTTGGTATCTCGATGACTCTGTAGTTAAAAGAACAAATGATATTTTATTTTTCTACATTATCATTTATCATGGCTTTGAAGGTTAGCCTAGGAACCTAACCAGCAAAACTTTATTTCTACAGAAAAAACAAGCGTGCTTCTGCATTTCTGCAGATGTTCCTGGCAGCATCAGGCATGAGTCAGGTATCCTAGGAACTGCCTAGGATATTTTAGCAGTCCTCTCTCTCTGGGCTAAAATATCCAGAAATGGACTTTGTCAACACTTCCTCTTTGTCAGGCAACAGTACAGTAATACTCAGGGGAGACTTTAAAGAAAACCTAGATTTGCCTGGATGGTGTTGCTCAGTGGTTGAGTGCTGACCTATGAACCAAGAGGTCAGGGCACATACCCGAGTTGTGGACTCTATCCCCAATAGGGAACATGCAAGAGGCAGCTGATCAATGATTCTCTCTCATCATTGATGTTTCTATCTCTCTCCCTCTCCCTTCCTCTCTGAAATATCTCTCTCTCTCTCTCTCTCTCTCTATATATATATCATATTTATTCTAGATTTGCCTGGATGGTGTTGCTCAGTGGTTGAGTGCTGACCTATGAACCAAGAGGTCAGGGCACATACCCGAGTTGTGGACTCTATCCCCAATAGGGAACATGCAAGAGGCAGCTGATCAATGATTCTCTCTCATCATTGATGTTTCTATCTCTCTCCCTCTCCCTTCCTCTCTGAAATATCTCTCTCTCTCTCTCTCTCTCTCTATATATATATATACATATTTATTTATTTATTTATGTTTTAAAGAAAACCTAGATTTACTAACAATTCCTCTTCAATGGTGGCTATTTAAATCACATGTAAATAGCAACCTAGAAAAGGAAAAGAAAGTTTTTTAACTCAATGAATTTTTTGTAAAGCATCCTTTTCTAAACAAACAAACAAAAATAATAACTTCCTGGAGATTTCAAGAAGCTTACCTTTTGGAATAAGACAGTATGTCTGCTTTCCAAGACAGAATTAATTCAAACAGCTATCTTCAGCCAACCACTGATTACATTAAGATTCCCAGTACTCCACGGGACTATTTGCAAATTTGTTTCATCATTTTGACTGGAATTCACTCAACCCTTACCTCTGATAATATTAATGTAATACTACTTGTATCACACTTCTAGTACAGTATTTTAAAATAAGTTTTTTAAAATTTAGTAAATTTGTAAGTGTTTCAACTCCTTTCCCATATCTTTAAGAATCAACCTTCAGTAATTTCCAAATCTTAGACATTTTGAAAGTATGCAGTCTACAGAAAGATGATTCATAACATGAACACATCATAATGAAGTTAAGATTAAGACGTAAACTTCTTCTATGGAATCAGTGCATCTACTAAATTGGCTTTCCCTATAACCTTACACATAACTATATAAAACCTAAGCAAAGTTAATTAGAAGTTTACATAAACTACCTAATCTTGCTCATCTACATAAAGCAATACTTTGAAACTTTTAAAAAGATAGAAAATATTATTTAATCCTTACACTCCTGATTACTTACTGAACCTCACTTTTGTTATTTTTAATTCACATATTAAACTGGTGCCTACCAACCTACCAAAAGAGTGTGCTGGTTGTTTTAAAATTTGAATTGGTTGTCAAAAATCTGGACTTGTTGTTTTGGAAGGAAGGAAGGGAGGGAGGGAGGGAGGGAAGGAGGAAGGGAAGAAGGAAGGGGAAGGAAGGGAAAGAGAGAGAGGGAGAGAGGGAGGGAGGAAAGAAAAAGAAAAGGAAGAAAGAAAGATAGATCTGGCAACATTAGGCTCACAGATTCTAGCAACAGCAACACTTGGAGAAATTTGGGTAGCAGCTGCACTCTTCTGACAGCACATGCAACTTCTAGCTCTCCCACCCCCACCCCCAATTCTCTTTGCTCACTGTAGTTACCTGCCTGGCCTTTATAACCATCAGAGTTTGAAATCTTTATTTTACTGAGAATTGTATGTATGTACGTATTTATTGCCTCTTAAGGAGCCTTAACAGAAGCTAGTCATAAAAATCTTTATCACGGTTACAGAGAACAAATTGATGGTCACTGAGAGGGGTATTGGGAGAATGGGTGAAAAAAAAGTGAAAAGGATTAAGAAATACAAACTGCCAGTTATAAACATAGTCACCAGAATATAAAGTACAGCATAGGGAATATAGACAATAATATTGTAATAACTATGTATGGTGTCAGGTGTATACTAGACTTATTGGGGTAATCACTTTGTAAGGTATATAAATGTCTAGTCACTATGTTGTACATCTGAAACTAATAAAAATATTGATGTCAACTGTAATTGGAAGATATATTTTTTAAAATCTTCAACATAGTAACAGACTAAATCAAGTCCTGGCCTGTATGGCTCAGTTGGTTGAGCATTGTCTAATGTACCAAAAGGCCGCTGGTTCAATTCTGATCAGGGCACACACCTGGATTGTGGGATTGATCCCCAGTAGGGAATGTGCGATCCGTGTCTCTCTCTCTCCCTAAAATCAATAAAAACCTATTTTGAAGGGGGAAAAAAAAGAAATAGACTAAATCAAGTAATGATCCTGGCAATAAAGCTATGTATAACAAATGTTAACTATAACTAGCAGAATACCATTAAAATGTACAAGGCACTGTTGATGTTAAGAAAAGTTTTTAGCATTCTAACTGGTCTGTCTTTACTCCTCTAAGAATCAAGATATTCAGCCTTAAACTGTTCCCAAGAATAAAGAAATTAACACTGTATTTCAACCTATGGTACTGTAAGAGCACCAAAAAGCCTCCTGCATATGTATATAACAAAAGTAAAAAGAAAAACAGGAAGCGAGTTAAAAAGGTCTCTGATCAACCAAAGAGACCACACAGTTCACAGAATACATGAAGCCCTCTTCATTCAGAGCCTACTGGATCTTATTTTAGACATAATTTTAATAAGCTCCGTGATCTGGTTTCCCAGCCCACAACAGATGAGATGCAGCCAACTAGAAAAAGTCTGGGGGTGGTGCTGCTAGAGGCAAACACTCAAAGCATCAAAATCAAAGCTCAAGACTTATAAAGTCAGCAGAAAAACCTCAAAACATACCAGGCTGGGGCCATTTGCTGTTAGATACAAACAATCCCAGAGGGTCCCGATCCCTGCACAAAACTACACTGGATGTTCATAATGACCCTCTTTGGTACACTGTTAAAACATAGGTCAGGAGATCTTAAAGTGTATATCAAAATGAAGTCCATCAAAAGCTATTTCCAAATAAGACATGGCATTGTCAAATTCACAGAATACTATTTCCCTCTGTCAAAGAAACAAGACAAGGAATTCCTCAAGATGCCACATGTCAAATGTACTTGTTCTTAGCAAAATTTTATTAGAACCCTGATGCAGCAGTTCTGATAGTTGAGAGGGTATTCAAATAGAACTAGTTTTTCCAGAGAATGATAATTGGGAAGGTTCAAGACCAAGTCCAATTATATAAGCCACCTAAACCTAAGTCTTTTGGGGATTCCATTGTAGATACATTACTAGGGCTGAGGATAAGATAGGATTGATCTCATCCATACCTAGGTAAGTCTGCAACTTAAAATTGGTGTCATACAAAAAGTTTGAGGGGAAAACCTTCATTTTGTTTTCACAATCTTATTGACTGGTATACCAAATAAATTTTATTTTTCTAATCCCTGGTAGTCTCAGAAGCTGAACCATACTTAAGGAGGGCTCTAGGTAATAAACCAGGGAGAAAAACGGTTAATATTGGGTTTCAAAAATTCAATTATCATTGTATAACCTTGATTTCCCTTATTAAAATTTGTATACGGTCATATTTTAGAGAAAATTTAGGTAATATCTAGTAACTCTAAGGAACCATATTACTGGGGGCAAATATATTTAAAAATTAAAATGCATGTTTTGAGAGCTATTCCCTTCTCTGAAAGAAACACAGATATCAATCAATGTAGAGATGAAAGGCTACATTTCTTGACTGTAAGTTATTACACATTATACTCACTCCTCTTCAGGTTTTAAAATAAGTGCACAATTTTCTACAGGTAGAATCTCAAGTTGACAACTTCCCAACTAGCCTCTATCTATAGGAACCTAGTAACTCCTAAAAGCCTTAAAAATAATGCATATACATTTTTACTTCGATTACCATTCCTGGATGGGCTCCTGCCCCTTGAATGGTTCTTTAAGAGATATTAGATTAAGGTTCAAGCTTCTTTTAACAAATAACCTGCTTCGTTTCAGTACAAGATTTACTCTTTCTAAATTCTGCCCTTTTTCATTTGTTAGAAATCAAAGAAGCCAAAGAATTTGGTAAGCATCTAACCTAATTTACAGTGGGATTAATTTCACTTTAAAGGTCTTTTATCAAGAATGAAATGAAGACCAACTGCTGAGCTGCAGTGTTTAAATTGTCCAACAATCTGCATTTTCACTGAGTTTAAGGCAAAGTGAAAACTGGTTCTCTCCCCCTTGTATCTCTATCCCATCCTTCAGGACATATAATCCCAGGATCTACTTCTAAGTGGCTAGATTTAATACAGCCAAATGAAACGCCAAACAAAAATCACCAGTGGCACTTCCCCACTTCCTTAAAGAAAGAAAGAAAGAAGAAAAAAGATAGCGAAAGATACTAGAAAGTTACAATATTGGGGGGGTACCCTAAATTTTAAGCCAAGCCAATATTACAGAAGCAGTATTAGGAAAACCTCCGTATAAATAACTAAATAAAGAACCCTTTGTCTTAAAGGGCAAAGAAGTCCTTCCCAATGGAAAAAATCTAGCAAAATCCCTTCTAAATTAAAACGGCCTCTCTGAACGTATCACCTAATTTAATCTTAAAAGAAAACTGCGTAATGTTCTCCAGTAGCTTTCAATGCTCGTTTCTACCCCTACCCTCGCCAATCTAACAGCTTTTCTATTAGATCCATTCCTGCAAACTTGCAGTGTTAATTTCTGACTACACCTGGCAATCTCAAGGAATAAAATGCTTCTCCCTCGACTTCCCTCCCCATCAAAGGACTCGTGTGTTCTTCCCTCTGAACTTCCTACTCTAACAGTTTCTGGGCAGGTAGAGTGGACCGAAGTGCGCGGCCTCGAGGTGGGCGAACTTAAGAAATACTGTGGGTTGGACAAAAAGGCTCTGTCGGTCCATCTGAGGTACCAGCCCCGAGCTCAGGTGGTTCCGCGGAGGGGGCCAGGAGGAGGGTCGGGGAGAGAACCGGCCAAGATGGGGCGAGCGCC
>NW_005370597.1:1867990-1868684 GCF_000412655.1 Myotis brandtii | reverse complement strand
GGATACGGGGCCGCCCCTGTGAGTAGCTTACGTGCCTCCGCCGTCGCCGCCACGGCCGCGGAGAGGCTGACGCCAAGAAGCTCAGGGAGGAGATCTCGCGAGAGCCGTTGCGCGGGTCGAGGGTCCTCACGCGCCGTGACCCTGGATTCTCTTACTTCGGGTCACCCACGCGAGTGTCCTCGGAGATCGGTAAACGTTTAAAGTGGAATGTTTTCCAGGTCACTTGGTCATCCCCATAGCATAGACCGATCCGGGAGGAGGCAGTAATGCCCGCTGCATCGTTCCTGAAGGAAGAAGGGACTTGCCCAAGGTCACACAGTTCCAACTGTGGCAAAACTGGGACTCGCCAGATCCTCTTCCCGAAGCCGCGTGGTCCCAGTCTGCTCCACTGTAACGCGGGCAGCCCTGAGATGGCTTTTTTGATCAAGGCCTCAGCTAGATGACAACTTGAATGTGTCTCAGACTTGGCAATCGTAGAAGTGCCCAGACCTCACTTTGGTAAATTGTTGCAAACAAGCACTGTACGCCCTGGCCAGGTAGTTCAGTTGCCTTTTAGAGCAGTGATGGTGAACCTATGACACGCGTGTCAGAGGTGACACGCAAACTCATTTTTTTGGTTGATTTTTCTTTGTTAAATGGCATTTAAATATATAAAATAAATATCAAAAATATAAGTCTTTGTTTTACTATGGTT
>NW_005370597.1:1846794-1867675 GCF_000412655.1 Myotis brandtii | reverse complement strand
AGAGCCAAATTTTTTAAACTGAAACTATATAGGTAGGTACATTGTTATTAACTTAATTAGGGTACTCCTAAGGCTTAGGAAGAGCCACACTCAAGGGGGCAAAGAGCCGCATGTGACTCAGAGGCCGAAGTTTGCCAACCACGGGCCTAGACCTATAAACCAGGAGGTCAGGGCACCTGCCTGGGTTGCGGGCTCAGTCTCCAGGAGGCAGCTGATCAGTGACTCTCATCATTGATGTTTCTATCTCTCCCTCACCATTCCTCTCTGAAATAAATAAAAATATATATTTTTTAAAAAAGAAACAATCAATGGTTGTTTCTCTCTTTTTCTCACTAAAATGAATGGATGGATGGATGGATGGATGAAACAAGTACTGTACCAATTACCTCAGGGAGAGGGGGAAATCTTGCACAATAAAATAAAATGTGTGCTCCAGTAGTTAAAACCACTCTGTGGTTTAGATCACCATCAGGAGCAAGCCTAGAAAACCTATTCTGGAGGGGGTATTTTAGGAGGTGGAGGCAAAAAGCTAATTCACTGAGCAACTACTCTGTGTCAAGCCCTACATCAGGACCAGTGACGTATGAGGCCAGGCCTGATCTGGGAGGTGCTAACTATTTGGCTGGAGACACTCTCACGGGGAAAGTAATAAGGAATCTTTTCCTGAGAGATGATACCCACATTCTCAAGCGTACCCCGAGGTTTTCTGACTCTAAATCTGTGGTTTTTTTTCTCTGTCTGGAAGGGACCTTGAAGATCATTGATTCTAACTTCTAAATTTAAAGAGGAGAAACTGGAGCCCCTAAGAGAAGGATCTTGCCCAAAGTTACACAGTAGGGCAGTTAACAAAAGTTATGCTGTTTCACTTACTGAGTAGAGAAGGTTAAGCCAATAGGACAGGGCCACTGTGAACTCAGAGGAGGGAAAAACTGTATCTAGTCATCCAGGGTGGGTGTGTTTGAGGTTGGAGGTGATGAGGAACATTCCACAGCCCCAAATCTTTTCTTCCTAATAAATGTGAGGGAGAAGTAAAAAAATTTCCATCAGTCATATTTAATTTTTATTTTATTTTTTTTAGCCCTGGCTGGGTAGCTCAGTTGGTTAAAGCATTGTGTCAAAGTTTCAGGTTTGATCCCTGGTCAGGGCACATACAAGAACAACCAATGAATGTATAAATAAGTGGAATAACAAATCTCTCTCTCTCTCTCTCTCTTCCACTCTCTAACATCAATAAATAAAAGCTATATATATATATTTGTGTAAGAAATACAGGTAAGCAAAAGGAAGGAAATAAAAGTGAACCATGCTCTCATCCAATGATTATCTATTTTTGACATTTGGTTTATGTCCTTCCAGTATTTTTTCCTTACATATAAATTATACATATTTTTCTTTGAAAAAATAGCATACCATAAAACTATTTGCTAATCTACCTTTATTTGAAAATAAAAATTGTAAATATTTAAGGTGGACAACATGATGATATGATATACATAAACACAGTGAAATGATTTACTATAGTTAAGATAACATATCCATCTCCTCATTTTAGCAGGGGGTGAGAACACCTGAAATCTTTGGAATCTACTCTTAAAATAAACTATATAATGAATTTTTCTTTTTCAATGCACATTTCTATCATTTTAATAGCTATGTATTCTATCATATAAATGTACCATATTTATTTAACTGGTCATACTTTGGGAACATTTAAGTTGTTTCCAATTTTAACTATTAAAAATATTACTATAGCCCTGACTGGTGTGGCTCAGTTGGTTAGAGCATCATCCCATATACTGAAAGGTTTCAGATTCAATTCCCATAAGGATAAACAAATATTTTTAAAGTTAAAAAATATGTTACTATAGTGGATATCCTGTAGTTAATCCTTGTACAACTCCAAGAGGACCTCTTTAGGATAAACTAGAAATGAAATTGCTGCATCAAAAGTAATCAGATTTTTGCATCATTATATCCATCATTTTTTCATGAAGGATATCAGTTTATAATATTTTTTTTATAATATCTTTATCAAGTTTTCATGTCAAGGTTATTTTGGCCTCATAAAATAAATTGGGAAGTGGTTCCTCCTATGAAAGACTTTCTGTATGATTATTTTTTCTTCCTTAAATATGTGGTATAGTTCACCAGTAAAGACATCTGGCCCTTGAGTTTTCTTTATGGAAAGAGTTTGACACTAAGTTTTATTTCTTTAATAAATATAGGGTATTTAGACCTGGCTGAGTAGTCCGAATGGGTCAATGAATGCACAGATGGGTGGAGCTTATGTTCTCTCTCTCTCTCTCTCTCTCTCTCTTTCTCCCTCTCTCTCTCTCTCTTCCTCAAAATCAATCAATAAATAAAAAATTAAAAATAAATAAAGATGGGTATTTTTATTTTTGCTTCTTGTGTCCGTTGTAATCATTTGTGTTTTTAAAGGAATTTTTCCATTTAATTTAAGTTGTCCAATTTACAGTATTAGAATAAAGTTACTCATAATATCTTATTTTTTCCCTCACCATCTGTAGCATCCATAATTATATTCCTTTTTGTATGCCTGATATTGGTTATTTGTGTTTTCTCCATATTTTTCTTGATAAATCTTACTAGAGATTTATCAATTTTAGTAATCCTATAAAGAACCAAATTTTGACCTTGTTTTCTCTGTCTATTTCAGTGGTTCTCAACCTTCCTAATGCCATGACCCTTTAATACAGTTCCTCATGTTGTGGTGACCACCAACCATAAAATTATTTTTGTTGCTACTTCATAACTGTAATTTTGCTACTGTTATGAATCGTAATGTAAATATCTGATATGCAGGATGTATTTTCATTGTTACAAATTGAACATAATTAAAGCATAGTGATTAATCACAAAAATAATATGTAATTATATATGTGTTTTCCGATGGTCTTAGGTGACCCCTGTGAAAGGGTCGTTCGACCCCCAAAGGGGTCGCGACCCACAGGTTGAGAACCACTGGTCTATTTTCTATTTTATTGATTTCTGCTCTTATTTTTTAATATTTTTAAATTTATTGATTGATTTTTAGAGAGAAAGAGGAAGTGGGGTAGAGAGAGAGAGAAACATCGATGTGAGAGAAACGTTGATTATTTGCCTCCTGTATACACCCCAACCAGGGAATGAACCCGCAAACTGGGTTCCTGACCAGGAATCGAACCCATCACCTTCCAGTGCACTGGCCGATGCTCCAACCAGCTGAGCCACACTGGCCAGGGCTCTGCTCTTATTTTTATTATTTTCTTTCTTCTACTTATTTTTTATATAATTTGTTATTTTTTAAGCTTCTTAAAGTAGGAGCTTAGATCACCAATTTTACACTTTTCCTTTTTTCTAATATAAGCACTTTCTAATAAAGCATTAAAAGCACAGTGTTTTTGCTGTATCCCACAATTTTATGTGGGTTTTTTTTTTCATTTTCATTCCCTTTAAAATAGTCTAATCTCTCTGTGATTTATTCTTTGACCAGGGTTGTTGTTTTTTTTTCAAATAGTTTGGAATTTATTAGTCATCAGGGAAATGCAAATTAAAATTATTATGAGATAACATTTCACACTTACTGGAATGGCTAAAATAAAAGATATTGACAACAATAAGTGATAGCAAGGAAGTACAGCAATTGGAACTCTCATACATTGCAGGTAAGAGTGTAAAATACTATACCCTTTTGAAAAACTGTTTGGTAATTTCTTATAAAATTAAACATATATCTACCATATGACCCAGCAATTCTACTCTTAGGTATTGAAAACATGTCCACAAAATGACTTGTACACAAATGTTCATAACAGCCTTACTCATATATAGTCCCAAAGTGGAGACAACCAAATTCCATCCACAGAAGAATGGGATAACAAATGATGATATATTCATACAATGGAATTCTACAACAACAAAAAAGGATGATCTATTGATACACTCAACAACAGGTATGAGTCTCAAATGATTATGTTAAGCAAAAGAAGAAAGACACAAAAAAATATGAGCTGTATAAGTCCACTTATATGAAGTCCAGAAACAGACAAAACTAATCTTTGGTGTTTGAATTGGTTGCTGTTATTGGAGAGATCATTTGTCCAGAGAGGGATTGAGGAAACACACACACACACACACACACACACACACACACACACACACACAATTGTCAACACTCATGGAATTAACATTAAATATCTGTACATTTTATTTGTAAATTGTATGTATGTAATAAAATAATATAAAAATTTTAAGAGTATACAGAATTTTTAGGTCTTATTTAATAGATTTCTCCTTGGGGTGATTTTTCCTCACACTCACCCTGCATGGATCTTATAGCCCTCAGTTTACCTTCCATTATCCTACTGAAATTGTGAGTACACTGCATATGCTTGGAGTTTGATCTCCCTTGTTGGTAGTTTACCCAACACTGTAAGCATTATAGTGGTTAAAGGCTTTCTCTTGGCAAAGATGTTCCCAGAGCTGACAGCTGTGATTAAATGCTAGAGGACACTCTTCTCAATGGCATATGATTGCTATGGGTTGAGTAAATAGTAGAGCCCAAGCAATTTGGAAACTGATTTTAGATCTCAGTAGCTCTATAGGAGAGTTTATTGTATCTTATTAAAAATGACTGAGTAAAAGAGTATTAGGTAAACTAGGAACTGATTTTCTAGCTGTATCAGTATGATCCCTTTTTGTGATATTTTCTAAGGTATAGTGTTAAAACATAAAACTGTCCCCAAACATTCCAGTCTCTTTAAGATAGTACCACCACTAGAGGTTATTATTAGAGACCAATCTATTTCCTTAGAAACCCAGTTTTATGAGTTTGAAGTAGCTCTTTTTTTCATGATAAAAAAATCAGAACAGTGGGTTAGCAAAGAAATTATAGTATTCAACTTATATTCTTTTTGTTCAGTCACTCTCTCTTGCTATATACAATTTGGGGTGTGTTCTGCCTACCATCATTTATTCTATTGTTGAGGTCTGGTCCAATATCCACACTCTACGTCATAGGAATTGCTAAATAAAGAAATGACACTAACTTTGCCACCTGACTCCTACAACACTTCGTTATGTTTGTTGGCAGCCTGATTTTATCCTAAAAGTCATCTTTGAGGAAGTTTTCCTTACCAGTCACCCCAGACTAGGTTAGGTGCCTTTAGATTAGAGTCCTGCCATCAGAGATTAATCACACATTATCATAATGGTTAGACAACTGTCTCATTCAATAGATGGTCAGTTTCTGGAAAGCAGAGATATTGCCTCTTTTGTTCCTCTTTTTAATCACCAATGTCTGGCATATCAAAGATACTTGTTGAATTAATTAATAAATGACTGGCTGAATGAGCAGCTCAAGAAACCTTTATACTCACAAGTTGTTGGATAAAATAACCGTTCCCTTAAAAAACAAACAAGCAAAACCACTCGGACGTATGTCCAGATTTTATGTCACAGAACTATAGTTTAACCCAGTGTAAAGGGGTTCAAAATCTAATAGGAAAGAGAAACACTCTTTACTGTGTCCTTGGGGAAGATATATTTGTGCAAAGCGAGACTTCCTCCTGGTGAAATAATTGGAAATGAGGAGATGTTTGTGCACACCTGTGCTTCTTCCCTTACTGAAGTCAGCGGTGCTGAGAGGTAATGTAATTAGTGACATTGTGGTTTAGAACTGGGGCTTTGCAATCAGTGGGTTTGAGCCCTATTCTGCTATTTATAGTGTGAAGTTTGCTTAAGTCACCTGGCCTCTTAAAACTCAGTTTTTCTCATCAGTAAAACAGGGATGACGTTAGCATCTTCATATGATTGTGAGATTAAATAACGAAAGGTATGTAGAAAGTTCCTGGACTGAAGGAAGTACTCATCAAATACTGGCTATGATGATGATGGTGATATTTTTTCTTTACAAAAGCAGTATTTTAAAAGACTGGTCCCAGCCAACATTTACCTTTGAAAGATGTCTACAACATCAGTCCCTATGAAACTGGGATTGGTGTTCCTTTCCAGATTCTCAGAGCCCTCAACCATTGACTGCTCTTTCCTGTGGATCTTGTGGCTGGGATGAGAATGCCTTAGCAAAGGGGCAGATCACTTCCCGCAGGCTCAGCCCGCACACCATGTGGCAGAAATCTTGGGGGCTTTCCTGGAAAACAAACAGCCTGGCCATTCAATCTAAAGATAGCCCCCCCCCCCATGCCCTGGCCGGTTTGGCTCAGTGGATAGAGCGTCAGCCTGCGGACTCAAGGGTCCCGGGTTCGATTCCGGTCGGGGCAGGTGCCTTGGTTGCGGGCACATCCCCAGTGGGGGGTGTGCAGGAGGCGGCTGATCGATGTTTCTCTTTCATCGATGTTTCTAACTCTCTATCCCTCTCCCTTCCTCTCTGTAAAAAAATCAATAAAATATATTTTTTAAAAAAATAAATAAATAAAGATAGCCCCCCCAACCTCCTTCTGTATCCTGGAGAAGAGGTGGGTAGACAAGGAACACTTGAGTGGAAGACAATGCATGTACAAGTTGGTCACCAAATCTGTTATTATTATTTGGTATTACTCAAAGGGAAAGTTTAAACAATTTAAAAATGTGACTCTGTTAACTTTTAAGCCTGCTGCTTAAATAAAGGATTTACCTATCTGTAAAAGTGGCTAACATAGCAAAGGATGTGGACAAGTCATGTATTTATCGTGTGTGGAGCGGTGGTGGAGGGAATTTGTAAAGACAAGAACAGAAAAGGACTTCTGAGTCCCAGAGGAGTAGGGGAGGAGCCTTGGAGAAAAGGACAGGGGTGTTGCCCTGGAGGGGGAGAGGCAGGGTCTAAGGTCAATGAGGCAGATGAGGTGGCAAAGCAGTGTAGACAGCAGAGTAAAGTCCCTATTTCTGAGGAGTTGATGATTCTTACAGTTTATAGCTTAAAAGGGCCCAGCCTTTTCACTACTGGGAAAGAGATAAGTACCGAGAATTTAAAATCCAATGGCTTCAGCAGCAAACATGATGTATAGTATAACACTATTTGTGTTTTCAATAGTGTATAGAGACTACACAATATAAATTATATATGTGGTATGCGCATAGAATAACATTGTATTTGGCGTCTGAGAGGATTATGAAGGACTTTTGTGTTCTAAACCATACATTCCTGAAATGTTGAATGTTCTATGCTGAGCATGTATTATCTATAATAATAAAAGTATAATATGCTAATTAGACCAGACATCCTTCCGGATAACCCTCCAGATGAAGCTGGGGCTACCAGGGAAGCCCGGGTCCTGGGTGCCTGCAGTTGGAGAGAAGCCCAGGTCCTGGGTGCTGGAGGGAAGCCTGGGTCCTGGGTGCCAGAGGGAAGCCGGTGCCGGCAGCAGGGGGAAGGAAGGCCTACTCTTGCACAAATTTTGTGCATTGGGCCTCTAGTCCTATCTAATAATAGAGAAACATGGTAATTAACCGTAACTTCGCTACCCTTCCCATTGGCTAATCAGCGAGATATGCAAATTAACTGCCAACCAAGATGGCGGCCGGCAGCCAGGCAGCTGAAGCGAACATGAGGCTTGCTTGCTCCAGTGACGGAGGAAGCCAAGGTTCCCCGCCTGCCGCAGCCCAGCTCTGAGCTCCAGATGCAACAATGTTGCAATTATAGAAGCTAAACAAACCCAGAAACCTGCTTTCAGCCGCCAGCGGGCTCAGAGCTTAGAGCACCAGTGATGGCAACAGAGTTTCAATTATAGAAGCTAAACAAACCCAGATACCTGCTTTCAGCCAGCCACAGCCTCAGAGCTGGAGCCGGCTCTCAGCTCCAGTGACAGCTATAGAAGGTAAATAAATCCCAGAATTTAAAAAAAAAGGAAAAAAAAGAGGCTGGGAGCTTCAGTCGCCCGCCAGCCTGAAAACGGCCCTCAGCCCCTCACCCAGGCTGGCCAGGCACCCCAGTGGGGACTCCCACCCTGAAGGGGGTGTGACCAGCTGCAAACAGCCATCAGCCCGTCATCCAGGCTGGCCAGGCACCCAAGCGGGAACCCCATCCTGATCCGGATCACCCTTCAGGGCAAACCAACGGCCCCCACCCATGCACCAGGCCTCTATGCAATATAGTAAAAGGGTAATATGCAAACTGACCCTAACAGCAGAAAGACTGGGAATGACTGGTCACTATGACACACACTGACCACCAGGGGGCAGACGCTCAATGCAGGAAGTACAGCGGTGGTGGTGGGAGCCTCTCCTGCCTCCTCAGCAGCGCTAAGGATGTCCGACTGCAGCTTAGGTCTGCTCCTTGCTGGCAAGTGGGCATCCCCCGAGGGCTGCCGGGCTGCCAGAGGGATGTCTGATTGCCAGCTTAGACCCAATCCCCCGGGGAGCAGGCCTAAGCCAGCAAGTGGTCACCCCCGAGGGGTCCCAGACTGCAAGAGGGCACAGGCCAGGCTGAGGGACCCCCTACCCCCGAGTGCACAAATTTTTGTGCACCGGGCCTCTAGTCCTATATAATAAAAGGGTAATATGCAAATGACCAGCTAACAACCTGGAATGACTGGTTGCTATGATGCACACTGACCACCAGGGGGCAGACACTCAACGCAGGAGCTGCCCTCTAGTGGTCAATGTGCTACCACAGGGTGAGTTCTGCTCAGCCACAAGCCAGGCTGACAGCTGCGAGTGCAGCAGTGGTGGCAGGAGCCTCTTCCACCTCCTCGGCAGCACTAAGGATGTCTGACTGGGAGTGGGCTGAAGCCGCAGTAGGACATCCCCCAAGGGCTCCCGGGCTGCCAGAGGGATGTCTGACTGCCAGCTTAGGCCTGATTCCCCCGGGGAGCGGGCCTAAGTTGGCAAGTGGACATCCCCTGAAGGGTTCCGGAGTAGCACAGTGGCAGGGGCGGGGGGCCCCCCCCCCCCCCCCAGAGTGCACAAATTTTCGTGCACCAGACCTCTAGTTTTATATAAAGAAAAATAAGCCTGGCCCGAGTGACTCAGTGGTTGAACATTGACCCATGAACCAGGAGGTCAGGGTTCGATTCCCAGTCAGGGCATATGACAGGTTTTGGCTCAATTCCCAGTAGGAGGCATGCAGGAGGCAGCCAGTCAATGATTCTCTCTCATCATTGATGTTTCTCTTCCTCTCCCTTTTTCTCTCTCTGAAATCAATAAAAATACTTTTTAAATAAATTAAATTTTTAAAATCAGGTAACATGTAATGATAGCAAAAAAATTGAACACAGGCTAACTATTCATCAATTGGGAAAGGATAGAGAGTACTATAATTCATACTACAAAAACTATGCCGTCATGAAAAGATTGGGTTTCATCCATATGTACCACTGTAGAAGAACTATCACAATATTATGAGGTTTTTAAAAAAGCAACTGTAGCACTGGCTGGTGTAGCTCAACTGGTTGAGTGTCGCTCTGTGCACCGAAATGTTGCTGATTCGATTCCCTGTCAGGGCACATGCCCAGGTTACAGGTTTGGTCCCAGGTGCCGGCAACCCAATAAATGTTTCTCTCCCCCTCCCTCCTTTCCACTATCTCTAAAAAAATCAATGGAAAAAATATCCTTGGGTGAGGATTAACAACAACAACAAAAGGCAACTGTACACCTGAAACTAATATAACATGGTATGTCAGCTATAATTAAAAAATAAAAAATATGTCCTGGCCAGGTAACTCAGTTGGTTAGAGTATTGTCTCCTGTCAGGGCACATACAAGAATCAACCAATGAATGCATAAATAAGTGGAACAACAAATTGATGTTTCTCTCTTTCTCACACACACACAAATCAATTTTTAAAACTAAAAAAATAAAAACAAAAATATTCTTAAGAAAGCAACTGCAGCCCTAGCTGGTTTGGCTCAGTGGATAGAGTGTTGGCCTGCTGACTGAAGGGTCCCGGGTTTGATTCGGGTCAAGGGTACGTGCCCAGGTTGTGGGCTTGATCCCCAGTAGAGGGCATGCAGGAGGCAGCCAATCAATAATTTTCTTTCATCATTGATGTTTCTCTCCCTCTCTGAAATCAATAAAAATATTTTTTTTAAAAAAAGAGAGCAACTGCAGTGAAATGTGGTTGATATTTTATTTTTGTGGATTAAGAAAGTCTCAGTAAATTATTATATATTAATTATATATTATATATTATATAATCACATATATCCATGAAGCTGTACATTTATGATTTGCACAATTTATTCTAAGTTATACCTCAATAAAAGTTTTTTTTAATCTTCATGAAATTCCGGTTACATGTGTCTGTGTGTATGTATGTTAGAATGTGCATAGAAACATCTAGACCAGTGATGGCGAACCTATGACACGCGTGTCAGAAGTGACATGCGAACTCATTTTTTTGGTTGATTTTTCTTTGTTAAATGGGATTTAAATATATAAAATAAATATCAAAAATATAAGTCTTTGTTTTACTATGGTTGCAAATATAAAAAAATTTCTATATGTGACACGGCACCAGAATTAAGTTAGGGTTTTTCAAAATGCTGACACGTCGAGCTCAAAAGGTTCGTCATCACTGATCTAGACAGAGAAGACCAAATTTTTAACCAGTTACTTCCTTATCCTGGGGAAAGTGAGGGAAGGTTCTTTCACATTTTGCTTTGCATATTCCTACAGTATTTACATCCTATATAATAAAAGCGTAATATGCTAAGTGTCCCACCAGTTGACAGCTTGACCAGTCACTATGACCGCTCACTGACCACCAGAAGGCAGACACTCCGACCAGTAGGTTAGCTTGCTGCTGGGGTCCAGCCGATGGGGACTGGGCGAGAGGGCCAGACGTTCCCTGGAGCCCTCCCGGGTCTCTCCCCGGCAGGCTGGCCCCCATTGGCCAGATCAGGACTAGGCGAGTCAGCCCCGATCGCCCTGATCGCTGGCCAGTCTGAGCTTCTAGTTTTAAAATATAAACATGATTTGCTTTTGTTATTAAAAACAACAGCAAAAGGAAATAGAAATTATATTCTTTGTCTTCTGTGGGGTTCCCTAAACCACTCCATTAATTTTAAGGGCATTCCACTGTCTCCCCTCCCTCTCCATGGGTAAAGAGGATGAAGACAACATTCTAAACGCTTCAGGCAAATTGTGTCCAGGCCAGATCAAGATTTTGCTGATTTCTCTCTAATTTATATTAAGGAAATTGAACTTTTGATTGAAGTCGATCTTGTTTAAGGGAGAAAGCAGACGAATCTTAAAGCTATGGTCTTATGACTTTGTAACATTAAAATTAGGATTTGGTGGCGAAGTTCCCCGTGAATGGTATCACTTTTTAAAAATATATATTTTATTGATTTTTTACAGAGAGGAAGGGAGAGGGATAGAGAGTTAGAAACATTGATGAGAGAGAAACATCGATCAGCTGCCTCCTGCACACCTCCCACTGGGGATGTGCCTGCAACCAAGGTACATGCCCTTGACTGGAATCGAACCTGGGACCTTTCAGTCTTTCTAAACATCTATTTTTCCAATGCCCTAGAAGCCTTCCTGGGGAAATATTCTTGTTTCAATAAAAGTGAGCCTATGGAAACAGGCATGGAGACCTGAGAGGCGGGGATGGCTTTGAGAAGCGTCAGTCACGAGTGATAAAGCAGACTCTACTGCCCGGTCCTTCCCTACAGCTTGGGCTGGGTCCAGTCTGGTGTCGACGCTTGGGCAGCTGCTGCCCTCCTGCAGGGTAAGGCTAGGGACCAATAGGAAGCGCATCCTTCCTCTGCAGCCAGCCCTACGTGCAATCCAGGATCCACACGGATTTAGAGGGATGGCTGGGCCCAAACGCAGCAGAATGACCAAATTGATGAACACAAAATAGGGCCACGAAAGGGGGACATTCTAAGAGAGACTGGGGGCCTACCTGCCAAGCTTTCTTTCAGAATAATGTTGTGACTGATGTAGGATAACCCAGATCCATCATTAGGGCATGGAGGAAGGGGTGCCTCACTACCCTTACCTCCCCATGAAATAAAAATGTTTAAAATATTTTTACTCTGATTATAAGTGTTTGTTGTAAATGAGTCTAACTGTATAGAAACCTATAGAGCTGAAAATTCAAGCTCCCTTCCCTAATTCTAAATTCCCAGGAATAACCACCATTACAAATGATGTGTATCCCTCCAAACTTTTTAATGTAAATATTGTATATATAAATATATATATGGCATGACATAGTGGTTAAGAATACAGGCTGACTTTGACAACCAACACTTAATCTGGACATCAGTTTTCTCAAATATAAAATGAGGATAATAAGTAATAATTGCTATTTTAATTTTTTACATATGTGGACTCTCACTACATAGATGGTTCTATGAATGTACTGTTTTAAGCTTATTTTAAAACATTTATAGATTCATAGGAAGGAGCAAGAATTATACAGAAAATGTCAGTGTGCCCTTCATCTAGTTTCCCCTCCTGGTTGCATCACATAATTATAGTACAATATCATAACCAGGAAATACTTCTGGTACAATGTGTGTATATAGTTTCATGTCATTTTATTACATGTGCAGGTTCCTGTAATCACCACCAAAATCAAGATTCAGAACTATTCCATTACCACAGTGATTTCCTTCATAATACTTCTTTATAGTCACAACGACCACCCCAGCATTTCTACCCGTTGGCAATTACTTATCTATTTTTCACCTCTATAATTTTGTCATATAATAGAATCATATATATATGTTATATAAATAGAATCATACAGTATGTGACTTTTTAAAAAATCCTCACCTGAGGATATGTTTATTGATTAAAGAGAGAGAGAGAGAGACATCAATGTGAGAGAGAAACATTGATGGGTTGCCCTCCTATATGTGCCCCAATCGGGGACCAAGCCTGAAACCTAGGTACGTGCCCTGACAGAAATCAAACCCACGACCTTTCGGTGTATGGACGATGCTCCAACCAACTGAGCTATACCAGCCGGGGTCAGTATGTGACATTTTGAGGATGGCTTTTCTCATTCTGTTTAATGCCCTTGAAATTAATCCAAGTTGTGTGCATCAATATTTGTTCCTTGCTGTGTAGTATTCCATTTGGTAATGTACTTTTAAAAATGTTTTAAATTGTGGTAAAATGTACATGACAAAAAATTGTTATTTCAACCATTTTTAAGTGGAAAGTTCAGTGCCTTTAAGTACATTCACATTGTTGTACAACTATTACCACCATCCATCCAAATAAATTTTTAAAATATATTTTTATTGATTTCAGAGAGGAAGGGAGAGAGAGGTAGAAACATCAATGATGAGAGAATCGTTGATCAGCTGCCTCCTGCACGCCCTGCAACCTGAGCATGTACCCTGACTGGGAATCATGTACCCTGACGGGGAAACTCCTGGTTCATAGGTTGACGCTCACCAGCCGGGCTTCACCCAGATCTTTATATGTCTCCTGCTAAACGCTTCACAACTGTTCTGGGAGTAAGATACTATTACAGACTGGAGAAAGAAGGCTGAGGGTCTTTAACTACTCAAGTGACAAGGTAACAAAAGGGTGCAGGGGAGGGGGAGACTGAGACTCTGAAAGCAGTGCTCACTACCTCCAGGCTGGCTTCACTTCCAAACCTGTCCATCTGTCCCAGTGCCGTACTTCAGCTCCCCTTAACCCAGTGGTTCTCAACCTTCTGGCCCTTTAAATACAGTCCCTCATGTTGTGACCCAACCATAAAATTATTTTTGTTGCTACTTCATAACTGTAATGTTGCTACTGTTATGAATCGTAATGTAAATATCTGATATGCAGGACGGTGTCAGGCGACCCCTGTGAAAGGGTCGTTCGACCGCCAAAGGGGTCGCGACCCACAGGTTGAGAACCGCTGCCCTAACCTCTGTATCAGATTTTTCCAGGATCTTCTCTCATCTCTAGACCACCCACTGGGATTTTCAATACCCCCTCATCAATCATTGTCCCTCCAATTATTCAAGACCCTCCTGGAATCACAAAGTATTAGCTCCCCAATCCCTCCCAGTCCAGCCCTGCTCTCCATCCTTTCTGGGTCTAGCCAATCCCCTTAAAGATCAAATGTCACCAGTGAGGGAAGAAGCTCTGTGGAAATCTCCTCCATTCCTAGGTCAGCTGCTGGCCCTGGCCAAAATGTGGCTCTTGGGGAAGGTTGGGAGGTGGTCAGGCAAAGTTTCAATCCTCTTTTGTCAAATTCCTCCTTCCCAGGGTAGCCAAGTTTGGCTCCAATCCAGGCAGCTCACCAGCAGGGTTGAGGGTGGGGAAAAGCTTAGCTTATTCAGAATTCTTGCTCCACCACCTGCTAGCTCTTGAGCTTTGGAGAAATCACTTACCAACTTTGTGTCTCATTGTCCTCATCCAGAAATTGGAAATAAAGATAATATTTACTTTTGTTACTACCGTAACTAGCTAGTTATTAGTGATTAGAGGCCTGATGATGCATGAAATTCATGCATGAGTAGGCCTTCCTTCCCTCGGCTGCCGGCACTGGCTTCCCTCAGGCACCCGGGACCCAGGCTTCCCTCGCAGAGGGAGGCCCTGCCCACCCACCCCAGCCCACCGGCCGGTGGCCTGGGCCTCCCTCTTTGGGGTGATTATGGAGCCCCCCCATTGATCATCCCACCGGCCGGTGGCCTGGGCCTCCCTCCACGGGGCAATCATGGGAGGATAGCTGGCCCCCGACCAATAACATTGCACTCGCCTTGTCTGGCCTGGCACCAATAGGTGTCATAGCATGATCCCGGATGGTCGTTCCGCTGTTCAGCTGTTTGATCGATTTGCATATTATGTTTTTATTATATAGGATAGGAAAGGGGCAAAGGGAGGCCAGACATTATAAGCATGGTCATCTGGGGAGCTTCACAGGAAGCTGCAACTTCACACTTCCCAGGGAATCACCAGTCCATTCTCTGCAAATCACTGGGGGAAGGGATCAGGCAAAGGGGGAAATGTGGGTGCATGCACAGTGAAGTCCAGGTGACATAGGGAAGGTGCTTACCTGTCGGTCTAACCTTGGAAAAAGATATTGGCTAGAGGGGGTGAAGCTACTGCAAGAGTGCAAAATCCTGAAGGGTTAATTGATTAAACTCTTAGTTATAACCCCAGACAAAAGAGTTCTCTCTCTCTCTCTCTCTCTCTTGTGATCTTGCTTGTTTGTTCTTGCACTCCTCTTTCTCACTTGCTCCATGACCTGCACTCACCTCCATAGCCATGTGGCCTTAGCAGCCATGGCCATGCAGACCCACACGCAATGGACTGCAGCTAGGAACACAAGCCAACCTATCCAGATGCTGGACTGAACTGCGGTTTAATATGGAGTGGAGACCCTGGGCAGTGGCTTTAATTCTTGCCCCGCTGAAGACACAGCTGGACTTTTTCTATGGTGGGACGGAGGGAAATGGGACCTTGGAAGGGAACCCCTTTAATGTTATATCATCAATAAAGCTTCCCGCCATACCCCATCCTCCCGTGTGGCCTCAGGAAATTATTGTCCCCGTGGTACCCCAAGAACTCCACTTCCATCAGTAAAAGGTGGGGATACAGAGGGCACCCACAGATAAAACTTTGGTGAAAATTAAGTTATGTAGTGCCTGGAAATTATTTAGCGCAATGCTTAAAATTAAATGCTGAGAAAGAGCAAAGTGGTTTAGAGCATCAGGTTAGCACCATTGGCCCCCATGGAGACACTCCTGTTGTCCCCACTCCCAAGAGCGAGGTTTGCCTCCCTTGGAAGGCCCTGGAGGATGGGGAACTGGGGACTCATGCAGGGAAGCTGGAGTGGAGGAGGGGGTAAATGGTTATTTTCATGGAGACCTGTGCATGCCCAGCTGCGTGCGGTCTGGGCCTCTCTGGTCTCTGTCCAGCTGTGGACTCAGCTCCTCAAAAATACCAGGGCTCTCTTCCCTCCTGGTCTGTACACAGGTTCTCCTTGCTTAGACCTCCTCCACTTCTTTCAGATTGAGTTGAAAGGTCACCTCTCTCCTGCTCTCCCCAAGCCCTGGGCATACTTCTGAAACAGCCCTTCATGAGTGGACTTTTACCTGTCTACTTCTTTGTTCCTCCAATCAGAATGTATGCTCCTATGGTAAGGCAACTGGCACAGAGAAGGGGCTCAATAAATACTTCTTGAATACAGAATGAAAGACTATCTGGGCATACTACAAGCTCAAGGCAACTTTAGGACCTGGCATGGTGGCATGAGAGAGAAGAACAGCCCAGAATAAGTCAGCCTTGAAGATGGAGGAGAGGGAGTGACTGGGGGCAGGGGAGGCTCCTCCAGTTACTCTCAAGCTACCATCCACAGGGGCCTGGTTTAGGGGCATAGGACTTCCTAAGAATGCTCAGGAGAACCTGTGCTTATATATCAGCTTTCTCCTCTGGCCTCAGAGACCTGCCTATCCCTGCTCCTCTGTTGGGGGTTTTGAGTCTCTCCATGCCATCCAGGGCAACGGGGGAAGACATCTTTGTACTCTAGCAGCACCTTGTCACTCTGTTTTTGACCCATCAGAGAAATCCCAAACTCAATCCAGACAAACGTCTTATTACAACCTCAAGGAATGAAAGCCAGAAAGCCAGGCTCAGACTGCAGTCCCGCCCATAGGGAAGGCACTAAGGGAAACCAGACAGCAGGTGCCCTCTGGAGCCAATAGGGACCTCTGCCATGTCCTGAGTCTTCTCTGGGTATAGAGTCAAGGAATTCTGCCCTCTGCCCTCAAGAATGTCTCCATCTGGTTGTGGGTTGTGGGAAGGACTTGAATTGGGTCTGAATTACCGTAGCAACAATAATAACAGCTATGATTCTTATTGAATTCTTACCAGGTGCCAAACACTGTTCTAAGCATTTGGCATGCAGCCTCTCTCACACCTCAAACAATCCCTTTGCAGATTGGGAAACTGAGGCCCAGGGAGATTAATCCTGTCCATACAGTTGAAGGGGTGGGTATAAAGCAGAGTGGTTGAGAGGAGGGCTCTAGGAAGTGATGCACATTCAGTTTGGGGCAGACGGTGCTGTAGCTTTTTGGTTGGAAGGAAAGGCATGTGCTAGAGGTATCACCATTGATGGGTAAGTCCTATTTGCCAGGCTAAGGTGCATGTACTTGGTCCTCTAGGCTCCACATCAATCGCTCCTGTCCCCTGTGTTTCTATCTGAGGTGGTCAAATGCTATGATTTGACCTAAGGAACTGAAGGTGGGAATCCTGGTCCCCTACAGTCTGGCTGTGGCACCTTAGGCAGGTTCCTACTCTCTGTGTATCTCAGTCCGATCTCAGAAAGAAGCCTCATTTGGGCACTTCCGACCGAGCCCATGGTTCTTTATTCATAGCTCCAGAGCACAATTAATCTCAGATGCAGAAATGGTTTTTAATTAACTTAAGTCTTTTCCCTAAATAGTCCCCTTCCTCACCTCACAGGTACCCCTGGGACACAGGACGGGCATCGAGGAAGGAGACAGGAGAGAGAGCAGAGGCTCTTCTGTCTATGTATCTCTAAGTGGATGAAGTGTCTAGCCCCCTCCTGCAGTTCCAATTGGTCCCCCTGGTTAGACCTCAGGCTCAGAGAGACAGCATCTCTTCTTCCTTCTCTTCTTTACAGTCTGTATTCATCTATTAATTTATTCACTCACTCACTCACTCATTCATTCATTCATTCATTCATTGAATGTACCTAGCTTTGTACTAGGCCCAGGGATACAACCATGAACCAAACGGACAGATAGGAGGTGAAGCTGCCTTTGTCCAAGTCCAATTGGCCACCAGGTGTCACCAGTGCCAGTCACAAGGCCTCTCCAAGGTCTGAGGAAAGATGAGCTAGAATGGGGAAGTGTGGATGGGTGAACCAGAAGCAAGTTCCTCAAATGGAAAAAACAAAACACTCACCTCCTTGCCCTTCCCCCACCAAAAATATACCCTCATGACTTCCTGAACAGCCCAGCTTGTCTGGGACCTTGGCAACTCACAACCTTTGTCCAGTCTGGAATTCTCTTTGCAGTCCGTCCCTCACAGAGAGCTGCCAGGCTTCTCGGAAACCCCGTTGATGACTACAGCTCATCTCTTCTTATCTTAGGAACCAAAATTTGGCACTCACGTTGATTTGCCCTAGTTCTTCTGCCTCCTGTGGTCACAGAGAGGAAGACTCTTCTGCCCCAGACAGCCCTTCAGACACTTGAAGAGATTACTCAAGTCCCCTGAGATTCTTTGTTTATTCATCATTCATGACTATATACAGAGCATTTACTTTATATTAGGCCGTGGGTCCACAGCAGAGAACAAGCAAGGTTGCTTCCTGTCCTCCCATTGCTTTTAGTCTGTCCATGAAATCAACAAGCAAACCAGCAGTAACAATAAAGTGTGCACGAGGCCAAATAGGAGAGATCTGAGCTGACAGGGAGCAGGAGGCATTGCCCTCAGCATGGGGCCTGCGAAGACTTCCTGGGGAGATCTCCCTGTGGTCGGCAAAGAGTGAGCAACTTCAATGCTGTTCAAATATCAATGTTTTTAAAGAAAAACTGGAGAGTTTTGCTGGTACCCTGAGCTTAGTTTGCTCATTGGGGAAATGCAGTATCACGGGGACAAGTGGAGTGTTTGGGGGGCAGGAAGAGCCATTCAGATAGTGAGAAAGAGCATGGAGTATCAGGAGACCCAATCGGGCCCAGTCTCGCTGGAATGTACTAGTCCAACTGAGGAAGGAGCAGTGAGGCAAGGAGCCCAAAAAGAAGGAGGAGGTACCTTCAGGTCCTTCAGCAACTTCTGGACACCAGGGTCCAATGCCCAGATTTGGTCTGATATGAGGTCTGGGGAACCACGAGGTCATCTACCTTAATGCAGACACTACATTCCCATGAACACAGCCTAGGAAGGCAGCAGCCTTTTGATGGTGACTTACACATTTGGTTCTCTAGAGCCCTTAAGGATTCTTCTCTCAAACTGCTAAGAGGCCAATGTGTCCCCATCTAAGGATCACACAGCTGAGTGAATGAAACTCAGACGGAACTGTATTCCCATTGTTCTCTTGCTCCTTCTCTTTTTTCTCAGTTTGAATTACCCAAATAATATGCATTAATTTTAATAAAAATGTACAAATACAATAAACAAAGTAAAATTCTAAAATTACCTTGTATGATTGTATTTGTTGCTGTGCAACAATGACCCCAAAACTTAGTAGCTTCAAACAACAAGCATTTATTCTCTCATAGTTTCTCAGATTCAGGAATTTTGGAATGGCTGAACTGGGTTTCTCATGAGGTTGCAATCAGGGTGTCAGCCAGAGATGCGATCGCCTGATTGACGGGCACTGGGATTTCGTTCCCAAAGTGTCTGATTTTCACACTTGGCAACATGTTCCTGATTGCCTTGTAGCTCACCACTTGTACCTCTCAGTAGCTGCTTGAGCGTCTATGACATGGCAGCTGACTGTCCCCAGAGCAAGTGATCCAAAAAAGAGAATAAGAAAGAAGCCACAAAGCCTTTTATGATCTAATTAGTCCTACGCTCTTGAAGGAAGGAGTATCAAAGAATTTGTGGATATCTTTTTAAACCTCCAGAGATCCTAAACCCCTGCCAAAATAATCATTATGACTATTTTGTTGTATTAACAATCAGAATTTTTCTCATGCAAATATACGTCTACTTTAAAAAATAAAAATGGTATCACATAATACACATACTGTGGTTTATTACTATTTTACTTAATGTTTGAATAGGTGATAATGTGCACAATATAAAACTTGAAAGGTACAGAAGCACCAAAAAAATGCAGTTTAAAAGTGAGTCTCCTGCCTGGTTGGTGTGGCTCAGTGGATTGAGCATCATCTCATGGACCTAGAGGTCCTGGGTCCTATTCCCCATCAGGGCACAGAACCGGTTGTAGGCTCGATCCCCAGTAGGGGGCATGCAGGAGGCAGCCAATCAATGATTCTCATCATTGATGTTTCTATTTCTATCTCCCTTCCACTCTATCTAAAAATTAAAAATTAAATAAAAATTTTTTAAGTGAGTCTCCCTCTCTTACTTCCTTCAGTAACTCAGTTCACTGCCTTCACCATATTACAAACATGCATATCAATCCTTTTGTTTCAACACTCACTGTTCTGCAACTTGCTCTTTTCCGTCACTATATCTCTCTCAGATATTTCCATATCAGCATATAAAGAGCTGTCTCATTTATAAAGAGATGCAGCCTGGCCGGTGTGGTTCAGTGGTTGAGTGTTGACCTATGAACCAAGAGGTCCCTGGTGATTCCCTGTCATGGCACTTGCCCAGCTTGCGGGCTCGATCCAGTGGAGGATGTTTGCGGGGAGGGGCAGCTGATCGATGTTTCTCTCTCATAGGTGTTTCTCTCTCATTGGTGTTTCTACCTCTCTATCTTTCTCCCTTCCTCTCTCTCTAACATCAATAAAACATATTAAAAAAATCTATATTATAAAAGGCCTATGGCTGTAACGCCATAACACTGTAATGACCAACAACCTAACAGGGAACCAGGTGGGTGGCAGCGGTGGCCAGAGTGAAGCAGCCTGGGTTCCGGGTACCTGGTGGCGTCAGCCAGAGCAAAGCAGCCCCAGTTCCAGGTGCCAGAGGAAAGCCAGTGCCAGCAGCTGAGGGAAGGAAGGCCTACTCTTGCACGAATCTTCGTGTATCAGGCCTCTAGTAAATAAATAAAGAGCTGCAGAGTATTTCCTTGAATGGAAGTACCAGAGTTTATTTACTATGTACTACTTTGTAACTATTATTGTGACTTAAAAATCTAATCTAATAAAATGCAAATTGACCATACCTTCGCTATGTCCCAAGCCACGTCCACCTGTCAATCAGAGCAACTATATGCAAATTAACCCAACCAAGATGGCGGCCAGCAGCCACGGAGCTGGAGCAAGCAGGAGGCTTGGTTGCCCCAGCAATGGAGGAAGCCAAGCTTCCCACCGGCCCTGGCCA
>NW_005370597.1:1803560-1845894 GCF_000412655.1 Myotis brandtii | reverse complement strand
CCGGGCCTCTAGTCCTATATAATAAAAGCGTAGTATGCAAATGTTCTCTCAACCCAGAGTTCATTTGGGAGTTTGACCAGGGGGCGGGCCAGCTGGGGGAAGGGAGGGAGTATCCAGTGGGCAGCTGCTAGGGACCCTACCAGTGCATAAATTTCATGCACTGGGCCTCTAGTATACTATAAATGTCTTTATTTGTCAGTAAATCTAGTGCTACATTATTATTTTTGAGGTTGCTCACCACGTACTGTCATTTTGTCATAATTCTATATAATAAAAGGCTAATATGCAAATAGACCAAGCAGCAGAACAACAGAACAACCGGTTGCTATGATGTGCGCTGACCACCAGGGGGCATGCATGGAACATGGCAGGCGTTGGCGTGGCGAGATGGTGGAGAAGATAAGTAGGGGCGCTGGGTGCTGTCATCGGGGTGAGCCTCTGGTGGTTACTGAGAATTCTTTTTTTTTTTAAATATATTTTATTGATTTTTTACAGAGAGGAACGAAGAGGGATAGAGAGTTAGAAACATCGATGAGAGAGAAACATCAATCAGCTGCCTCCTGCACACTCCCTACTGGGAATGTGCCCGCAACCAAGGTACATGCCCTTGACCGGAATCGAACCTGGGACCCTTGAGTCTGCAGTCCGACACTCTATCCACTGAGCCAAACCGGTTAGGGCTACTGAGAATTCTTTGCTCCCACACACCACAGTCCCACCCAGCGCTCGCACTGCTGCTGGCACTGGCCCCAATCACCCCACACCATCAGCAGGTGTGAGCAGGGCCGGGGCTGTCAGCGCATAGGAGTGGTGGCAGCGGAAGCAGGGCTGCCACCAGAGAGGGGACCGGGGGCTGCAGCGGGAGGGGTCGGGCGGGGGTGTGGAGGATGGGCCAAGAACCACCCCTGTGAGGCCCACCACAGCCTCACAGGCCACAGTTCCTTTCAAGGTGCACGAATTTGTGGACTGGGCCCCTAGTAATATGATAAGAAGACAGACACATCACATAGTGTATGATTCCATTTATATGAATGTCCAGAATAGGCATATCTATAGAAAAAGAAAGTAGATTGGTGGTTGCTTGGGGGTGGGGTGAGTAAGGGTGGTTGAGATGTGATGGCTACAGGGTTTCTTTTGGGGGTAATGAAAATGTTCTAAAGTTGATAGTGGTGATAGTGCACAACTGTGTAAATTTACTAAAAACCAATTAATTGTGCATTTTAAATAAGTGAGTTGTATGGTATGTGATTTATATCTCAATAAAGCTATTACCCAAAACAAACAAAAAACAACTGTAGATCTCTCCACCCTGCTGAATATCTCTTTCCAGGAGTAGGTGGGTTTATTATTTACTCCCTGAAGATATAGTAGCTAAGCCAGATGTGCTTCTTCACCCCCAGCCGTGCATCATGAAGACCCTTTTCTCTATCACATCTACTAAGTTATCATCCTGTCCAGGAAAGACCAGGACACACTAGTTGACTCCATGATGGTGCAATGAAATTATCACAAGGAGGTGGCTAGGGTCAGACTCAGAGCCACTGATGGATGAGACATCAAATATCTGAGTCTGCTGCAAAGGTGACTGAAGCCCATGGTAGAGGTCAAAGTGACAGGGGCTAGCAAATCCAGGAGTGATTGTTAAAGGTGATGATGATGATGGGTGTGGTGGTGGTGATTAGCGTTAGCAGTTACTGAGCATTTACAAGAAGTCAGGTCTACAGTGACATTATTTCTTTCCATCCTCATGACAATCTTCTGAGATAAAAGTTATTACCATCCCTATTTGAGGTATGGGGAAACTGAGGCTCAAAGAAGCTAAATAACTGGGCTAAGGTCCAATTGGATCGTAGGTAAACCATGCTAGAAGAGACAGAGGCCATATTGGATCTTAGGTGAACCATGGTCAATGATATTAAAATTCCCCCAATGTCCCTTGTCCTAGCAGATTTCAGGGACCTTTGCACATTAATTTCAGGAACCTTTAAACATGAAAGAGGTTGTGTAGGCAAAAGGGTGGCTCCTTGGAGGCCACAGGCCTCCCTACCTCACACACAATCTGTCCCAGGCCCAGCATCTGCTGAACAAGTGCTTAGAGGTTTAGTCCTCTCCCCAAGGCACCCTGAGGATGAGGATGGAAGCTGTGATTGGGCCAGATACAGAAATGAGAGTTGACCCAGACCAGCACTTCCAGGTGTCTGGAGGGAAGAACCAACTACCATGCAGTGCTACTCAGCAGCATGTGAGCAGGGCAGTATGGGACTTGGACCTAACTTCCCTCTGTGGCCCTTAGCTTCCTCCTCAGCTGCCTGGAAGAGCTGGTCTGTCTGCGTGTTGAGGACAATCCCATGCATGCAACTGTCTTGATGCTCTCCAGGATCTGAGGCACTGGTCACAGAGTGGGGCTCTGACCCACCCTCGGGACCCCTTCTTACACCACGGAACCTGTCATGGGTTGAATTGTGTCCCTTAAAAAGATATGTTGACATCCTAACACCCAGCACCTTTGAATGTGACCTTATTTGGAAATAGTGTCCTTGCAGATGTAATCGGGTTGAGATGAAGTCATTAAGGTAGGCCCTAATCCAATATGACTGATATGCTGATAAGAAGAAACACCACGTGAAGACAGAGTTGGAGAACATCCTGTGGTGGAGGCAGAGACTGAAGTACTGTGTCTGCAAACCAAGGAACGCCTGGGGCTACCAGAAGCTGGAAGAGGCAAGGAGAGAGCCTCACATAGAGGCTTCCGAGGAAGCATGCCCCTGCCAACACCTGGATTTCAGACTTCTGGCCTCCAGAACTATGAGAGAATAAATTTCTATTGCTTAAAGCCACCACATTTATGGTACTTTGTTACAGTAGCCCTATGAAAATCATACGGGCCCCCAACATGCTTACATGCCGCAGCCATACCACCCATTTCTCTGTTCCTCCACAGGCCAAGCTCCTTCTCACAACCTCAGGGCCTTTATATGTGCTGCTCTTCCACAATGTTCTACACCAATATCTTCCCCACCTCCCCTCACTGCTCCTTCCGAAGCATAGTGACAACCTGGCCTATAAAATAAAGGAACTTCCTCTAGGACAGCGGTTCTCAACCTGTGGGTCGCGACCCCTTTGGGGGTCGAACAACCCTTTCACAGGGGTCGCCTAAGACCATCGGAAAACACATATATAATTACATATTATTTTTGTGATTAATCACTATGCTTTAATTATGTTCAATTTGTAACAATGAAAATACATCCTGCATATCAGATATTTACATTACGATTCATAACAGTAGCAAAATTACAGTTATGAAGTAGCAGCGAAAATAATTTTATGGTTGGGGGTCACCACACCATGAGGAACTGTATTAAAGGGTCGCAGCATTAGGGAGGTTGAGAACCACTGCTCTAGGAGAAAGGAAAGAACAGGTTTTGAAGAAAAAGCAGGTTTCAGAGGAAATGACGACCAGTGTGGAGCAGCAGAGTTGGCAGCAGTGGTGCCACCCAGGGGAGTTGGTGCTAGACAGCAGCAGAGCAGGATCCTGGAGGCCTGAGGCTGCTTGACACAGCTGGGCCTCGGGGCGCACGCCTGCAGGACTCTGCTCAGGCCTGCTCTTGGGCAAGGTCGACTTCCTTTGGTTTTGAAACAGCTGACACCTTGTCCATGTTAGTGGGCCCCTTTGTGAGCCAATTTTAGGGGAGAGACTATGTAGGGAATTACCTCCATTCTTAGGAAATGATGAAACTCTCTTTTCAAAACCAAGAGAGTTTTCAGGAAGTTTCGTTGCTCCTGGGAGGCCACAGGCATCTATGAATGTGTTGTGTCCTCATGAGTCTGGTTGTGATGTGGGGGAGGGTCAAGGCAAGGACCTTCTGACCTGGGCAGAAATGAATTGCTGCTGCTCCGTGGGTGGCACCCCAATCCCACTCTCCGGACCACCTGCCCATCCTCAAGTCAACTCAGCTCATCAGGTTGCCAGGAAGTGGCCAGAGACATCCCTACTCCATGTAAGCATGAAACAGGATCCTGGCACTTTCCGCTTTTCCCAGGAAATCAAGGCACAGAGCAAGGAGCCTTTTGGAGCAACCCACCTGACTTCCAGTCCCCCCAACCCCCTCATTTACTGTCTGTGGGGCCTGGGAAACGTTAATTCACCTCACTAAGCCTCAGATTACCCATCTATAAAATGGGAATGGTATTATACCTATCTGACAGGGTGGCTGACTGGATTAAGTGAATTCTAGTAAATATACATAACACTTGCCATAATATATTATTATTATCTATGAGGCTGCCTTTTTTTTGGCTGGAACCACCATATTCTTTCTGAGAAGTCTCAGGCGTGCCACTTCCTGTGAAGAGCCCAAACCCTACACTCCCCTGCTGGCTTTCTGCTCCTACCAAGCCCTTTACTCTGAAAGGCTGTTATTACAGGAAACAACTGTTCGTTTCCGCCCCCCCCCCTCCCTCCTCCATATCACCGTCTTCAGAAAAAGAGGATCTCATCCAGAAATCAGAATATAAGCGATCTGGCAGGGAGCATGGTGTAGTCAGTGTGTGCTGTCTCAGGCCGGGTGTGTGGAGTCCCGTGTAAGTATTGGTAGAGTTTGTTTAATTGTGGGGGCTTAAGGGGAATCTGGTGTTCAGGTTGTGGTTCAGGGGAGTGTGAGAGAATTTCTGAACACCCTTGACTTTGGGGTAGCAAACTGCAGGAATGGGAGCCTTCACAAGCTTCCTGAACCACACACATGCCAGGACTGGGTGTGACTCATTAGGGCCTTTCGGGGAGGGCTCTTCCCTCCTCCCCGGGGCGGGAAATACCCTCCTCTCCACTGTAACTTTGAGCTATAGTCTGAGATGTCAGGGCTGGAGTGTTGTAGAGAAAGCTTCAAATTGCTTTTAACTTTCCATTTTCAGGCTGACCGGAGAGGCTGCTCCTAGTCACTGGGAGCTGTTGCGCTGAGCCTTCTCTTCCTGTGTCTCCCAGAAACAACCTGTGTCTGGAGGTAGAAGGTAGGATCAGGAGCAGCCCAGCCAAAGCTCCAAGGCTGAGGCCCCTGGGGATCCTTTCTGGCTAATATCCTTCCCGGGGAGAGGAAAGCCCGGATCCTCAAGGGTCCCGAGGTGGGTGGCACCTCATAGGTCTGGGTCTGGGAGAGTTGCTGCCTTCTTTCTTCTCTGCCCCGCAGTCTCCCTGGGGTTGGATGGGATGTGTATGTATAAATCCATGCACTTTTCCACCTGTTCTGTTTTCAATAAATCCCTCCTGGACTGGAACTCTGGGATGCTGTATGCCCAGCCTGTCCCCCAGAGGTGTCTCCAAAAGCAGCCCCTGGGTATGGCTGGGCACGGGGGTGGGGCGAGGGGTGGGGAGGAGAGAGCTGGGGGAAGCTGCCCAGCCAGGGCCTCCATCCTGGAACAACAGGAGAGTGAGAGGAGCATGGCCATGGATTTCTTGGTACCTACAGATGCCCCACTCCAGCTTGCACCCATCCATCCCTCGGCCCAGGAGTCACAAGGCCAAGATAGCAGCCGCTGTCCTGCTGATTGCCTGTCTGGCAGCCTTTTGGGTCTTGGGGGAGTCGCCAAAACACATTCTCCAGTGTCTGTTGCTCCACCTGGCCTCCCTGCAGCTGGGACTGTTGTTCAAGCGAGTCTGCAGTCTGGTCGAGGAGCTATGCCACGTCCATTCCAGGTGACTCCATGCAGCACCCGTGGTGATCGGGCACACATGTCTCACTCCCTTGACCCCCATCCCTGCCCCTCTTTGAATCTCTCTAGCTGAGCTGTCATCTGCAGGTACCAGGGAAGCTACCGGAGGGCTGTGAGGGCCTGTCTGGGAAGCCCCATCTGCTTTGGGGTCCTGGTCCTGCTGTCCTGGTATTTCTATGACCCTCTTCCAAACGAAGCTGGCTCGCCCTTCATTTGGATGCTTCCCCTCCTGGGCCTCTCAGAGGCACTGAGCATCATCCTGGACCTCCAGGTATGACACAGTGGGAAGTGGAGGGCATGGTCAAGTGGAGGCTGTGGCTAGTGTGACCTGCTCTGGGTTCAGTACTAGGAGTGGGACTAGTTTAGAGGTTGGTTCTTGGAGTTGAACTTATGTCCTGGAACAGCGGGGTCAGCAATGGCAGAAAAGGGAGAAAGCAGCAGCAGGCTGAGAAATCTCCTTGGAAGAGGAGGGTTCTAGTTGTCCTTCATGGAGGTCTCCCCTGCCCCACCCTTCTGTCCACAGGGCCTGGCCCCAGCTGAGATCTCCACAGTCTGTGAACAAAGGAACTTCAACGTGGCCCATGGGCTGGCATGGTCATTTTATATCGGGTACCTGCGGCTGGTCCTACCAGGTGGGCCATCCTCTATGTCCCATTTCTAGATCTACAAGACACACAAACAATAAGACACATTGTTTCCACAACTCGGTATATTTTTCAAAGTACTTTCACGTCTAACAAATCGTTTGATTCCCAAAACAATCCTCTAGGCATGAAGACTATTGTTATGCCTGGTTTAGAGGAAGAAATATTAAGTGACGTGTCCAAGGTTTCCTCTGAATTCTTTCAGTAACTATTTACTGCTGTGCGCCTTTCATGTGCATTTTCTTTTTTAATTCACAACCTATGAGGAAGGGATAATCGTCTTCCTGCTTAAAAGATAAGAAAATTGTGGTTCTGAGAGATAAAGTGACTTATCCCAAGTCACACAGCTTAGTGAGAGGAGACGGGATATGAATCCAGGTCTGTCCAGGGCTTGCCCTTTTGACACTACTGTGAATCTATATGTTATGTCTCATTCTTCTGACTGGCCAGCCAAGTCTAGAGTCCTCCCATATCTTGTTGCTGCCTTCCCTTGACACCAGGGCTTCTGCTAGGAAATGGCTCATGCTAGAGGCCTGACTCAGTGCAGCTGCGGGTGCTGACAATGTCACCTTTCAGGCCTCTGCCTGCTTCTCAAAGGCCTGAGAGCTGTGGTGGGAAGGAGTGGGGCTGACAGAAATCTGGATAAAGAACAAGTGAAGGGAGAAAGCAGTGGTGGGAGTAGATGGAGGGGAGGGAAGGGTCCTTGGATGTGCTGTCCCTCCTGGCCAGTACTAGGGGACTGGGCCCTCGGTTCTTTTGCATGTACACATTGAGGGTGACCAATGATGCAGTGGGAGACAAGGTCAGTGGGAATGACTTCTTGGGCCTCTCTACCTCAGGGCTTCCGACCCGGATCCAGAGTTACAATCAGTCCCACAACAATATCCTACGAGGCGCAGCAAGCCATCGGCTATACATCCTCTTCCCATTGGACTGTGGGGTGCCTGATGACCTGAGTGTGGTTGACCCCAACATTCGCCTCCTGGATGAGCTGCCCCCGCAACTCATTGACCGTGCTGGCATCAAGGCCCGGGTTTACAAAAACAGCATCTATGAGCTTCTGGAGAACGGGAAGCTGGTGAGTGTGCAGGAAGGTGGGTCCTGCTGGAGAGGATCAGACCTAGTGCACCAGAACTCTGGGCTCTGGCCAACCACTGGTAAAAATTTACTGCCCTCCTCTGAGCCTCAGTTTCCCCAGTGAGTCCCAGGGCTGGACAAGATTCGACGCTGAATGAGGATAATAAGTAACATTTACTGAACACTTATGCATGCCAGATGCTATTCTAGATGCTTATCTAACCACCTCAATGAATCCTCACCACCACCCTATGGGGTAGGGACTGTTACAACCCGTATTCTACAGATGACGAAATTGACTCAGAGAACCAGGGAGAAAGTGGACAATTTCAACTTGAGTATACGATGCTTTTTTTTAAAAAAACACCTATTTTTGTTGTTGTTGTTGTTGTTAATCCTCAACCGAGTATATTTTCCATTGATTTTTTAAAGAGAGTGAAAGGAAAGGGGAGAGTCAGACAGACAACATCGATTGGTTGTCTCCCTAATGCCCCAACCAGGGCCAGGGATCGAGCCTACAACTGAGGTACATGCCCTTGACTGGAATCGAACCTACGGCCTCTCAGTGCTCGGAGCAATGCTCTATCCACTGAGCCAAACCGGCTAGGGCACCATGCTTTTGACCATAAAGCTGCCCTAGATGAAGGTTGTGAGAAGATCTGATGGATTTCACACGGGTGGGTGGGGAGACCCAGACCACGGTTGAACCCCAGAGCCTAGCCTTCAGACTTGATTTCAAACTGGAGCAGTTGACAGCCTAGCTTGGTGGGCCTTGCCCTGGGATCCTAGGAGGAGGATCATAAAGGGTAAATTTAGCTCAGCCCTGGCCCTGATCTTAGGGGTGGGATGCCAGAGGCAAAAGACAACCAGACAGCATAACCCCATTAGGGCGGCACATGCCAGGACTCCATCTATACAGACTGAGGGAGTGGGGTCCTTGCAGTGGTACTGGGGTCCAGAGTCTGTCTGCCCTGGTTTAGTTTGGTCTTCCTCCCATTTTCTCCAGGTGGGCACCTGCGTTCTGGAGTATGCCACCCCCTTGAAGACCCTGTTTGCCATGTCACAGGATAGCCGAGCTGGCTTCAGTCGGCAAGATCGGCTTGAGCAGGCTAAACTCTTCTGCCGGACACTTGAGGACATCCTGGCAGATGCCCCTGAGTGTCAGAACAACTGTCGCTTCATTGTCTACCAGGGTAAGGGATTGACAGTCTGGAGGACAGGAGGAGTCAGGGGGCCCAGGGGTCTCCCAGGGGGGCAGAAGGAGATATGAAAGCGTCATGCCCTGGGCCTTCCCGAGTGGTCAGGGCATTCAAGTCCTGCCCCTTCCTCCCATGAGAGAGGTCCACCTCCCCAGGTTGGGACACTTGGTTGCTCTGAAGTCTTTGGCTATGGGTCTTAGGTGGAGCATGAAGAGGCGGGCTATAGGGTCTCCTCACTTCATCTGTCAAAGGAAGCAAAATATCCTAGGCCCCAGGCCAGGAATTAAGAGACTGACAGGGGCTGAAACCTCAGCTCTGCCACTCCTTTGCTGTATGATCTTGGGCAGGTCTCTGCCCTTCTCGAAGCACCATCTCTAAAAGCAAGAGGGTGGAATTTCACCATCTCTAAAGCCATTTCTAGCTCTAGGATTCCACGAAGCTCTACCCACAATGGCTAGGATGGGCAGGGGGCATAGAGAGGTGGGTTGAAGGATCTGCCCAGCAAATCCCCTGGGGTGTGTTGGAGTGGGAAAGTGTGAGTTTCTCACTCCACTCCCCACCACCTTCTCCACCCCCATTCCAGAACCGGAAGAGGAAAGCAGCTTCTCCCTGTCACAGGAGATTCTCAGGCACCTGCAGCAGGAGGAAAAGGAGGAGGTTACTGTGGGTAGTGTGGGGACTTCGGTGGTGCCTGACTCTTCCACACTGAACCAAGAGCCTCAGCTCCTCATCAGTGAAATGGATAAGCCTCTCCCACTCCGCACGGATATCTTCTGAGGGCCACGGTCACCTTGCCTGATGCCCCAGCGATCCCCAAGACTCCGGACTGAGGGCTTTCTTTAGGGGCTAGATGCCCAGCAAAACTGTTTCTTCCCACAGGGGGACCTCTCAAAGAAGTCACGGGGACTTGACATCTCAAGATGAGTCCTATGACCTCGGGCAAGTTGTTTTACATGAGCCTCAGTGTCCTCATCTATGAAATGGGATCATAATAATTGCCCTACCTACCTCACAGGGTTGTTGTGAGGACAATGACTGCATAGATGTTTCTTGTAAACTCTAATTGCCAGGTAAACTTAAGGAATGTGCCAGGTGTCTTCCATTGGATCCTCTGGACCTACTTCTTCACCCTTCTCTGCTTTCTTTTGCCCTGGGATAGCATCAACAGGCTCCCTTGCCTCTAGGCTTCTGTTTGTTTGGTCAATGGGAGAATGGAGGTGAATGAGGTTAAAGTATTTATTTCCCTAGCACTCCCCTGCGGTGTCAAGGTCACTGTGAACTCACCGTATCTCTTGACCAAACTAGCTCAGGAACCCTGTCCCTGTCCAGGTCCCATGAACTGCTTCCTCTCCTTGCCCCTTCAGGCCTAGCAGCGGTATCGGCTCCCTACTGTTGCTCATCCTGTAGTACTCACTCTCTGCTTTTGGTTTCCTTACACCTGCCTTTTCTAAATGGTCCCCCTTTTAAACACTCCTCAGATTACACACTTCAGTGTGCATCTTTCTCCGACTAGACTCGATTAATACAAACTATTGGCACTTATTATCTGCAATGTCCAAACCGGCTTGCACAGACGTGCTTCCTTACACCCCTCCTCATCCATGGCAGTGGGGTGGTGGGTATCATTTCAATGTGGACAGAACCCACAGGCAGGCTGAGGGCAGAGAGTTGGGCAGCACCCCCACTCCACCTACCCTTTCAGTGCCCTTGTCTCCAGTGGGAGGTTTGGGGGGTAGGGAGGGGCCAGGGGCTGCCTGAGGGAGCACACAGATACCATGAGCTGTGCCCTGGGCAAGGGGTTGCTCAAAGAAGTAGGGGCCACCGAATAAACATCCCCTGATGAGAGAGCCTGCATGAGGGATAAAGTGGGGAGAGGATTTGTGTGAGGCGGGGGGACATTCTATGGGGGACCTTGCACAACACAGCCAGTCACCTGCCACACCTTTTGCTATTGCTGTTAGAACTGAGCCACTGCAACAACATCGTGGTGGCAAAAGTGCCCCCATCTGGGAGGGGAGATGGCCCATTTCTACCAGTTCCATTCATTCCACCCAGAAATTGTTTCTTCCTCCCTCCTACCTTTGTTTTTGTTGCAACTGTTCAATATGCATATCTGAGGACAGCATGCTGTGGAGAAAGGCTCCACACATAGACACACATTTGCCAGAAGAAACTGACTGCCTCTAAGGATGGCAGAGCCAAAAGAGTGAGGAGAAACAGTCCCTTCCTCTCCCCAGCTGTCCCAGCCACTCTGTCCTCAAGGCCTGAAGATCTTCCAACATCACACCTATACCTAGAAACCAGACCAGAATCAAAGGCCTCCCCAACATGACTTTCCCCACCCTCCAGCCCCCAACATCGTGCAGACTGCCTCAGGTTCAAATCCGGACCCACCACTTAGTACATGTGTCCACCTGGATGTCTTAATATTCCCAACTGTAAAATGGGAGTAACAATGGCTCTCTTCTCAAGGTTGTTATGAGGAGTGAATGGTATATCTGCAGGCCCATGGAGGAAGCCAGTGCCAAGCACATAGCTGGCCTTCAAGAAAGAGTAGCTACTAACATTATAACTGCCTCTCATTAGCCCAAAGGTGGCAAGCCAGTCCTCTGTACACATAATCTCCACCTCTGTTCCTCTATCTTCTGTTCTTTCCCAGCCTTACTGACTGTGCTGGGGTCTCACTGTGGGCAATCCCAGAGTTGACTTGTTCTCCAGGGTAAAGCACCCAGAGGTTCCTCCATAAATGTCTGTCTGCCCCTTCCTGACTGCACATAAATGAAGCTCAGAGGTGCCAGAGAAAGAGGTACCTTTCCAAGGAGCCCCTGGGAGGCTCAGTTCTGCCTTCTTGGCCTCTTGCATCTTCCCAACCTCCATGACTCTCTCCCTGTAGGCCTTCTCCTCACTCATTTCTGACTCTATAAAAGCTCCATGAAGCTCCCTTTCCTATCCTGTTTTCCTACCAGCTGCACTTGGGAAAATTCCACTCGCCAGTGGAATTTACCCCTAGAATTTCCTGGGGTAAATTCTAGGCTGGTTTCAACAGGCCCATGCACACAGAAAGTAGGAGGTAATGAGAACTCCCAAATTTTCCCCATTGCATCATGGGAAGGCAAGACAGAGTCTTGCCCCAAGATAGTGGAGGGCATTCAAAAACAAATTGGGGAGCTATAATTGGTGCTTGGGGCTTTATAAGGGCCTTGAAAGTTGTTAACAAGTCCTGGGCCCTGACAGCCAAAGGGATGTCCCTCAGTCAGTGAAGGGCAACAGCTTTTCCTTCCTTTCCCCAAGTCCCAGAGAAGGCAGAGCCCTGGGTTCCTTGCCTTGTACTGCTGGGCTGGCCCTCACAGGACCTGGGGGCTGGAGCAGCAGAGCCTCTGCAGGAGCCTCTTCCATCCCTGCACAGGGATGGGGCGGGTGGTGGAATCTTCCAAGCCAGACTTACCTTGACACCCAAAGGAGAGGAGATTAGGGGTGGGAGAAGGGGAGGGACTTGGAGAAGGAGGTTCAGGGGTCTGGTGGTCCCTGAAGAAGATGGAGTAGCTTTGTAAGGGCAGCCTTGGGCACTTGGAATGCTCATAGCACCACGTGTCTGGGCAGGGCCCTCAAGCTTCTTTATTTCCCCATCAAGGCTTTCTCTGTATTCTGCCCAGAGGGCAGCTCCAGCTTAGTCCATGTGTGCACTTCCAAAGATCTGACACCCAGGCCCCAGTTTGCCTTTGCCCTAATTCTCTGTCCAGTTTCTTGTTCTGAGCCAAGTCTGGCCTACTTTCCAAAGTCTTCCTCCTACAGATATGTGACTTCGTCGATGCTGAGTCTAGGCCCATCTGGCACAAGGCAGGAGCCAGAGACAGGAGGGCCCTGCTGGGTGTCTCCATGAATGTCCTGGGAGCCCAGCACTCGCCAGTGGATGAGGTAGATGCCACCCTCTGGCTTTGGGGCTGGTGGCTCTGTGGGGAGAGTGGCACGGCCCTGGTGTAGACTTGGGCCACAGTGGACTGCCACCACGATACAGACTGCCAGCAGGACAAAGATAGCGATGATCACAGTGAGCAGAGGCAGCCCATCCTCTCGAGGTGGTTCCCGGGCCCCACTCAGCACCTCTGGAAGCTGCCTCTGCGTCTCCTGCCCCGCTGAGCCGTTCACAGCTGGAGAAAGCCAGGGATAGCGGTCAGCCTAGGAGGGGAGGGCAGAGAGAGGTGACATGGGCATGTACACACAGGAAAAGACCAAAATAATGAGAGACAGGCAACCAAAGGGAACTGAAAGAGAAAGACAGAGAACCTCAGGGGGAGAGAAAGAGGAATAGACACAAAGAAAGAGATAAAGACATGGAGAGACAGAAACATAGAGATAAATACACATAGCAACAGAGAATAAACGAAGAAGAGGACAGACAGAGGGGAACATGGGGAGAAAGAAAGATACAAGAAAAAAAGAAAAAGAGTTAAAAAGAAAGCAGTGAAGAGAGATACAGAGAGACAGAGACAGAGACAAAGTTGTTCAGAAAGGGACAAACAGGGGCCTCATTACAGTCTGGCGTATAGAGTTTGGTCCTGCAAGTCCCCTCTCACTTCCCTCTCTTCCCAGATCTCCTAATTCCTAAATAGGGCCTGCGTCCTGGCCAGGAATCTTAGCACACTATGGGCTGCTGTCCCATATCGTGGGCAATGGGCAGTGATCAACTGCTTCTTAAAGTCCAGGGAAAAGGGAGTCATCGTGTTCAGCATCTTAGGTGCCCATTATGCACCAAGAAGGCAGAGGTGGGGTGGGGGTAAGGGAAAGAGGAAGAGGAGACAGGAACCCCAGAAACTTGGCAAGGGGGATACCTCATCCATAATATCCCCCCAGGTCTCAGGATAAAATTCCAGGGCCTGGAAGGGAGGCAGTGCCCAGTGTGGATTCCTGGACAGATTGAGGAGATGCCATGCCAACCTCTACCTCTTTCAGGGTCCCAGAGTTCTTCCACCTAAAGCTGGAGGTCATGACCCCTACCTCTCTCTGTCTCCCCCCTGCTAAGTGTAGGGTTATGGCGGGGGGGTCAGGAAGATAGCAAACCTCCAAACTCTAAACCCCAGAGCTGGTAAGGTCATCACAGGCTCAAAAAACTTTTTCTCCCTCGCCTCATTGTCCCCAGCTGGACCATCAGAAGCAGACCCTTGGGGGTGGAGCCCCTCCCTTAACTCTGAGCCCTCAGCCTGGCTTTTCCTATGGGTAGGCATTTGGGGACCAGGACAAACACACTTCCTTTAGTCTCTCAGTCACACTGTCTACCCCAACACGTGTCCCTTTAAGAATGTGGAAAGTCTAATACCCCACCCCTCCCTGAGAGTCTGAGGTTCTCTGGGGCCCAGGCCACAGAGCTCCCAGGCAGGGGGTGGGGAAGTAGCTCCGGATGTGCAGGGGAAAAGGAAGCACAGGCTGGTGAAAAGCAAGGGGCCCCTGCTGGGAGTCAGGCCAGCTGGGTGCAAGACTCCCTCAAGACTGGTGACCAGCTGGGCAAAGGAGAGCCTGCCACCCCAGCTGGGCCCCTACCCGGACCTGCCACGTCCTATGGGACTCACAGGCACACACCCTCTGCACACACACCGTCAGCGCTCTCTTCTGTGCTTTCACTTCCTTGAACATAGAAACAAACCCTGATGCCAGCTTTTAGCTCTGATAGTACCTTGATTTTACTCCTTGGACCTCCTTTCATGCCCCCCGACAGCTTCAGGAGCCTGGGTCTGCCTGCCCACACCTCCTCCACCCGATCCCAGACACAGCCATTGTCCCTACCCAGCCGCCTGCCACCCAAAAGGACATACTGATTTCCCCACCCCAACCGATTATCCTTTGATTGCTTTTTTAACGCAATATCTCAAAGGTACTGGAAATCGTAGACTATAATATACTGAATCTCTCTGGCCCAACTACCAGCTCTGTCCATCTCAATAGTTTGTCACATTTATTTCAAATGTTTTAAAGAACTAAAATGCTACAAATAAAATAGGAGCCCCACTCCCTGATCTCTCCCCTCTTGCTCCCCCTAGGGGTAACTATCTTGTTGAATTTGATGTTTATCAGTCCCTTGCAAGGCATTCTTTTCTCTTTGGGTTTTTTTTCTTTTTTAGTTTTTACAAATATGAATCCTGAATGCCTCTGTATGTGTTAGGATGCAACTTCATTTGAGACTGTGTGTGCTTTACTGTGTCTAAGTCACAAAAAGTGCTCACCGGTCTCCTCTGTCTGGAGACAGTTTATAAAGGAGAATCTTTTTGTCCCAACTAACTCCATGGGATCAGCTGTCCCTCATTCTGTCCCTTGTTGTGCATGTATCACCCTCCATTCCAATGCGGAGACCAAGAGACCTCCAGCAACTTCCCCCACCCAGTGGCTTGATCCTGATTTCTTGGCGCTCAGCCAAGCTCTCTACGCTCGGACATTAAGGAACTCCGCTCAGACCTCCAAACTCACTTGAGCCCAGGTCACTGGGCTGCTGACCTCACCTGCAAAGTGAGTGAGACCAGTAGCAGGCTGGTCTCGAAGTCAACTAGGGGGCTGGTCCCGTCCAATGTGCTCCAAGGCTGTGGGCATTCTCTACCTCCCACCTTGACCACTGAGACATCAGCCAGAGGGAATCTGGCTCCCGTCACAGTCCGGAGCTTCAGCCACTGCCTTTTGCCTCCTGCCTCCTTAAGACACATGTCCCATTGCTCTCACAGGCACCACCACTGGGGCCTCTAGTCCTCAAATCTAAAAAGCCATTTTTTGGTTCTTCTAATCATTTAAAATGGCTAATTTTTCCTTCCCCACCCTCATCAGTCCTGGATTTATCTCCTAAAGGGCTTGAGAAAGGATTAGAGGGTGGCACTTCAGGGACCAGATTATTATTATTATTATTACTAGAGGCTCAGTGCACAAAATTCGTACACAGGTAGGGTCCCTAGGCCTGGCCGGTGATCAGGGCCGATCTGCAGGGCGACTGGCAGGGCGATCAGGAGGCCCCCGCTGGCACCCGTCTTGACTGGCCTGGCGCCACCCACGCGCCAGCCCTGCCCGCCGCCACTGCACTGCCGCCACTGCCGATTGGGGCCTGTGGGCTGGGGGCAGCTCCTGCATTGAGCATCTGTCCCCTGGTGGTCAGTGCACGTCATAGCGACTGGTCGTTCCACCGTTCGGTCAATTTGCATATTAGGCTTTTATTATATAGGATTATTTTAAATCCTCACCCAAGGATATGTTTTCATTGGTTTTCGAGAGAGAGGAAGAGAAACAGCAATCAGTTGTCTCTCTTATGCACCCTGAACAGGGATCGAACTGGTAACCTGGATATGTGCCCTGAACTGGAATCCAACCTCCAACTTTTTGGTGTACAGGATGATGCTCCAACCAAGTCATACCAGCCAGGGCAGAAACCAGATTATTGTCCCAGCCTTCTCTCACTTTCCCATTTCCATACTCACTCTTGTGAGCTGCCCTTCCCCCATTCCTATCATCTAAATATTAACCATCTTTTGTTGTTGTTAATTCTCACCTGAGAATATTTTTTTCCACTGAAAACAGAGTAGAAGGGAGGGAGTCTCACACACACACACACACACACACACACACATCCTGCATGTACCCTGACCCCAACTGGGGCTGGGGATGGAACCTGCAACCTAGGTATTTGCCCTTGACCTGGAATCGAATCTGTGACCCTTCGGTATATGTGCTGACGTTCTAACCACTTAGCATACTGGCCAGGATAATATTAATCATCCCTTATGGATTAGTTCAAGTGTCATCTCCTCCAGGAATGTATTCTTCAGCCCACTATACTGAGGTCTATTTCTCTTTTCCTTAAAAGTATGTTTCTTACCTTGCTCCTGACGTTTGTCTCACTTTGTCTTATCCTACAAGTATGTGTGTGTCGGGGGGGGGCTCATTTTTCTTCCTAGCTTGTGAACCCCCATCAAGGCATTCCTGTCTGTGTCCCAGAATCTATCACATTAACTGGTACTACACACAGGTGCTGGATAAGTTTGCTGAATAGAACCAGAATGTGGATGAACTCCCACCCCTGTCCTGTCCTTAGCACTAGCGGCTTGTAAGAAGCACCCTTCACCTGTGGAAAGGTACTTCTGAGCCACAACAAGTTCCCTGTCTCACTCCCTCTGTCTCTTCTTGGACTTTTGCTGTCATGGAGCCTCTTAAATGGGTTCAAGGGGCTAAAATAATTAAGAATCTGCTGTTGTTGTTGTTTTTGTTTTTGTTTTTTACAGAGAGGAAGGGAGAGGTATAGAGAGTCAGAAATATTGATGAGAGAGAAACATAGATCAGCTGCCTCCTGCACACCTCCCATTGGGAATGTGCCCGCAACCAAGGTACATGCCCCTGACCAGAATCGAACCCGGGACCCTTCAGTCCACAGGCCGACGGTCTATCCACTGAGCCAAACCAGTCAGGGCTGCTGTTGTTTTACAGAGAAGAAAAGTCCTGGCTTTCAAGGTGTGAGTCCTGGGAACAAAGATGAAAAGACTCTGGGGTCCTCCCACCATCATCCCTCCAGGCTGGTTCCCTGTCTCAGTTCTGCACACTGGGGCCACATCTCTTTTCCAACTCCCCAGGGGAGGTAGAAGTGGCCCTGTCAACCTAAGTAAGGCAAAGAACAGCCCTTCTTCCCTCACTCTGTCCACACTGAAAGCAACCAGGGTTAGGATTCTGCCAAGGAAACTGAAGGAGAAGGGCTTGTGGAACATTCTGAGCAGGCCAATGGGAGGTTGCCATGATAGGGAGCCATTGAGAGCTGGCTGACTTCCAGGCCTCATCTTAAGCTCTGGGTCACTGGAGTAAGCCAGGAGCAAAGGCTGCCCATTTCAGCCACACCCTACTTCCAGCCTTCTTATTACAAACTATATACCTGTAAGCGGAGTGGGATTTGTGGGGTAATAAAATTGTTTGCGGGGAAGGTTACACAAGTCTTGGAATATACTAAAAGCCACTAAAGTGTACACCTTTAATGGATAAAGTATACAGTATGTGTCTCAGTCTGTTCAAGCTGCTTTACTAAAATACCCTGAGCTGGGTGCTCTATATGCAACAGAAGATTTTTCTCACAGTTCTGGCGGCTGGAAAGTCCAAGATCAAGATGCCAACAGATTTGGGCTCTGATGAGAGCCTACTTCCTGGTTCACAGATAGTGCCTTCTTGCTGTGTCCTCATAGCACACAGAACAGCAAGGTAGGTCTTTGGGGCCTTTAAAAAAAAATCCTCACCGGAGGATATGTTTTTATTGCTTTTGAGAGAGGGGTAGGGGGGAGAGAGACATCAATATGAGAGAGAAACTTCAATCAGTTGCCTCCTGTATATGCCCAGACCGGGGATTGAACCCACAACCTAGGTAAGTACCCTAAGAATTGAACCTGCAACCTTTTGGTGTATGGGATAATACTCCAACCAACTGAGCCACCTGGCCAGAGTCCCATTTGTACTTCTTAATTCCTTCACCTTTTCCACTCAGACTCCCAACCACCCGCTCCCATCTGGCAACCATCAGTTTGTTCTCTGCATCTATGATAGATGGCCGTTACAGAGGGCTCCTTGGAGAGATAGCTGATTACAGGGCTGGGGCTGGTAAAGCATGAGATGAACCTGGAACATCTCATTGTGTCAGAATGTAAAGAAGTGTTCAGAGAATGATGGAGATATGGTAAAAGGATATAGAAGCCAGCCTGAAGGGGTTCCCAATGACTAAAATGGGGGTAACTTGAGCATCAAAATAATAAATGATTGTAATATGTAATATTCACATAGTTTCAAAGTCTCTCCCTACAAAATACTTATTATTTACAAAGGGGAAAAGAGTAACTTTGAAGTGGAGAAAACGGACTATAGTGGCTGAATGGTGGTCTCCAAAAAGATATGTCGATATCTTAATCCTGAGAACCTGTGACTGCTACCTTACTTGGAAAAAGAGTCTTTGCAGATGCAAATAAGTTAAGAATCTTGGAATGAGGAGGTCACCCTGAATTATCTAGATCAGGGGTCCTCAAACTACGGCCCGCGGGCCACATGCAAATACAAATATTGTATTTGTTCCCGTTTTGTTTTTTTACTTCAAAATAAGATATGTGCAGTGTGCATAGGAATTTGTTCATAGTTTTTTTTTAAACTATAGTCCGGCCCTCCAACGGTCTGAGGGACATTGAACTGGCCCCCTGTTTAAAAAGTTTGAGGACCCCTGATCTAGAGGGCCACTAGATTCAACGACAAGTGTCCTTGGAAGAGACACACAGAGGAGAAGGTGATGTGAAGGCAGAGATTGAAGTGATGCAGCTACAAACCAAGGAATGTCAAGGAACGCCCAACAGCCACCCGAAGCTGGAAGAGGCAAGGCATGGCTTCTTCCCGAGAGTCGTCAGGAGTGTAGTTCTGCCAATGCCTTAATTTTGACTCCTGCCTCCAGAATTGTGAAAGAGTACGTTTCTGTTGTTTTAAAGTCACCAGTTTATGGTAATCTGTATGCAGCCACAGGAAACTAAGACACTAGCAGACACCACCTTAAGCAAGTGACCGAGTGGACATCCTCAGTAATGGAACAAATCAAAACCATGCAGCAGTTGGTAGAATGCAAAGAGAGGAACACAGCATTGCTTCTGTGACATTCACATCAAAGATGCACGACCACCTAATCGTAAGGAAATGTCTGACAAACCCAAATGAGGAGGCTCTACAAAATTACTGGATTGTAACCTGTAAAAATTTCAAGCTCGCCGAGCTATGGGGATCTCTCGGGACAACTGGCACAAGCGCCGCAAGACGGGGGGGGCAAGAGGAAGCCCTACCACAAGAAGCGAAAATATGAGCGGGGACGCCCTGCTGCCAACACTAAGGTTGGACCCTGCTGCATGCACACAGTCCGAGTGCGCGGAGGCAACAAGAAGTACCGAGCCTGGAGGCTGGACGTGGGCAACTTCTCCTGGGGCTCAGAGTGTTGTACTCGCAAAACAAGGATTATTGATGTTGTTTACAATGCATCCAACAGCGAACTGGTCCGCACCAAGACCCTAGTAAAGAACTGCCTTTTGCTCGTTGACAGCACACCATACCAACAATGGTACGAGCCCCACTACGCACTGCCCCTGGGCCGCAAGAAGGGGGCCAAGCGGACTCCTGAAGAGGAAGAGATTTTGAACAAAAAACGATCAAAGAAAATTCAGAAGAAATATGATGAGAGGAAAAAGAATGCCAAAATCAGCAGTCTTCTCGAGGAGCAGTTCCAGCAGGGCAAGCTGCTTGCATGCGTTGCTTCAAGACCAGGCCAGTGTGGCCAAGCAGAGGGCTATGTGCTCAAGGGCAAGGAGCTGGAGTTCTATCTGAGGAAAATCAAGGCCTAGAAAGGCAAATAAATCCTCCTCCCTCCTATCTTAGCTCATGTAATAAAGGTGTTTATTCTAGAAAAAAAAAAAATTTCAAGCTCATGCAAGTCAAGAAAAGACTGAATAAATGTTCCAGATTGAAGGAGACAAAAGAGATATGCAATGAGTAATTCCAGGCTGGACCCTTTTGTTATAAAGGACTTTCTTGGGCCCTGGGTGGTGTGGCTCAGTTGGTTGGAGCAGTGCCCTGTCCACAGAAAGATCTCGACTTTGATCCCTGGTTGGAATGCATATGGGAGGCAACCGATCCCAATCGATGTTTCTCTCTCACCTCTATCTTTCTCTTTCTCTCTCACCCTCTTCCTTTCTTACTCTCGAAAATCAATAAAAACATATCCTCAGGTGAGGATTAAAAACTAATAAAAATAAAGGCCATTCTTGAGACAATTGTCAAAATTGAATGGAATCTGAGGACTAGGTGGTATTAATATATTAATATTAATTTCCTAATGTTGATGGCTGTATTGTGAATATATAAGAGACTGTCCTTGTTTGTAGGAAATACACACTACAAACACTTCAGGGGTGATGAGTCATTCTGTTGGCAATTTACTCTCAAATGATTTAAGGAAAAAAGTTCTGTGTAATGTACTTTCTGTACATTTGTGATTGCTTCAACATAAAATATTTATTAAAAAATAAGGGACAGCCCTAACCGGTTTGGCTCAGTGGATAGAGCGTCAGCCTGCGGACTGAAAGGTCCCAGGTTCGATTCCGGCCAAGGGCATGTACCTTGGTTGCGGGCACATCCCCAGTAGGAGGTGTGCAAGAGGCAGCTGATCGATGTTTCTCTCTCATCGATGTTTCTAACTCTCTATCCCTCTCTCTTCCTCTCTGTAAAAAAATCAATAAAATGTATATATAAAAAAATAAGGGACAAAAGGACAGATTCATAAAATGATTATGTCCTGGCTGGTGTTGCTAAGTGGTTAGAGCATTGGCCCATGCACCGAAGGGTCTCGGGTCCTATTCGTCAAGGGCATGTACCTAGATTGCAGTTTTGATCCCCAGCCTGATTGGGGTGCACGCGGTAGGCAACCATTAGATGGTGTCTCTCTCACATTGATATTTCTCTCTCTCTTTCTCTCCTCTCTTCCCCTCCCTCCCTTCAACTCTCTCTAAAAAATAAAAAAATAAAAAATAAAAATCAATGAAAAAACATCCTCAGGTGAGGGTTAACCAAAGTAAATAAGTAAATCAATAAAATGATATATATGCTTATTATCACAGGCTGGAAGAAAATCCACAACAATGATGATTATATTAAAGATATAATGATATTAAATGTGTAACATTTCTCTGCTCTAAATCTTTAGAGTTTAGTTTAATAAATATGTGCTGAGACCTACTATACGTCAGGCATTGTGCCAGGTCCAAGGGATACTGGGGAAAGTGACAATGTGTCCACAGAGGAGAGGACTGTGGGATGTGTGCTGGCTGGATGCTAAGGACAAGGATGCTGTTGGAGAACAGGGAAGGCCTGACGCCAAAGTGAGGGGAAGGGCCTGAGGGAGGGATGCCTGGAATGTGGTTCTCTTGTTTTTCTATTAAGAATAACAATAATGAAAGATATTGGGAGTCCCATCTGCATTGGTAGCCCTGAGGAGGGAGAAGAATGTGCAGTATTCAGAGTCTAGAGAGCATGGGCGGCTGGTGGGCTGAGTTTCAGAGCTCAGTCATGGTCTGAAACAGTATGGGGAAGAACTGGAGTTACATTCCAGGAAAACCACGGGGTGGTGTGTGAAGGGACCTGATGGACCCCTTGGAGGAGAAGAGGGGGGGCTGGGGCCAGGGAGGGGCAGGTTGCCATCATTGGTCTCTGAGTACAGGCCCTGGAGGGGAACACAGTGGCCCTAGCCCAGGCCACGTAGAGTCCTGGAGCCCAGGGCGCAATCCAGTCGTTGATGTTTCAGCCTCACATCCTTGTCTGGGCTGTCAGGCAGAGCAGGGCCCTGGAGTTAGTCCCAATCTGTTTCCTTCTATTCTTTGACAGGAAGCTCCTGGAGAGCCAGCCCCCAGCCCCTCCCCCTCCCAGCACTCCCGCTCTCTTCTCCACTATGGACAGAGCCTCCACGGAGCAGCTGCCTGCCCACCACAGACCCAGCTGACATGGGGACTGCTGGAGCAACGCAGCTGTGCTGGGTGATCCTGAGCTTCCTCCTACTCCGAGGTAAGAGGCACTTGCCACTCTGGCAGCATTCCCCTCCAGGGGCTGGCAGTCCTGGGCACAGCCCCTCCCTCCTTCAGGACACCCAGGGGAAATTCCAGAGCCTTTTATGAAAGAGATCAGTTGGATTGGGAGGGAGTCATTACCAGGCAAAGGTAAAATGGCACATGGTTAAACCTTTTTGTGGGAAAATTTCCAGGGTGAACCAGGGCTCCCATAAAGGCTGGCCTCCTTAAATGTGGGATGTGACTGGCTGTCTTGGTGTAAGATTGAGGTCTGAAAGCTCCTTCTGGGATGTTCTAGCACAAAGCTGTCTGCACCTTGGGCTTTACAGTGATCTTTTCTTTTTCTTCCATATGGAGAGTAACAACCTGGGAATTCCAAATACCGACTCTAAGCTCACACACAGCACGAGGGATTCAAGTTAGATACAACGAACTGTGTGCCAAAGAGGATGTACTCAACACCCTCAGCCAGGGGTCTAGATGAGATGGTCTTCAGAGGAGAAAACTTGAAAACTCCTCTTAGACGGGGCTCTACCAGCTGATGAGTGGGGAAACAGCTCATAAGGGGTCCCCTAATTAGGGAGCAGTTGCTGGGAACCATGAGAAATCCAGGAGATTCTGACTCACAGGGCAGCAACTTCCCCTCGGTCATTCCTTCCCCACCCCCACCTCACGTCCATGAGTCCTCTGTTGAAGATTCATGAACCTGGGCTCAAAGCAGCCGAAAGAGAACGCACGCAAGAGTGCTCGGATGGGAGAGGGAGGATGGCTTTCTTGGTGGTGGGTGGAAGGCCTGAGTGCCAGGAGACTGCCTCGTGGAGAGATCAGGCATTTCTTTACAAGTCCATGGGTTGGAAGTAAAACTCTGATTACTCCACCCGCACCCTCCTTCCCAGAGGATAGAGTCACGCATTTGATCTGGGGGACGAGGCTGTTGTCCAAACTGCAGAAACGGCAGAGAAGATTAAAAGGTGCGACTCATAGGGTGGCATTTTCATAGGCCTAGGCTTCTCTCAGCTTCCCTACCCACTGCCCTGTCCTGGACGAGTGCCGGAGCTAGGAATGCCCTGTGTACACTCTGCATAAGCCATGCTCACTGCTTGAGTTTCCCAACCTCTTATCTAGTATCTCAGAGCACTTACTGTCTCCTTCATTTTGGTGGGCTGAGGAACCCTTTTGGGGATATGCAGGCCCACGAAGGGACTTGACTGTGGATACACAAATCAGGGCAGACTTGAGACTTGGAGGATTTGAGAGAATGGGGCAAAATTAAAAACGTCTAGCATTTATTGAGCATGGACTCTCTGTCTGGAGGGCACTATGTTAAGTACTTTATATGCATCTTCTTATCCTCACAACCACTTATGAAGTACTAAAATCACTTGCAATTTAACGAAGAGAAAATTAAAGCCCAGGCCAGTAAGTGACAGAGTCAGGACTTAGACTCAAGCCTGTCAAACTCCAAAGTCTGTGATTTCAACTACTAAGGTATGCTGCTGAGAAAAACAGGATGGTGCGGGTGGAGGGGGTGGAGGGGGAGGAGAGAGAGGCAGGTAGCAATTAGGGAGGGGAAGCCGGAAAATAAGAAATCCCAGTGGCCAGTGGCCTTTGGTTGTCTGCGTGTCCAGTGGTCAGAGGCACCCTGACCCGTAAAAACAGATGCTCCCTTAATCCCTCCTCTACTCACAGAGGAATCTCCTGGTGACAAAAAGTTCCAGTAGGGGGAGGGGGCAGGTGACAAAGAGCAGGCTACTGAGAATTGGAGCTTGTGACTTTGGAACTCATTCCAAGACACTAGTTTTGTCTTTAGATAAATGTGGGAAGGCAGGCACTGTGCCCTCCCACTGAAAACCAAAGTTATAACCATATAGAGCTTAGACGGGACCTTAGATACCCCTCAGCAAGGACATCTAAGGTACCTTCTGATGGGTGTTTGCAGAACATGCCTTGGATTAAAAGGGTCACTCCCCAGCTGGGAAAAGTTCTCTCTAGCCTGGGGCACCTACAAGTGTTAACTCCCCTCTTGATCCCCCCACCCAATGAGGGGATGAAGTGTCAGAGATGGTGACCTGGAAAAACAGCCTCTGCACGGCCTAGGGTTTGGGAAAGGGTGGGCTTGGAAACAATTAATTCCACACTATCCAAGTGATAGCCCCATGGAGGAAGGCAGTGGCCAAGGAAAACAAACAGACCAACAAGCTGCCACTGGCTGGGCGGGCCCCTGGCCCTCAGCTGCTTCTGTTCACCCAGGCCCCAGCTTGGTACTTCCCTGATTATGGGGGCTGAGGGAGCAGAGGGCCAGGCCAGCAGCTGCAGTCCCAGCCTGAGTGGAGGAACGGGAACCCAGCTGGGCGGCTCCACTTCCCCACGTTTTCCTTTCACATTGTTCACAGGTTTCAAGAATGATTTCATTGTGGAAAATGAGCAAACACAACCTGACCTTTGAGGTCCCACAGACACAGGGGACACATATATGGGTGCACGCACACACACACACACACCTGCATAGAGGTTGACAGGCATACACATGTACTTACAAAACAATCTAGAGAGAGCTTCTTACTGGGGCATCCTAGTAACCTCCTCCCTGGGTTTGGACAACAACAACCATTATTGAGAAGCCTCTACCTGTGAGAGTTAAGTTGACCACTCATTCTAGAGCTTCCCTGCCTCCTGTGTAGGCCCCTACCTCTGGCTGGAGGAGGGCACAGAGATAGCCCAGATACCAACCCCTACTCCATCTTACTCATCACATCTTTCCATCCCCTTCCCTTGGGCAGGACTAGTATGACACTATTTGCAGGGTAGAATGGATGGCACAGTGGTAGTGTGATGTCAGCATTAGTCTGGAGACCTGCAGTCTTTGTCTAGACTTGGCAGGTGTCTGGCCCACTGTCCTTGGACATATCACTATTTTAAAATAACCTTCCCCTGATGTTGTATCAGGCTGCTATAAAACCCATGTGGGATTGAAGAGACAGGAAAGGACTCTGGGACACTGAATCATGAGGTGGTGGTGATGATGCTATTCAGTCATGATCTCAGAGGAAGCCAGCCCCGCAGTAAGCTGGAGCCACATCCTTTAGTCCTCTGTCAGCATGGGAGGCTTGAAAGCCAAAAGGCCTTGGTTTTTCAGGGGGCTCTGTGCTGGGTGGGAGACTCACAAAGCTAGTCTATGCTTTTTGCTTTCTCTTGCAGGCCACAACTCCCAACCCACGACAATGCAGCCCTCTAGCCCTCAGGGTAAGAGCAAACACACAGGGACTCCTCTAGCAATTAGGTCTGAGAGCTTAGTAAGGCTGGGGAGAGCTCTAGGCACTGTTTTACACAGATCGTAGGTGATTAGGGGTGGGGCCAGAGCTCTCAGGACATCCAAAGCTGAGCTCATCTAGAGACTTTTTACAGCTTGGCCCAGTCTAACCTGTTTTGAAAAAGAGAGATAAATGGTTGCAGGTGAGGGATGGGGTAAGAAGAAAGACTAGAAAACACCAGCTATAGGGAAGAAGAGAGGGAGTCAGAGCAATAAGAGGCAATAGACCCTCAGCCTCAGATGATCTGTTTCAGGAGCCCTCAGTCTAAGTCTGACTATACAGCCAACACAGGTCAGTGAGTGTGGTTGCTGAGGGGCCAATCCCTGGCCCCTGCCCATCCCCTTGCCCATCCCTTCAGACTTGCTTGCAGCCCAAGAGTTCTCATATGGGTTAGAAGTGGTTGTCATCAAACCTGCCCCACCTTCAACTCCCCATATGCCTCAGTCCTTGCTGGGGACAGCCCTTCCTCAGAGCCCAACAGCCCAAGCCCTCTGTCCAGTACCAGTACCCCAGGTACTCTGCCACTGAGACTACAAATTCCATCAAGGGAGGGCCCAATGAGGAAGCAGACACGGTTTCGGCTCTAAAGGAGAATACAGTGGAGAAACAGACAAGTAAACAAGATCTTACATTGACAATTACAGATAGGATAGACCAGCCGTGGGCAAACGACGGCCCGCGGGCCGGATTTTTCTCTCCAATTCCCATCCCCTAACTCTCCCAGGTTCTTATTGCCAACAATGGCATTGCAGCAGTGAAATGCATGCGGTCTATCCGTCGGTGGTCCTACGAGATGTTTCGAAATGAACGTGCAATCCGATTTGTTGTCATGGTCACACCTGAAGACCTTAAAGCCAATGCAGGTGAGTTATTTGCATTAAGAAAGCATCACTCTAGAGCAGCCGTGGGCAAGGATCCGGCCCTTTTGAAATGAATAAAACTAAAAAAAAAAGACCGTACCCTTTTATGTAATGATGTTTACTTTGAATTTATATTAGTTCACACAAACACTTCATCCATGCTTTTGTTCCGGCCCTCCGGTCCAGTTTAAGAACCCATTGTGGCCCTCGAGTCAAAAAGTTTGCCCACCCCTGGGATAGAAGGATTGTGCTGGGCATAAGATGAAGGTGCTATTGGAATCCAGATAAATGTCAGCCACTTCCGACTTGGGGGCCAGGGAAGACATCCCAGAGTGCTTCTAAAGCTAAGGCCAGAGAAGGAGTTGACCAAATGAAGACTGTGGGGTGAAGGAGGGTAGGGTGTATTCCAGGCAGAGGAAACTGTACAGGTGAAGACCCAGAGGTGAAAAGGAGGATGGCTCCTTCTGGAAGTGAAAGTAGTAATGAAAATAACAATTTTGGACTAAAGAGCCTTCCCTGTATACATGCTGGTTGAAGCCATAGCAGGCCCACAAATGCTTCCTAATCCACAGCTGCTTCAGAGAAAGCCTCACGGATCCCCACAGCACCCAGTAAACCTGTGATGCCAAGGTCAAGCACCATGGATGGTCACTCCCCATCCCAGCCACAGGAGCACACATCAGGATTTGGTAAGTATCAAGTTGGGTTCCTTCTTCTCCTCTTGAGGGGGCCCAGGTCCTGCCCCACAGTAAGGGGGTCTCAGGATCCACATCAGTGGCACCCTGGTCTGGAGAGAACGAGAGAGGTTTGGTGGGGAGAAGAGACAAGGGCTTGGACCTGGTGACAATGAAGGTAGAAAGAGTCGACTCAGGATTGATAAAGGCATAGAGAAGGAAAGGAAGGGTTAGGAGAACCCAAAATAATGGAAAGGAAGGCAGAAAAGGTTGGGAAAGAGTTACATGCTTCTCAAGGCAGGTTGGTCTTCACCCAGCAGCAGGGGAGAAGAGCTGGGCGGGGTGGTTACCTTCCACCTTGGCCTGCTGTTCACGGCACAGGCACAGGGGTCCCAAGCAGCAGCAGTAGCAGCGGTGGCAGCAGAAGCAGAGGTATGTCCTGTCTGTGCTCACAACAAAGAACACCCTGACCCTTTCTCTCATCCTACCCCGTGGCTCTGGGATGTTTTTATACTCCCAGTCATTTTTAGGAGGGGGGTGAGGACCAAGAAATGGAACAGCAATCAGGCCTGTAGTACAATGAGCTTCAGAGGGGATGAGGTGGATGGCCATACCACTTTTTAAGAGGGCCAGAAACACATGCCCTTTAACTGGCAGGCTGGCTTGTTAGATCAGTGTCTGGAGACAAACATCCGGTGCCCTTCTTTCCTCCCTCTTCAACTCTTGGCAAAACACAGATGGCTCAACCTTGCCTAGTCTGTCTCCCTATGTCTGCAGCATACATCCCTTTCCTCTGGGCTCCAAGGGGACGGTGGGAAGAGCATAATGAGGGAAGCATCCTGAACTTTCTGGAGTCCTTTGGAACTAGTAATACAAACAACCAGCAATCTAGTCATGTGATCCAACAGCACCCACTTCTGACCTCCATCCTCATGGGACCTGATCGGAGGGGCAGAGAGGAAGTCTTTTCTGTAGGGCTTGAGCTCTCTCTGCAGTCCTCTACCTGGAGAAAGTGGAGGGGGGGCGGCGGGGAGCTAGCTCTCTCTGGTAGGCTGAGTAAGTCCTTTCACTGAAGCACCCATCACCATTCCATTTTAGACACCTCTCAAAATGTTACTTCCAAATTGGCCACCACGAGCCCGAGGACAAGAGAAGACCCCACCATTCTGCCCAGCCCTATGTCAGAGCAAGTGCTCACTGTGGCTGCATTTGGTGAGAGGAAGGAGAAGGTGGGATGTGGCAGGGGACCCCACCTTTGAACTGACTTGGACTCTGGTCAGGAAACACAAGTTCAAATCTCACCCATTTGTGCTAGAGCGGTGGTTCTCAACCTTCCTGATGCCGCGGCCCTTTAATACAGTTCCTCATGTTGTGGTGACCCCCAACCGTAAAATTATTTTCGTTGCTACTTCATAACTGTAATTTGGCTACTGTTATGAATCGTAATGTAAATATCTGATATGCAGGATATATTTTCATTGTTACAAATTGAACATAATTAAAGCATAGTGATTAATCACAAAAACAATATGTAATTATATATGTGTTTTCCGATGGTCTTAGGCAACCCCTGTGAAAGGGTCGTTTGACCCCCAAAGGGGTCGCGACCCACAGGTTGAGAACCGCTGTGCTAGAGGGTTTGGCTGACAAAGAAGTCTTTGGTGGGAAAGAGCCTCCACTGACTCTAGTCAGCTCTTCTGGGTTCTGCTGGGTTTCATATTCTTATGGGAAGATGGGGGAAGGAGGGGCTGTGGAACCCACTCTGGCCAGGGCCGCAAGCTGAGAGTTCATTCATTCGCAGAGAAGGGGAATTCAAAATTCACTTTGCTCTGGACCCTGTCTACAGAGCACTTAGCTAGGAAGAGAATTTGAACTCATGTTGTCTCCTCCTCTCCCTCCTCTTCACCCCATCCTTTCCCTGTCCAGGTGTTATCAGCTTCATTGTCATCCTGGTGGTTGTGGTAATCATCCTGGTCAGTGTGGTCAGTCTAAGGTTTAAGTGTCAGAAGAACAAGGAATCTGAAGGTACATGCCTGAACCTTGGGGGCCCTCCTTTGCCCCTCTTTGCTGAGGGACCCAGAGCTAGATTCTGGGACTGACACCCAGCCTAGAGTTGAGGGAAGGAATGGGAACATCAGCACCATTAGATGAAATGGGAGGGTCCACTTGGGTGAACTTTGAGGGGCAGGTTGGGCTTCTGAGTAACAACGTGTGACCCCCAATCTGTGCCTTTGGATTTTTACAGATCCCCAGAAACCTGGGAGTTCAGGGCTATCTGAAAGGTAAGACTGTCAGAGGTGTAAGTAGGAATTATCTATCTGACCTCTCAGTCTTCCCTCCAAGAGGGAACCAAAGCTTCCTGCTTTCTACACACACACACACACACACACACACACACACACACACACACACACAATCCTGACAGCCTCCACTGAGACCAGACTAGGGGCAGGCAGGACAAGAGCAGACTTGAAAGGAAGCAATCAGTTGACAGGAGATGGACTGGAACCCTTCAGCCCAGGGCTACGCACCTTTTACCCCTTCATGAAAAGTGTAGGAATTCAGATTCTATATACCCCTTAAATAAGGAGATACTTATTTAAGGAACTGTTTATTGAATACCTTGTGTGTGCCACGCCCTTTGGTAGATATTTGTTAATATTATCTCAAATTCTTAGAGCAATTCTTCAAGGCAGATACATTTAAAAATTGAGACTTAAGAGAGGTCGTAACTTGGTCAAGGTCACACAAGCAGTAGGTAGTAAAACAAAGATTTAAATACAAGTCTTTTGGGCTTCAAAACACACTCACATTTCATTATGATCCACCCCCAAAACAAAGGTCTAAGTTGTAACAGCCCCTGTACAGTTTCTTAACCCCCCACATTGCCCTCCCACTCCTATCCATAACCCATGCTCTCCTCCTACTCCTAGCTGCTCCGCAGCCAATGGAGAGAAAGACAGCATCACCCTCATCTCCATGAAGAATATAAACATGAATAACAGCAAAGGATGCCGCTCAGCAGAGAAGGTACGTTTTTCCCGGTTCCCTCCTCCCTTCTCCCTCCTCCTCCTTCCTGAAGGCTCTTGTACTTTAACCAGAAAGGAGATACTTTCAAAGACCCAGGCTCTTCTCTTCTCTTGCCTATTATATTACTACTCCCAAGAAGTTCACCCTTCCTTCATTAAGTATTTATTTTGCAGGTTCTTTAAAAGCAACCATGGGTCCTTATGAGTACGAGGATGATGAAGCTGCCCTGTGCCTGTAAGAAGGAAGGTGATGCCCTAACCGGTTTGGCTCAGTGGATAGAGCGTCGGCCTGCGGACTGAAAGGTCCCAAGTTTGATTCCAGTCAAGGGCATGTACCTTGGTTGCGGGCACATCCCCAGTAGGGGGTGTGCAGGAGGCAGCTGATTGATGTTTTTCTCATTGATGTTTCTAACTCTCTATCCCTCTCTCTTCCTCTCTGTAAAAAGTCAATAAAATATATTTAAAAAAAGAAAAAAATGAAGGAAGGTGATATTATCAGTAGAGGCAATAAGCCACATATAAATTATTTTATTGTTTCACATCTACTTGCAGCTCTAAAGGATACTAACATTCCTCCATTTCTGGGAGCAAGCTACCAATATGAGAGACACTTCCCCAGGTGGACCGCCACTCCAGAAACACGGACTGACTAACTAGGAAACTCCAGTGGTGAGAACTAAAAAGTGACTGACGAATCCACCTTCTAAAGTCATAGGAAGGAGAAGTGTGTAGAGCAAAAGCAAGAAAAAATGACAAAGTGGATCGGTCCTTTCTACTTGGCATTAAAATTATTTTCTGGCCTGCAGTCTCATTTCTTTTAAGGTCTATGCCCCCATGCACATTCTTAACAGAACATTCTAGCAGCTCTGGGGTCTCCTTTTCTAGGTAAAGCGTGTATGCCAGTTCCTGCCCCTGTGGGGAGTTCTCTGAGAGATTCGGGAGGGAGAGAACTTTCGTCAGGTCTGCCTCAGCCCATTTAGTTTGTTAAGTAGGATGAAGTGACTGACTATTCTAACTGCTCTTAAAGAGGGAGAGAAAAGGAGCTATAAACAGTGGCCAGTTGTCACCAGTAAGAAATACTAAATCTGGAGGTGAGAACATGGGAGGCACAATGCATTCTAACTAGGAAACTCCAGTGGTGAGAGCTAAATACTATAAGGGCAAATGTCCTCTGCATGCCCCAGGGTAGACATGCCTCACTGTGGTTCTAGCTGTGGGAATAACACTGGGAATGTGTGAAGCAAAGATAGGTAGCAGAAAAGGGGGAGTACCACTGCTGAGATCCCACACTTCAGGATCATGACTTTATATATGTTTTTATTGATTTGAGAGAGAGAGAGAGAAACATTGATGCGTGTGAGAGAGAGAGAGATGGCGATCGATTGCCTCCTGTACGCACCCCACCTGGGAATCGAACCTGCAACCTGGGCATGTGCCCTGACCAGGAATTGAACCAATGACCTTTCGGTGCATGGAACGATGCTCAATCAACTGAGCTACAGCGGCGAGGGCAGGTCTATGACTTTATAAAGCAAAAAGCAAATACCCACCCACTTTTCCCCATACAGCTTTATCTTTGTGTCCTAAAAATAAAAGATCTTAAATAAGGTAAAGTCATTTAAAGAGAAGGAGGAAAAGAAGGCAGTTATCTGTTTTCTTGGTAATCTGTGTTTGAAAATAAATCTTGGGGAGAGTCAATGGAAGAGCCATCTGTGTATGTTTACACGCAGTGTTTAACTTCTTAAGCATCTGCTAGTTGGCAGCTTAGAACACAGGGAGAACACAGATTACCCATGCTGAAGCCATGATACGCTATTTCTGCTGGATTTAGACTCTGAAAGGTGATATGAGAGAGAAAGCCTAGAACAACAAGTGTTACTTTCTCTGTCTCATTGAAACAATTCAAGTGGACTAAAGAAACTTAGTAGATTCTAAAATCCTCTGGGGCAGGGCCTGTAGCCTGCTCATGTCTGTAGCTCTTATGTGGTACATTGTGCACTGGCTCTTGAGTGCAGGAAATCTAATCACAAGGCCACAGACTCACAGCTTGACTTTGACGAAATCACCCCCCATTTCTGAGCCTATTTTCTTTTCAAGTGAGGTGGCTGGACTACTTGCCTTTCCTGACTTTTCTGGTTCTTATATTCTAACGTCCTATACACTCTCAATGTAGGAAAAAATTAATCTTTTGAGTGGATATTGCTCCGGGTGGGAGCCAGAGACAAGTCTTAGGTGACTCTGGACAAGTCTTTCACATTCTCTGTGCTTAGATTTCCCTGTGTATTCATGTGTATAAAGGGAAGAATGACCCCTACCTGGACCTGTCTACCTCGTGGGCTACTTAGTAGGTAAAATGGAATGGTAAATGGAAGTAAAAGTACGAGTTGACAATTGTAGCAGAAAAGGTGGAGTACCACTGCTGAGATCCCACACTTCAGGATCACGGCACTTGTTCCCCAACTACTGAAGTGTTGGTTGCTAAGGGCTCCTAGCTGGTTGATGACTGGTTCATGGGAGTGGGTGTGGGGATGAAGACCTGGACCTCTTGCCTCCATTTCTCCCTCTGCCCCAACCCTGCCTCCCTTACACCTCATAGATGTTCCCAGAAGCACTCACCAATAAGCCGTCAGTATGCAAATCTCAGTGTCTCAGTCTATTTCCTGGAGTACCCAATCTACGACAGCATTACTACAGCATTTCTAAAAAATAATTCAGCCCGGCCAGCGCGGTTTAGTGGTTCAGTATCAACCTATGAACCAGGAGGTCACGGTTCAATTCAAGGTCAGAGCACATGCCCTGGTTGCAGGCTCGATCCCCAGTGTGGAGTGTGCAGGAGGCAGCCAATCAATGATTCTTTCTCATCATTGATGTTTCTATCTCTCTCTCCTTCTCCTTTCCTCTCTCTGAAAGCAATAAAAATATTTTTTTAAAAATAAAAAATAATTCAGATATATTTTATTTGAGCCACACTGCTAAAAGCACATGACTTCTTAGCCAGTTCCAGTACAAAAATCCATCATTGGGATAGAACTCTCCAGGTGACATAACAATGTCTACGAGTACTGGATTCTGTTTCAGTTGTTATTCTGACTCATGGGCTGCTTATCATACTAGAGCGATTATGTCAAGGACATGGGCTTCACTCAGTTGATGTCTCCATTATAAGATCACAATGTCCCCCTGACTCTGGACAATGTCCTGCAAATACGAGCTGTTAGTCATAAGCTATTTCTATGTCAGGGATAAAGGGTGAACTGGTATTAATGAGATTGAAAGGTTTTTACCTGGAAACTGACCCTATAGTACCATTAATCATGCTGATATTCCCATTGCTCAATAACTACTCTATCCTTTTGGAAGGGATTGAGGATGAATTCACTTAGTGCTGAATTCTGCTTGCTAGCAAACTATATGAGAGGGGTTTCTGCTGGAGGATCCTACTATTTATGCAAAAACAAGACCCCACCTCTGACAGGAAATCCACGCGCAGCCTTCTGCAGCTCCTGAAGCTTCCCTGAGACTGTATCTCTTCCTTAACGTCTAGACAACAGGATGGCAGCCATTTATAAGACCGCTTCCTCCCTATTCTAACACAGGACGACATGGTCCCAAAGCAGGAACAGGTGATGGGGGTAGGGTGGTTGCTGTAAAGTGTCTTTCTTTCCCTTCTCCCCACATCCTCTGGGAGGGCAACCAGCAAACTAGCTCAGGTGCGCAGATCCAGTCAGACAGAGGGATCATTTACTCAGGATCTTTCCTCCAGGCCTAGATGGGGCAGCATCTCAATCATATAGGGCACACGGCAAACCTCACCATCACCCGCAAAAATTCACTACAGTTCAACAAGCATTTTTAAAAGTAAGTAGAGAAAACAGATAGAAATCTGAAGGTGGCTCTGGGTAAAATAATTTAGTGTACAAAAAAATCACAGCAGACTCCACCCCCACCCCACCCCCCTTGGCCTAGTTCCTGTGCACCATTTTCCAAAGCCAAGCTAGTACTACTTAATTCTATTTGAATCTGCTGGAAAACATTGTGTGCCTCTGCTCAGCAGTATCTCGCTGGATTTGTGGATGTCCTTTCTCACCCCTTTGAACTTCTTTCTATACCTACCTTCTTATCTTTGTGAACTGCCTTAGAGAACCCAATTTCCCTTCCCTTATATCCTCCCCAGTTGCTCTCTCACTCTTCCTGCTGTTACTCTCTCCTGACAACACCATCCTGAACCCTTTGAACCCCACAGCTTCCTCTTACCAAACACAGAGATTGAATTTGACAGTGGGAATTATTTTGTTGAGTGGTTGGTGTGCTTAAACAAAACCTGGCACAGAAGTGTTCTAAATGTTGGGGTTTGGAGTTCTAAGTTAGTCTTGGTGATAGAGTCAGAAAAATTCATCCAGAAGTGTTAGCTGAGGTGTAAATGAGCTGAAGGGTACATTTGCATGGCAATATCTGAGAAGGTTGCAAGACTGAACCTTTTTTCTTTTCTTTCTTTTAAAAAAATGGATCTAGAGTAAATGAGTCATCTAGAAAGGAAGGGGGAACTGAGGTTTCAGAGAATGATGGGAAAGGCTGTAGAGATACCAACCATTTCCAAGAGGCTCCAGTTTCCCAAATCTTGCCCAGCATTTTGTTTTTGTTTCTTAATTCTCACCAGATGATATTTTTCCCCATTGATTTTTAGAGAGAAATGGAAGGGAGGGAGGGGGGGAAGGAGGAAGAAAGAGAGGGAGAGGGAGAGAGAGAGAGAGAGAGAGAGAGAGAGAGAGAGAGAGAGAGAGAAACATCAATGTGAGAAAGACACATCAATTGGTTACTTCCCCCACACGCTCCGATTAGGGCCAGGGATCTAACCTGCAACCCAGGTACATACCCTTGACTGGGAATCAAACCCAAGACCCTTCAGTGTGCAGGCAGATGCTCTAACCACTGAGAACACCAGCCAAGGCTTGTCCAACGTTCTTGAACCTGGACTCTACTCCTAAGTAGCCCCATAATTCATAGCATGGCTTTTCAATCCAATCACCCGCTACAGTGCTCTAGCACTCCCACTCTCAACCAGATATCTCTAACTTCATGCTACTATGACATCTCTGAGTACCTCTAGATCTTAGCCCTGTGCCCCTGGACTCCAAGGCCCGCCCCATCTTTCCCTGTCCATCTTCTGCAGCGGTTCTCAACCTGTGGGTCGCGACCCCTTTGGTGGTCGAACGACCCTTTCACAGGGGTCGCCTAAGACCATCCTGCATATCAGATATTTACATTACGATTCATAACAGTAGCAACATTACAGTTATGAAGTAGCAACGAAAATAATTTTATGGTTGGGGGTCAGCACAACATGAGGAACTGTATTTAAAGGGCCAGAAGGTTGAGAAATCTGTCTAGTTTCCCAAAACTACATAATGGATGTCCCTGATCAGGTCCCTCGTCTACAGAGCACAAGTGGCTTCTTCAGAACCCAGCCTCCTGTGAGTGTGCTGATGCTTACGTATCCCAGGGCCATGGCTAGAGGGAAGGGATGGAACTCTATACTATTGAAGGCTTGTTCCTTTCAGTTTGTGTCTAGGGCTGTCACCTCCCCAACTGTCTAAGTAGATACTGGTTGACACCATAATTGACATAACTGATTTGGTCTTCCTGGATAAGATCTCAGTGAATTCCAGGTAATTTTTTGTTTGGGGATGACCATGATAATTTTTCACTTTCACACACCTGATCTCTGGCCATCCCAACTCACCTGCAGGCATACGTCAGTAAGGACACTGTACCATCTACCTATGAAGAACTGGTTTTATTCTTTGCTAAAAGACTCCATGCAAACCTGAGTAAGGGAAAGCAGGAATATTTCTTCATTTTCTTTTTGCTAATCTTCTAGGGCCTGGTCTTTCAGATAAAAGGGAATGAGCCAAGGAAACTACTGGGGTGAAGGAGAGAAGAAAAGCCTCAGAAGGGTTTTGGAGTAGGAGGGGATGAAGGATAAAGAACAGGCCGACTCCAATAAGTACCTGCTCTTTTCTTTCTTTCTCTACTCCTGACATCTAGTGGTTCCTCTAATGACCTTGTGCCTGAAGAGCTGGGGGACGAGGGACATATCCAGACTGCTCTCTAACCATATAAATCTACCTCACTCTTCTACTTTTTGTGGCTCTTAAGTTCCCAGGGTTGGGTTCAGAATCCCCAAACCTGTCTCTGAATCTCCAACAGGCATTAGTGTATATTTGTTTCTTTAAATTTTTATTTATTGATCTCAGAGAGAGAGAAAGGGAAAGGGATAGAGAGTTAGAAACATCGATGAGAGAGAAACATCGATCAGCTGCCTCCTGCACACTCCCTACTGGGGATGTGCCCGCAACCAAGGTACATGCCCTTGACCGGAATCGAACCTGGGACCCTTGAGTTCACAGGCTGCTGCTCTATCCACTGAGCCAAACCGGTTAGGGCTGTTTCTTTAAATTTTTATTTATTGATCTCAGAGATAGAGAAAGGGAGGGAGGGAGGGAAAGAGAGAAGCCAGCTATCCCCATTTATGCATCCATTGTTTTGATTCTTTTGTGCGCCCTGACCTGGGATGGAACCCGCAACCTTGGCATATCCCGACGATGCTCTAATCAACTGAGCTATTCGACCAGGGGGCATTAGTGTATATTTTAAAATGACATCCTGAGGAGAAAAATAGTCATACTGTCACGCTCTAGCCTATAGTTTGCAAAGCCTTTTCCAGGCAGGATCTCATCACGCCTCCTTGAATGTCCCCAGTTTTAGGCAGAGCCAAAGCCACTACCCCCACTCCGCAGATGAGGAAAAGCTGGGCTCACAGGGCCATGGTTTCCTGCTGTGAGCCACTAGCCGCGCAGCAGTCAACTAGCAGCAAGCCACCCCACAGGCCTCGCTTTCACAAAGTAAGAACCCCTTACTCCTTAGCATCGCCGACTGTCCCTCCTCCGGAGCCTGCCGGAAGTTGTAGTCCAATGTCCCGCAGCTTCAATGGGCTGGACTACAACGACCAGCATGCCCTGCGCTTCTTGCCCCGCCCCCCATCTTTTTCAGCCTCAGGCGCCGGGGAGGTTCGGTTGACCTGCTGACTGGGAACCAGAAATGGCAGCTACTCTGGGCAGCGGGGAGCGCTGGACGGAAGGTACCAGGTCCTGGTCTTAGGGTGGGACAGGGCAGGGTTCGGCAGAAATCAGGGATGGGGACCTTGAAGGTGCCCGAGGGCTGAGATTCTGGGCCTCAGGTGAAGAATGGAGGCCTATGAGAACATGTTGAGCCTGAGTAGGATTCCGGATGAGGTGGTGGACCGCCCAGGGTAGGATCCAGAAACCAGGAGCGCTGGCTCAGGCAGAGGAACCGACCGGCAGCCCAAAGTCATCCGTGACGACTTGTTGCCTCCAGCCCCCAGCCCCGCCCCGCCAGGGCCCCGCCCAGGCTCCGCGGCAGTCAGACCGCCTGCACCTGGGTGTCCGGAGGGCCAGCAGTCTGTGAGGTCTCCCGCAGCTTTCTTTCCCGGCCCTTATCCTCGCTACCAAACTGGGCTGCTGGATCCTTGGTCTCAGTTTGCTCTTGTCTCTGCAGCCCGCATCAAGGCCGACAGGCCGGTCTTTTCTATCCTACAGTCAGGCAGAGAGTATTGATCCGATGCCTATTTTGAATCCTGCATTATGCTTGCTGATCCCGCAGCAGGGACTTGACAGACGTGGGCCCCTGAGATCACAGAACTCTTTAGTTCACTAAGGGAGTATGACAGGTAAACAGCCAATTACAAAACAGGGCCAGTTAAGTCCTGGCTGTACACAGCAAGGTCTAGTTTTGGGAAGCACATTGACAAGGAACCCAACATGGCCTGGGTGTCAGAGGAGGCCTTATCGAGATAGTGTTACATATGATGACATAACGAATGGTTGGAGTTAGTCAGGCTGACCTAGTGGAAGAATGGTGCAGGCAGAAGGAACAGAGAAAAGAGAAAGCACTGCTGATCTGAAAGGAGTTTGGTGTAGCTAGAACATAGACTGGTAACGAGCATGTGGTGAGAGATGAGGCTAGAGAGGCACCTGAGCCCATGATAAGAAATTTGGCCAAGGAGCAGTGCATAGTCACTAGGGGAGGTCTTTTTTTTTTTTTAGTTTTATTCATTTCAAACGGGCCGGATCCGGCCCGCGGGCCATAGTTTGCCCACGGCTGGCATAGTCACTAGGGGGTGTTAAGCAGGAGAAGAATGTTTTAAAAACCTTTCCCATATCCTCCAGATGGGACATGAGTACTTGCCTTCCTTGACTGGATTACTATGGTCCTCTTTACATTCTGCAGGTGTTAGGGTTAATTGAACTCTCTCCCTTTATAATGTTTTTATGGTCAGGAATAGATCTTACCTGTACATCTCCGTGATCTATTTAACCAGTGTCTTAAACATCAGTTTAAAAGAATTGAACTCATCTCTATTTTAAATCTTAGTGGTGGGAGGAATTGCAACAAAAACTGTTATTTTATGAGCAGTGTCACTTCTGACCATGGACCACAGAGAACAAGGCTTCCCACAGCATTGCACTAAAGGCAAGGTATTGGGCAGACAACTCTTGAGCACCTTTTCTGGTTTTGAGTCAAAATTATTTGCTGACTGACCACTGTAGCTATGGTGGACATTATTATGCTTTATGTTTCTGGCATTATAAGTTTTTCATGTTTGCCTCCATATTTCCTGTATTGCTTTCTCAAGGAAGATGTTTGTTCGTTTTTGTATGGATGCTTAAAAGTCAGCATGATGCCTGGCCCTCATCTGCTCATATCTACAAGCAGCCTCCCAGATGGCTAAGGGAGGTAGCAAAGTTGATTTGCAGGTCAGACGGAGACCTAACGGAGGGGCTGTTGCTTTGCAGCTTACATTGATGCAGTTAGAAGAAACAAATACCCAGAAGACAGACCTCCTGAAAGTCATGATCCCTGTGGTTGCTGTAACTGCATGAAGGCGGAAAAGGAAAAGAAGTCTGAGAATGAGTGGAATCAGACCTGGCAGGGCGAGGGGAGTGCCACTTATACTGAGGACCAGCTGCTTGGGGTACAAAGGTGAGCCTGTGATGGGATTAATTGAGTGATTTTATGTAGACTGCCTGGCACAATGTGCTATATACTATTAGTATTGACTGCTATTGTTATTGTTTATTATTATTACTAGAGGCCCAATGCACGAAATTCGTGCAAGAGTAGGCCTTCCTTCCCCCGGCTGCCAGCACCGGCTTCCCTCGGCACCTGGGACCTGGGCTTCCCTTGCAGCCCTGGCTTCGTCCAGAAGGTCATCCAGAAGGACGTCTGGTCTAATTAGCATATTATGCTTTTTTTATTATAGATTATTATTATTATTATTATTGAAGCATAATAGCTTCTTCACCTCAGGGGCAGAACTAGGTGGAAATGGAGTAGTGAGGTGTAATCTGAGGTATCTTTCCTGCTTCTATAAAAGAGGCAGGAAAAATCAACTAGATATAACAGACATCTATATAACATTCTACCCCAAAACAGCAAAATACACTTTCTTCTCAAATATATTTGGAACATTCTCCAGGATAGATCATATGTTGTCATAAAACAAGCCTCAATAAATTTAAAATGATTAAAATCATACAGTGGCCTGCTCGGCCAGTGTGGCTCAGAGATTGAGCTTCAACCTATGAACCAGGAGGTTACAGTTCGACTCACGGTCAGGGCACATGCCTGGGTTGTGGGCTCGATCTCCAGTAGGGGGCCTGCAAAAGGCAGCCGATTGATGATTCTCTCTCATCATTGATGTTTCTTCTCTCTCTTCCTCTCCTTTCTCTGAAATAAATAAAAAAAAATATTTTTAAAAAATAAAAACTTTTTTAAAAAAATCATACAGTGGCCCAGGCTAGGTGGCTCAGTTGGTTGGAGTGTCATCCCATACACCGAAAGGTTGCAGATTCGATTCCCAATCAGGGCACATACCTAGGTTCTATCCTTTGGGTGAGGATAAACAAAAAAATCATACAGTGTATGTTCTCTGAAATCAACAACAGAAGGAAATTTGCAAATATTAAAATTAAACAACATATTCCTAAATAACAAAGATTACAGAAGAAATCACAAGGAAAATCAGAAAATTCTCTGAGATGAATAAAAGTGAAAATACAGCATACTGAAACATAATGGATGTAGCTAAAGCAATACTTAAAAGGAAATTTATATCTGTAAATATATATTTAAATCTCAAATGACTAACCTAATCTTCTACCTTAACAAACTAACAAACAAAAAAAGAAGAGCAAACTAAATCCAAGAAAGAAGACTGAAGGAAACAATAGAGTGGAAATAAATGAAATAGAAGATGGAAAGGCAATAAAGGCAACAAAACCAAAAGTTGTTTGTTTGTTTTTTAAATATCAACAGAATTAACAAACTTTTATGTACACCAGGGATTTTCATCTTTTTCATTTCATGACACACAAACTAATTACTAAAATTTTGTGGCACACCAAAAAATATATATTTTGATCTAACAAAGAATAGGTATAATTTTGATTCATTTACACCGGATGGCTATTGTTGGTTGTTGTCATTTTTTTATTTGACAATCTAAGTCAGGGGTGATAAACATCCAGCCCTTGGGCTGTATAAGGCCCACAAAATCATTTGGTCTGGCCCTGCCGAGGCAACCACAGAGGGACTTGAAATTCAGTAAATCTAGGAGCTTTTTTCATAGCAACATAAATTTATATTGAGTGAATTATGTTAAGTGAATGATTTTATAAATATACAAATGGCCCTTGGCAGAAAAAAAGTTTCCCACCCCTGATCTAAAGAAAAAGAGGTCAGTACCCCTGGTTAGTGGGTATTGCATGTTTTAAAAATTCTTGTGGCACACCAGTTGGAAATCTCTGATCTAGACAAACCAAGAAAAAAAAAAGAGAGAATATTTAAATAACTAAAATCAAGAATGAAAGTGGGTACATCACACTAATCTTACAAAAATAATGATTATAAGAAAGTACTATGAATAATTGTATGCCAACCAATTAGACAACCTAGATGGAATGGACAAATTCCTAGGCAGATACAAACTACTGAAACTGTTTCAGAAGAAACAGAAAATCATATAGACCTATAAGAAAGAGATTGAGTTAATAGTCACAAAACTTAACACTAAGAAAATGCCAGCCAGGATGGCTTCACTGGTAAAATCTACTGAACAATAATTAACTAATCCTTCACAAACTATTACAAAAAAATACATGAGAAGGGGACACTTTCCAACCCACTCTATGAGACTAGTATTACCCTGTAACCAAAACCAGACAAAGACATCACAAGAAATTTAAACTATCAACTAATGTCTCCATGGATATAGATTTCAGAAACATATAAAAACATAAAAAGGATTGTAGACTTGGCCAAGTTGTATTTATCCCAGGAATACAAGGTTGTTTAACATATGAAAATCAATTAATGTAATACACCATATTAATAGAATAAAGGACAAAAGCCACACGATCATTTCAATAGGTGCAGAAAAAGCATTTGACAAAATTTAATACTCTTTCATAATAACAACACTCAACATGGTAGGAATAGAAGGACACTTCCTCAACCTACAAATAATCCACAGCTACCATCTACAAATAATCCACAGCTAACATCATACTTAATGATGAACAATTGGATGCTTTCCAAGATCAGAAACAAGACAAGTATGTTCACTCTAGCCAATTCTATTTAACACTGTGCTAGAGCTCCAAGCCAGGGAAGTTAATCAATAAAAAGAAATAGAAGCCATCTAGATTGGAAAGAAGTAAAACTGAATTCACAGGTGATATGATCTAGTATAGAAAATCCTAAGGAAAACACACACACACACACACACACACACACACACACACACACACACACACGCGAGCTATTAGAACAAATAGGGGGGGATTGGGGGGGTAATGGGATGAGGACACATATGTAATACCTTAATCAATAAAGAAATTTTTTTAAAAAAAGAACAGCCCTAACTGGTTTGGCTCAGTGGATGGAGCGTCGGCCTGCGGACTGAAGGGTCCCAGGTTCAGTTCTGGTCAAGGGCATGTACCTTGGTTGCAGGCACATCCCCAGTAGGGAGTGTGCAGGAGGCAGCTGATGGGTGTTTCTCTCTCATTGATGTTTCTAACTCTTTATCCCTTTCCCTTCCTCTCTGTAAAAAAATCAATAAAATATTTTTTTAATCAATAAAATATATATATATTTTTAAAAAAAGAACAAATAAATGAGTT
>NW_005370597.1:1768795-1803408 GCF_000412655.1 Myotis brandtii | reverse complement strand
TTTTTTTTTTTTTTTAATTAAATCTTTTTTGTTCAGGTTACATTTGTTCCTCTTTTTTTCCCCCTCATAACTCCCCTCCTCCCAGTTCCCGCCCCACCCTCCGCCCTCACTCCCCACCCACTGTCCTCATCCATAGGTGCACGATTTTTGTCCAGTTTCTTCCCGCATCTCCCATTCCCCTTTCCCCCCCAAGAATAGTCAGTCCATTCCCTTTCTATGTCCCTGATTCATTATAATCACCAGTTCATTCTGTACATCAGATTATTTATTCACTTGGTTCTTAGATTCACTTGTTGATAGATGCATGTTTGTTGTTCACAATTTGTATCTTTACCTTTTTCTTCTTCCTCTTCTTAAAGGATACCTTTCAGCATTTCGTATAATACTGGTTTAGTGGTGATGAACTCCTTTAGCTTTTCCTTATCTGTGAAGCTCTTTATCTGACCTTCAATTCTGAATGATAGCTTTGCTGGATAAAGTATTCTTGGTTGTAGGTTCTTGGTATTCAGCACTTTGAATATTTCTTGCCATTCCCTTCTGGCCTGCAAAGTTTCTGTTGAGAAATCAGCTGACAGTCGTATGGGTATTCCCTTGTAGGTAACTGAGTTTCTTTCTCTTGCTGCTTTTAAGATTCTCTCTTTGTCTTTTGCTCTTGGCATTTTAATTATGATGTGTCTTGGTGTGGTCCTCTTTGGATTCCTTTTGTTTGGGGTTCTCTGCGCTTCTTGGACCTGTAAGTCCATTTCTTTCACCAGGTGGGGGAAGTTTTCTGCCATTATTTCTTCAAATAGGTTTTCAATATCTTGCTGTCTCTCATCTTCTGGCACCCCTATTATTCTGATGTTGGTACGCTTGAAGCTGTCCCAGAGGCTCCTTACACTATCTTCGTATTTTCGGATTCTTTTTTCATTTTGCTTTTCCGGTTGGGTGTTTTTTGCTTCTTCGCATTTCAAATCTTTGGCTTGATTCTTGCGCTCCTCTGGTCTGCTATTGGGTGTAATATTCTTTATTTCAGAGCGTGTATGCTTAATTTCTAGTTTCTTTATCATAGCATCGAGGGTCTCATTAGTTTTCGTGAGGCTCTCCAGAAGTTTATTGCAAGCCCTCAAAATTGCGTTTTTTAGCTCTATATCCTCCATTTCTGTCATGTTTTTTTGTCTCCGCATTTTTTATGCTTTCTTGGTGCACCCCCTAGTGGTCTTTGTGCGCAGTCTTGTTCTAGTTGAGCCTTGATTGTTGTAGTTAATACTAGAGGGATTTGACCACCAGGCCGACTGGCTGTGTGAATCAGCTGTGTCTGCCGCGGAAAACTTCTGTCCTCTGGGGAGGTGCTAATCTAGCCTTTGCCTGAGGCGATCTGGCAAATGGCTCTGCGCAGGGCTTGGGCGGGGCGGGCTCAACAGGGCGGGCGGGCGGAGGGAGCGGTTATGGCCCCTCTCAGTCCCGTTCCCAGAGGCTCTGCTTCTCAGAACCCCCGGAACCGCTGCAAACCTCGGAGGGAAAGCTGCCTTCCAACTGATGCCAGACACTCCCGCTTCTCCCGTTTGGGTCCGAGTCCCCAGCGATTCGCCCGTATCTGGAGCTCAGAGTCTGAGACTCCCCCCTGACCGAAAACGACAACCGCGCTCTCAGCCACCAGCCCGCTTTGCGCGCGCACCTCCGCACCTGAGTATTTTCCACACTGCGCCTCCTCTGAGCCTCGGTGTGCTGTTATTTTTCCTTCTAGTTGAAGAGTCTCTCCTCAGCCAGCCTTCCTGTGGTTCTGGGTGATGTCCGTTCCGTCTTTTAGTTGTATTTTTGAAGTGGTTGTTTGCGGCAGCAGTCTGCGGTGTTTACCTATGCCGCCATCTTGGTCTCCCCTCCGAGAAGAGTAAACTTTTATATTGAAAACTATAAAACTTTATTATAAGAAATTAAAGATCTAAATAATGGGAAGATAACGTGTTCATGGATTAGAAGGCTTATTATTGGTAATTTGTAATACTCCCCAAATTGATCAACAGATTTAATACATCCCTATCAAATTCCCAGTTGCTCTTGTTGCAGAAATTGACAAGCTGTTCCTAAAATTCATATGGAAATGAATAGCCAAAACAGTTTTGAAAAAGAAGAACAAAGTTGGAGGACTCATATTTCCTAATTTTAAAACATACAACAAAGCTACAGTAATGAAGACAATGTGGACTAGTATAGGATAGAAATGTAGATTAATGAAATATAATTGAGAGTCCAGAAATAAACCTTTATTTATATTATGGGCAATTGATTTTTGACAAGAGTGCCAAGACAATTTAATGGGGTAACAAATTGTCTTTAACAAATGTTGTTTGGACAACTGGATAGCTACATACAAAAGAATGAACTTAGACCCCTCCTCACACAAATACAAAAATTAATTCAAAGACCGAATATAAAACCTAAATGTAAGAGTGAAAACTATAGCCCAGCTGACATGGCTCAGTGGTTGAGTATTGACCTATGAGCCAGGAGGTCAGGGTTCGATTCCTGGTCAGGGCACATGCCTGGGTTGTGGACTCGATCCTCAGTGGAGGGCATGCAGGAGGCAGTCAATCAATGATTCTCTCTCATCATTGATGTTTCTATCTCTTCCTCTCCCTTCCTCTCTGAAATCAATAAAAATATATATTAAAAAAAGAGTGAAAACTATAAAACTCTTAGAAAAAAACATAAATGCAAGTCTTTGTAACATTGGATTAGGCAATGATTTCTTGATATGCCACCCAAAACACAAGCAACAAAAGAAAAAATAGATTAATTGGATATTATCAAAATTTAAAACTTTTGTACTTTAAAAGATACCATCAAGAAAGTGAAAAATCAACCCACAGTACAGGAGAAAATATTTTCAAATTATATATCTGATAAAGGACTTGTATCCATATAAAATACTCTTTTTTTTAGAGAGAGAGAAAGAAGGATAGATAGAAACATCTATGAGAAGCATTGATCAGCTGCCTCCTGCACGGCCCCTACAGCCAGCATTCTGGGCATAGGATGTGCCCTGACCGGGAATCAAACTGATGAACTCTTGGTTCATGGGTCGATGCTCAACCACTGGGCAACACCAGCCGGGCCCATATAAAGTACTCTTACAATTCAAAAACAAAAAGACAATTCAATTGAAAAATGGGCAAAGGATCTGAATAGGCATTCCTCCAAAGAAGATAAACAAATAGCCAATAAGCACATGAAAAATTGCTCAACATCATTAGTCATTAGGGAGATGCAAATCAAAGTCACAATGAGATATCATACTATCTCATATCCACTAGGCTGGCTAGAATAAAAAAGATGTGTTACTTACTATGAGCTCTTCAACAAGGCTTTGGGTCTCTGCCTGCCTAACTGAATTGTGTAGTAGCAAAAGACTGGAGACATTCTAAATGCCCATCAGTAGCCCATCAGTAGGGGATGTACTAGTATATACATCAATAATGTGCAGCTTTTAAAAGAATGAGGTAGATATATAATACTAGCCAATATTTATGTAAGGGCAGATGCTATCAAGCACTTTGATGAATATTTCATTTAATCATAACAACTCTGTGAAAATAGTAATCATTATTAGCCCATTTCAGAAGACAACACTAAGGCACAGAGGTTAATTACACAGTAAGATCAGATCCCAGCCAAAGCATTTTGATTCCAGAGTTCATGCTCTAGTCCAGCAGGTCTCAAAGTGTGGTTTAGGAATCCCAAGACCCTTTTGAGGGGGCTGCAAGTGTAAAATTATTTTCATAATACAAACATTATTTGCCTTTTTTCATTCTTATTCTCTCAGGATTGTACAGTGAAGTTTTTGATATATATGTAATTATATCATCACTTTAGGTTTAAAAAAAATTTTTTTTTTGTTAATCCTCACCCGAGGATATTTCTTCCACTGATTTTCAGAGAGAGTGGAAGGGAGGGGAAGAGACAGAGAGAGAAACATTGATGTGAGAGACACATCGAGTGATTACTTCCTGCACACGCCCCAACTGCAGCTGGGGATAGAGCCTGTAACTGAGGTACATGCGTGCCCTGGACTGGAATTGAACCCATGACCCTTCAGTCCACAGGCTGGTACTCTAACCACTGAGAAAAACTGGCCAGGGCTGTGTTTTAAATTGGTTTTGTTTTCATTTCTAGTAAGGTAAATATTGATAGATATAACTCACATGAACAAAAGCTCTTTGGGGGTCTTTAATAATTTTAAAGAGTATAAAAAATTTTCTGAGATCAGAATGTTCAGAACTGACACTCTAGTCTAAACTATTATTCTATACTTCCCATCTCTGTTTGTTATGGATCAATCTCTAAGAGAAATTGTTAGTTTATAAAAGCAAGATTAATTTAGAGAGGTGATTATAATTATCTAAAAGCTGCCATTTAAGTAAGAAAAAATAGAAAGGTATCTATACATATAATCACTCTGTATATAGGACTCAAAGGAAACTTATAACAGTGGTTGTCCTTAGGGTGGGTTACTGGGTGACGGAATGGGGAAGCAGGAAATTTTTTCACTGTATATAATTTAGTACTGTTGGATATTTTTCTTCTACCATGTGTCTATATTAGCTTTTAAAAACAAAATTTAAAAAGATAGCCATAAGGAGAAAAAGAGAGAGACAGAGAGACGGAGAGACAGAGAGAGAGAGAGAGAGAGAAATGCACACAAATTAGGGTAGTTAGGTGTTTCTTCTAGTGTTACTGTCCTGTGGTTCAACTCTCAGGACCCTAGCCTGCACCTTGATAGTAAGATTTAGCACAGTTGTTCTATTCACTTGCAGGAATATAGAAAGAATAAAATATTAGATGTAAAAATACTTTGAAAGGCATTGAGTTCTCAGTGGGAGGACATTGTTAATGACTATGAATGTTTCATTAATGTGTTCAGCAATTTTCTTTTAAGTTTGTTTTAGGGCTCACCAGTTTGAGGGAGGATCAGTGTACTATTTTGCAGTTACTTGTAAAGAAGAGGCCTTTGTAGACATATATGTTTCTGATGTGTGTTTTTAGAATCAAGAAATGCAGAAATTACTATGAAATTCTGGGAGTTTCTCGAGATGCCAGTGATGAAGAGCTTAAGAAAGCTTACCGAAAACTTGCCCTGAAATTTCACCCTGACAAGAACTGTGCTCCGGGAGCAACAGATGCTTTCAAAGGTCTGGTCCTGAACTAGGGCGTAATTCTGCCCTTCTTGTGATGTTCTCTCATAACAAGTTGTTTTCAGACTCCCCTGTAATTATTTTATAAAGCCACAGCAGAGTTTTTTTTTCCCCTGCCACACCTCTTAAATAGTGATTATCAGAATAGCTTCCTCTTGTCTTCATTCACTTCACCTTAATTTCTTTTGGAAAAAATATTTGGTTTGTTTGTAATACTTTTTGGAACTGTATATCCATTGATTCCACAAATACTTATTGAATATCTGTGTGCCAGATGTCATGGTGAATAAAACAAACATGATTCCTCTTGTGGAACTTATAAGCTAAGTAGGGCCTAGACAGCATTCCTAAACTTCTCTGGCCATGGATCTCTTTGTTCATGAAACCTGTTATTAACATGTTCATATGAAAAATCTGTGTAAACTTTTTTCCATTGATTTCCATGATACTTTAAGAAACATTCTTAAAAATATTTTTGACCCAATACGTAAATAAAAATCTTACTTAAGAGCTTCACCGCCAGTGAAGTCATTGACTCAGGCAAGGATTATCAACGGATGTTAAAACCAATGGGTAATAAGTGGTTGTTGAATAGGATATTCACATGATGTCAAAGTATTACCCCACAGGATACTTACTGATTATAAAAGGGGGAAATTCCTTTATAATGGAGATATCTAGCTGTCACCACTTTAACCAAATAATCCAACTTATCACTAGCACTGGAACAACCTAACATTATGTAGTATAGCACCTATGTGGTATTCTTGCCAAAATGTTTGACCTGAATTTAATATTGAGAAAATAATCAAAATATGAGACATTCTACAAAGAACACTGAGCTACTCTTCAAAAAATTCAATATAATGAAAAGCAAGTAATTTGGAGAGACTGTTCTGGATTAAAAGAAACTAAAGAGATGTAAAACCAAATGCAATACATAAACCTTGCATGGACTTATTGGGTAATAATGTTACTTTCTTAGCTGTGATAATGGCATTGTGATCAGGTAGGAGAATGTTTTTCTTTTTAGGAGACATATGTTGAAATATTAGGGGTAAAGTGTTGTAATGCAGCCTACTTCCCATGGCTCAGCAAAAGAAATGTATATGTAACTAAGGGCCGGTGCACCAAATTCGTGCAATGGGGGCAGGTCCCTCAGCCAGGCCTATGCCCTCTTGCAGTCCAGGAGCCCTTGGGGGATGTCCAAATGATGGCTAAGCCCATGGTCGGACATCCTTAGCGCTGCCATGGAGGCGGGAAAGGCTCCCGCCACCACCGCTGCACTCGCCAGCAGTGAGCCCGGCTTCTGGCTGAGCGGTGCCCCCCCTGTGGGAGCGCACTGACCACCAGGGGGCAGCTCCTGCGTTGAGCTTCTGGCCCCTGGTGGTCAGTGCGTGTCATAGCGACCGGTTGTTCCACCGTTTGGTCTTATTATATAGGATATGTATGTATGTATGTATGTATGTATGTATAGAGAGTTAAGGAAAGCAATGTGGCAAAGTTGATGAATTAAGGTAAAGGATATACATGTGTTTATTGTACTCTTTTTCAACTTATTTATAGATTTGAAATTTTTCAAAAGAAAAATTTAAAAATTAGAGAAATTTTTTTAAGTCACCATTTGCCTCAGATTATGTGCCATTGTGAATCTAGTTCTCCCCACAGTTTCTACAAGGAAACGAATAGGTAACCCACCTTCTCTTTACACCTTCATGTAAGGTATCTCACAGACTAATGCCATTTCTTTGATAAATCTGCCATATTTCAAGGGATGTGAATGTTTAAGCAACTTTATTTAGGTTTTTTTTTCTATTTAGCTGTTTTATTGCTGTAAATATTTAATAATTACTTAGGTAGAAGAATCATAAAGAAATACTCTTTCTGACTGTGTTTTGATAGAGTTGACTGACTCACGGGTAGGGGTGGGGATGTTTTAAAAGATTTTTCTGCTCTAGCCGGTTTGGCTCAGTGAATAGAGTGTCAGCTTGTAGACCAAAGGGTCCAGGTTTGATTCTGGTTAAGGACACGTACCTTGGTTGCTGACTTCTCCCCAGCCTGGGCCCTGGTGGGGCTCATGCAGGAGACAACCAACCGATGTGTCTCTCTTACATCGATGTTTCTCTGTCTTTCCCTCTCCTTCCACTCTCCCTAAAAATCAATGGAAAAATATCCTCGGTTGAGGATTAACAAAAACAAACAAACAAACAAAAAGATTTTTCTGGGGGCATTCTTTAATTAGAGGTATGGATTATATGTTTATGTTAAATGAAATTGGACAAATAGGGAGGAGAGGTGATGATAAGCATATGTAATCTATTCAGTCTTTGATCTCTCACTAATTTCTAAAGGCCATTTTGTAAAGGAAGCTGAATAAGATTGTGATGAGTAAGGATTTTGCTCTTAGCCAAACAATAATTTTACTGGTTATTTCATTCAGGAGATTGTTTCTATACTTCAAGTAGAACACCACTACTTATGTATGAACTATTTCCAGTAATAAACTATAGCTCTCAAATGAAATAAGAACATTTTTGATGAATGAAAACAGTAGTTCTTAGTTCATCTTGAGTGCAGTGTTGTTTTCAAACTAGATCATGGAAAATTTCCAGGGCAAGCACTTTGGTGAACTTTCTAGGCCCAACCACTTCCCTTCCAGTGGTCGGCAAACTCATTAGTCAACAGAGCCAAATATCAACAGTACTTCTTCAAAATAGACTCGCCCAGGCCGAAAACCAACTTCTGCGCATGGGCCACGAAGTTTCAATCGCACTGTACGTGCGCGGCCGAGTGGTATTTTGTAGAAGAGCCACACTCAAGGGGCCAAAGAGCCGCATGTGGCTCGCGAGACGCAATTTGCCGACCACGGTCTTAGGCCCCTGTGAAGTTATCCAGCACCAATCAACTCTGGGCTTTTCACTGCAGCTACTGTGATCACCCTCAGCTACAGCAAAGACTATGTACTCAGGTACTTTTTGTTTTGGTTGCAGCAATAGGAAATGCCTTTGCAGTTCTTAGCAATCCGGACAAGAGACTGCGCTATGATGAATATGGAGATGAACAAGTGACTTTCACTGCCCCTCGAGCCAGATCTTATCATTATTACAGGGACTTTGAAGCTGACATCACTCCAGAAGAGTTATTCAATGTCTTCTTTGGAGGACAATTTCCTACAGGTCAGTATCCCAAAATTATCCTGAAAAAAATTTATATATCAGCAAGCTCCTGTTTGAGGATCTGAATGGAGGGACATGATATGATGAAAACAGCAGGAATTTGGAATCAGGTGAACTGGGATTTGAGTCAAGTCTCTAGCCTCCAACTGTTCATGAGTTTGACCAAATCACTTAGTCTCTCTTATCCTGTTTCATCACCTGAAAAATGGAGTTAGTAATACCTACCTCACAGGGCTGCTGTGAGGATTAGATATTTTTAAGTGCTTTCTAAATAAGTAACAATGTACCATTTGTTCTTGTTATTATTATTGCAAAATAGCAGCTATATAAAGATAAAAGTTAGAAAAGCACCCCCAGAGAGTTGGAAATTGGTTTAAGTAAATGCCCAGGAAGTAAGATGAATTTTATGAGTTGCTATTAAAGATTCTGATATTGGGCAAAGAAGCAAGCATAAGCATGTCAGACAAGACCCATGGCCCAGATGCTCTTTCTTTACTCCCCTTTTGGAGTTCTCTCACTCACTGGTTATAAAGGACTATTTAAATAAAGGCAGGAGAGCTAAGCACATTCCATCTCCAGCTGGTTCACTTGGCTTACCTACTGTCTTATTTTCCTACTGGGTAAAATGGGACAATACTCTAACCACAGAGAACCTAATTGGGAAGAAGGACCTTGGAAAAGGCAAGGAAGAAGTGTTTGCCATATCCCACACTAAGGGTTTTTCTTTCTTTCCAGGAAATATTCATATGTTTTCAAACGTGACAGATGATACCCACTATTACCGCCGGCGGCACCGACATGAGAGGGTGCAGAAACGGAAGGAGGAGGAAGAAGATAAACCTCAGGTATGTCGGGAGGACAGGAGAACTGCTGCTCATAACACTTGTACTAAGCGGCCGTTATGGTATCTAATCGGGTGTTAGAAGTTTAACCTGAGAATATGTTACTGAAATGTGCTTTAGAAAAGCAGAGGCAATGAATGGTAAGAAGAGCTGGGTAATTGACTCAAAGAGGCCAGAATAGTAACTCTCTTACCTACCCGTTCTTTGGTGGCTGGCCCAGGAAACTATTTCCCTTGTGGGGTACTTCAGTCAAGGTTTTCTTGAATGCAGAAGGTACAAATTATCAATTTAAGGTAAGGGATCTAGGGGGGTCTCATGAAGTTCAAGGGCAGGAAGTGCAGCTCTGTCTCATGATAGATGGAAACCAGGCACTGGGGTGCTGTCAGGCACCCACACAACTGTGCTCTCCGTGACTAGTTGGGGCCATATTATCTCCAGTTTTCCCATCTCTTTTCATCTGCTTTGTTCTCTGTGATCAGCCTGGTTTGTCCTACTTCCCTTTGCAAATGGCCAATCCCCAGTGTCTAAGAGTGACTACCTGGCAGTCACTGGTGATAGATCTCAACCCCAAATTCCTATGGGGTGGGGAATGTGATTATCCTTGCTAGGTTAGATGTCCCCAGTCTGTTCAGCTGTGACCGGCAACAAAGTTATATAATACTACCATGACCCCATGAGAGTAACAGTCTGGGCAGACTCACCCAGAAGTGTCTGCTTCATTTGTCTTAGAAAAGGGGAATACAGGAGAATTACTGGGTGTCAATCAGGTTGTGGGTGGGTCTCCTTCAAATTTCTCAGCAGAAAGAACAGAGGTGTTTGGTACTTCTCTGCAAAGTATAGCCTTCCCAAAAAAGCCTTGGGCTTTGGGCAGTGAATTGGTAATTTGTATTTTCTTTGGGAAAAGAATCTTATTTTCTATAAGTTTTATATTGATGAAGAACACTTACACCAAATATATTTTCTTTTTCAGACTACATATTCTGCATTTATTCAGTTACTTCCAGTTCTTGTGATTGTGATTATATCTGTTATTACTCAGCTGCTAGCTACTAATCCCCCATACAGTCTATTCTACAAATCGTAAGTCAAATATTTATGAATCTTAACAACAATCTGAAGGGTAAAAGACTTGAAGGTTTTTCCTGTATGTTACTAACATTTAATTTCACCTTTTGTTGTAAAAACACAGATTTTGTATTTAAAGGAACAGTTGGATAGTAATAGTGCAAAGATTCTCAAAAATACTGTAGGCAGTTTCCAATGTGCAGAGGACATGGATTGTTTTGTTGTACAGCGACATCATCTGGTCAGCTGCAGGACAGCAACAACTGGCTTCTTAAGGACTAATAAAATAACTCCAAGTTCAGATTAAATCCTTATCACACCATGTTAGAAAGGGCCTACTGAGCTTGTTATAGGATTGCTGGACTCCCCCACCCCCTCCCCACCTGGATCTGGGAGCATAGTAACTGAGATCCAGTGATTTTAAATTTCAGAAATTGCAAAAATAGAACATTTATTCATAAGGCTACATAGTCAACCATAGTATCACATTCTTTTGCTGAAAATGTAGAAAATCATTGTAATTTTGTATTTCATGCAGATTATGAGCGCTCATAGGAATATTTTAATTTCTTCCATTAATTATTTCAATTAATTCAATTTTCAAAGTTAGTCCCCTGAGCATAATAAGCATCAAATGGCAACATGTTAGAAATGCATACTCTTGCCCTAGCCTGTTTGGCTCAGTGGATAGAGCATCGGCCTGCAAACTGAAAGGTCCCAGGTTCAATTCCAGTCAAGGGCACATGCCCAGGTTGTGGGCTCAATCCCAAGTGGGGGACTTGCAGGAGGCAGCCGATCCATGATTCTCTCTCATCATGGATGTTTCTGTCTCTCTCTCCCTCTTCCTTCCTCTCTGAAATCAATAAAAATATATTTTAAAAAACATAAATGTATTAGGAATGCATACTCTTAGGTTTCACTCCATATCTATGGAATCAGAAACTCTGAGGATGAGAACCTCAGTGTTGTTTCTTTTAATCCTCACCCAAGGATATTTGGATATTTTTTTCTATTGATTTCTAGAGAGTAGAAAGGAGGGAGGAGGAGGGAAGAGAGAGAGAGAGAGAGAGAGAGAGAGAGAGAGAGATGAGAGAGACACATAGATTAGTTGCCTCCTGCACGAGCCCCTACTGGGGCTGGGGAATCTGCAGTTGAGGTACATGCCCTTGACCAGAAATCAAACTTGCAACCCTTCAGTCCACATGCTGATATTCTAACCACTAAGAAAAACTGGCCAGAGCAATAATCTGAGTTTCAACAAGCCTTCCAGATTATCCTGGTCCATATGAAGGTTCAAGAATCGTTATTTTTAAAAATTAATCATGATAAATTAGTCATTACTTATTATTATAGTTTAGCAGACAAAAACCTTACAAAATGCAGTCCATGAGGCAATACACAACGGGAAGAGTCTTTTTTTTAATATATTTTTTTATCCTCAGCTGATGACATTTTTTTATTGACTTGAGAGAGAGAGAAACATTGATGTGAGAGAGAAACATTGATCAGTTGCCTCCTGTACACACCCTGACCCAGGATCAAACCTGCAACCTAGGTATTTGCCCTGACCAGAAATCTAAGTGGTAACCTTTTGATGTATGGGATGACACTCCAACCAACTGAGCTGCCCAGCCAGGGCAATAGGAGAGTCTTTGTTGATGATCACTATAGACTGAAAACTATCATTTTAAGTCAATATCTTCATTTTACAAAGAAGAAATCTGAGACTCAGAGATAAGTCATTACTATTAGATTACATTGGCCTGATTCCCTCCATTTCCTGACTTGCCATGTTTTCCCACACGCTATTGCTACCTCCTTTCTTGTCAGGTAGTGGGGCAGTCAGAAACCTGCTAACAGCTCCCCAAAGGGAAGTGAGAGAAGTCATGACCTGAGCTCTTAGACATTCGGCAAGATCCTTAAGTAGAGAGAACAAAGGAGAAGGCTGGGGAAAAGTCAACTATAACTCATTTGAGATAGAATTTGTCCAGTTTGAATAAAATCAACTTGCATTTTGCACATTGCTGTCACATTGTTTTCATTGGAATTTGAGTTCCCTTCTATACTTCTTTATGGTTAGAATTTAGTTAACCCAGACCTGTCAATGTTTCTAAGCACCAAATACCATTGGATATCTTAGACCACAGAGAGTTAGCCCAGAAGCATCATTAAAATTTTTTTCTTAGTTTTTTGCAGTTCTCACTTAGCAGCTATGTGTGTACATTTTATTTTGTCCTAAAGATTGATGCTAGGTGGTTGTAATCTATCTGGTTATTTATAAACTAGAGGTCCAGTGCACAAATTCATGCACCAGTGGGATCCCTCAGCCTAGCCTGCGGGATTGGGCCAAAACTGGCTCTCCAACATTCCCCGAGGGGTCCCGGATTGTGAGAAGGCGCAGGCCAGGCTGAGGGACCCCCACCGGTGCATGATCAGAGCCGGAGAAGGATGCGGGAGGGCTCCAGGGCATGTCTGGCCTGTCTTGCTCAGCCCCCAGCAGCAAGCTAACCTACTGGTAGGAGCGTCTACCCCAGCTGGTCAACTGGTCGACTGTCTGCCCCTTGGTGGTCAGTGCACATCATAGCGAGCAGTTGAGTGGCCTCAGCATATCATTAGCATATTATGCTTTGATTGGTTGAATGGATGACTGGACACTTAGCATATTAGGCTTTTATTATATAGGATAGTGTACTGTAACAATCAGTTTATTCAACCAACATTTACCAATAGCCTACTCTGTGCCAGGTACCATGCTAGGTCCTACACAATATCCAAATTGTTTTTTAAGCATTAGCATTCTACTTTTAGCATAGAACGCAATATAAGAGAGGTGGCTTCTTTAAGAGAATAAAGTAACTATGCTGAGGTGAATCCACAGCGTGAACATGCTCATAGAGTAGCAATAATGACACCATTACAGTTACTACTTTGCTAGGGAAGTTACAAATGTTAGGTGCATTAGACAATGACACCTACGTCTGCCCTATGAAGAGGTAATTGTGACCATGATATCTGTGAGGCCAGTGATGAGTAATATTGCCAAATATAACAAGTTTACCTGAGCCTCTCTCTCTCCATATTTCAGGACCATGGGCTATACCATTTCTAGAGAAACCCAGAACCTGCAGGTGCCTTACTTTGTGGATAAAAACTTTGACAAGGTCTACAGGGGAGCATCTCTGCGTGAGCTGGAGAAGACAATAGAGAAGGATTACATTGATTACATCCAGACGAGTTGTTGGAAGGAGAAACAACAAAGTAAGATACTCTAAAAGGGGCTTTAGCTGGTGCTTCCAACTTAAGGCATCCCCAGGTTCCTGGTCCCTCCTCTCCTTGTTTGGGTCGCACATACTTATACCGTATGAACAGAAAGAGGACAGAGGCCCATTCAGGATACTATTAAAAAAAGGGACACATGTAGCCAGGACTTGGAAATCTTAGTTGCCTTTTTGTTTTTCTGTCTCTGAGTCTCTATCTCTCTCTGCCCACCTGCCCATTCTCCTCTCTCTGCCAACTGCCCTCTTTTGCTTCCTCGAGCTCTCCTCCTTCATAACCTTATCTTGCCATGGTCAGTCTTCCAACTTCTCTAGCCCCCCCAGTCATTGGCCCCTTTCTACATCATAAGCTTCCTCTGGAAGTTCTCTTTGCTACCTAGTTTGGTCCAATTTCCTAATTCCACATTCCCTAGAGGGAAATCTGTCTGATCCAGCCTAACTTTATTTTTCTTTCTAAAGAATAGTTTATTGATTTTTCGAGAGAGAGGAAGGGAGAGGGAAAGGGAGGGTGATAGAGAGAGAAACATCTATGTGAGAATGCAACATCCATTGGCTGTCTCCTGCACGCCCCCTACCAGAGATAGAGCCCACAACCCAGGCATGTGCCCTTGAACCTGAAACCTCCTGGTGCCTGGGACAATGCCCAACAACTTCGGCCAGGTCCAGCCTACTTTTTGAGCCAAACCAAAGGTTTGCAGGCTGTTGGTATTGAGTCACATGCCCCCTCCCTTCCCCTCCTGTCAGCTTAGGCTACACAGAACAAAAGGGGCCCTCCCTGGGTCTGCCCCTTCACTATGGGTGAGTCTGAGAAGGCCTTCTACTCTGTTTCCCTCTCTGAAGACAGTTTGGGTAACAGAGTTTGCCACTTGGCTTTCAATTCCAGTGAGTATTAATCGGGAGTGCTGATAGCAAGACTAGCTCTGTCTCTCAGCCAGCATGTTCACTTTTCATCCCACTTGAATTCCACATACACACAAACTCACACACACATGCACATGTACACATATAACATTAGTAACTATTTATTATAAAACTTGGCTTTGGTTAATTTTTTAAAAGCAAGCTCTACCTCATTTTTTAAAAACTTATACTGGGTATTATTAAACATCTAAAAGTGTCTGATAAAATTAGCTCTTCAGTCATAGTGCTGCTAAGCCCTTGCTGACCCATCATGCATCCCAGCCCCACCCCCAAGTTAATCTCTCCTTCCTGTGTGTTCTTAAAGCACTCTGCTCGTCCTATTAGCAGAGTACTGCTCTCATAGTGTTAGTGTTCCGTAGGTACAGGTCAGTCTCCGTGCTGGACTATGGGCTCTCTGAGGACAAGAACCATGTCTTACTAATTTTGTGTCTCAGGCACCTGGCCCTTGTTTCAGAACAGGTGCTCAACAAGTGTCTTTTGAAGAGAAGATTCTCAGAACTGGAAAACAAAGAAAATGCTGAGGCTTAGGAATCACAGAACAGGGTTAGTGTCCTAACCCTAGCCCTTAGGGACCTTGTCTCTGCCCCCGACAAGCAACTCAACTCTCAGGTACATTAGGAGCATGGTAGGCAATGGCTCTGGGGTGCAAGGGGGAAGTAAGCAGGAGGAGGAAGTTGTTTTTTTATTGAAAAGTCTGAGGGTTCAGAAAGTACCCGACCTCATGTTAAACTAGGTTTTGCAAGTTTTTAAAAATCAGAAAAGAAATTGGAGCAAGATAAAGGCCTTAGACCAGCGGTTCTCAACCTGTGGGTCGCGACCCCTTTGGGGGTCGAACGACCCTTTCACAGGGGTCACCTAAATACATCCTGCATATCAGATATTTACTTTACGATTCATAACAGTAGCAAAATTACAGTTATGAAGTAGCAACGAAAATAATGTTATGGTTGGGGGTCACCACAACATGAGGAACTGTATTAAAGGGTCGCGGCATTAGGAAGGTTGAGAACCACTGCCTTAGACTAAAAGGCCATATATTTGTGGATCCAAATCACAGAAAGGCCATAGTGTGTGTCCTGAAAGTTCCCCATTGTTTTGGGCCCTGGGAGGGTTTGGAATTTGTTGCTTTCTACAAGAACTAGATGCAAATCTGCATTTCACATTGTTCAGACACACACCTACCCACACACATACCCCAACGGAAACTATGCAAAGAGCTTATAATAAGGATTGCACCTATAATAAGGTGGCCTCTAGGCTTTTGTCCTCATCCCCATGAGGCCTAGTTTCGGGGCTTTTGCAGTCTCCAGATATAAATAAAAATCCAGTGAGTAAACATGATGCATGTACCCACAAGTTCTAAATGGGGTTATCAGCACACATCCCTTAAAAATCTATTTCTGGTATTTAAGGATGGTGATGGTTGTCCGCAGCCTCCACACAACCCAAGTGCCATTTGAGAACCAGCAGCATCTGCCCTCCGGTTCCAGCAGCAAGTGCAGCCAACAAGGTTAAATTTAGCACTTGGAGGTTGTAAAAATAAACCCACTTGAGAACAAAGTTCACTCTTGGCAAAATACTGAGTGGAAACTGTTTTTAGCAAAGTTAGCCATTATCTTTTTAAATCTTTTGTTCATGTCTTTTCTCTGCTCTCCCTGAGAATGCTTAATCTGAATGAACTTCTGAGTAATCCTTTAATATGAATACAATTGCTGTTTTCTCCTTCACAGCTGCATCTAGATAATAAACCTGATGCCAGGGGAAGTGGCCATGCCACTGGCCTGGGATGGACAAAAGTGATAGGCAGGAACTGCCTGAACTGATCTGAGATCCTCTCCAGGCCCTGGAGAGGGTAGCAGAGTGGGTAGAAGCTTAGGCTTTGAAATGGGGATAAATGAACTTCTTCCTAGAGAGTGTCTATGGATAATAGAAGATGATATGCATAACGCTTACCATGGTGGTGGACCCAGGCCTTGCTTGGCCTTGCTAGACTGGATGCAGCACTGTCTCATGGGGCCTGCTCATAAGTGTGGCTGGGATCTTCCAACTGTCAAGATTCTGATCTGAGCTTTTGGGCAGAGTACTCCTGGGAGAGGTTCTGGGACTTGCTTCTCTTGGCAATTTGCCTGAGTCAGTTTACCTTCAAGACTCAAAGCTCTGTCCATCAATTACACTGGCATTGAGGGCAAGGGAAATATTTTGCAAAGAATAAGAGATGTTCTCTTAATCCTGTCCCTCCCAAAGATTTTTTTTTCTCTTAGAAGTTATTGAATATTAACAGAACTTGTAAAAAGTAACATATTATTTGAGTTGACCTTTTGCTCATTGAAGAGCAAAGGATTCACTGACAGTTTGGAGAGAAGTTTCTCTAAGCATGGTGGTAGAGGTGTGGGACATGGTTCCTTAAAACACTGACTTGTGCAAGGTCATTGCTCTGGAGCAGGGGTCTCAAGCTCTAGAGCAGTGATGGCGAACCTATGACAAGCGTGTCAGAGGTGACATGCGAACTCATTTTTTTGGTTGATTTTTCTTTGTTAAATGGCATTTAAATATATAAAATAAATATCAAAAATATAAATCTTTGTTTTACTATGGTTGCAAATATCAAAAAATTTCTATATGTGACATGGCACCAGAGTTAAGTTAGGGTTTTTCAAAATGCTGACACGCGGAGCTCAAAAGGTTCGCCATCACTGCTCTAGAAGCATTGAAACCCAGTTTCAATGAACTTTACAAGAAGTAATGTGGCTTTTTGAGAAAGGCATTCATATATGTGCAGTTATCTTTCACCAGCTTGCTACCGTGGTCTTCAATGTAGAAAATAGTAAGAATCACTAGCCTTAACATTTTCTGGAGTGATATTTCAGGAATGAGGCATTTAGATAAGCTTGGTAAGCAAAAAATCTAAGGAAATAAAAAAAATGAAAGGATGAGAAGAAGAAAAAAACACCCTACGAAAATCATTTAAAGGAAGAGCAAAGCCACAGAATCTGTTCCGTACACTGATGTAACTGTGATTCCAGAGAACCAAAGGGAAAGACTGACTTTATAGAGGCCTCCTAAACAGCTTTCCCACGTGCCAAAGGAGCCAGAGAAATGGAGTTAATGCTGCACTCTGGGCAGGACCTAAGAGCAGAGGGCTTTCACTTGGGTGCAGCACATGATCCTCCATGAAGCCCCATCACCTGCAACGACGACGGTGCCAAGGCAAGCTCTGGCCAGCAGGCACTGCAGGCACTCGCACCAAGGGAAGAGAGCACATTGTTCTGAAGCCTAGGAGACCCGCTGTTTGCCAAGCAACTGCTGGGCTAGGGCCCAGACTCTGAGCCCTCATTGTAGAGGAAGGGTTTTCATGCATATCCACCCCTCACCCTGGAGTCCTGCACTTAATCTGCACTCTGGGCCTTACTTGGTGTAAATAGAATCATTGTGAGCAGAAATGCCAGACAGTGTTTTGTGTTGATAGAAGCTTATTCAGAAACCAATGCCCATTGTTCCCCCTGTCTAAGTATTAATTCCTGTGTCCCAGGCAGCTCGCTGATTAATGACAGGTGCCTCTGGTTCCACCAAGAAAAACAAAACCTGTCGGCAAGATGATTAAGAATGGATAGCACATCTCCAAATGATTAAAATAGCATTTTCACAAGTACAGTCATTGAAACATTGAGTAGCTGCCTACTGTTGGAGGCTTTCAGAAGCCACACAGCCCATCCAAGCGTGCCATCCTGTTAATACACGTCTCTGGAGGTGCTTGTCAGGCCTTCCCTCCTAATATTGTCTCTGAAACTTTACAAAAGAATAAAAAGTAGAGGCAGCCAACCATGTTGAGTTGGGGAAAACAGCAGAGATTATATTCTGGTTAAAAATAGAATGACCTTCTCCCACCATTAAGAGAAAATGAAATTCCTTTAGTCAAGGAGACAAAGGTCACCGGATCCAGATGATTTCACTTTTAAAAGGGCCCAGCTGCCTCTGGCCTTTGAATCAGGGGCTCCACATGTGGTGAGGGAATGAAGAAATCCACCAGCAACCTGGCCTTCTATAGAAGGCTTACCCACCAGAAGTAGGCTGCCTCAGTTAGTGTGTATGAATTATGATCCAGCAAGCAAGGGAAAGAATGAAGCAGCTGTCTTTGTTTCAGATGACAGGAACAGGCGATTGGACTCCATTCTCTCCCAACTGCCATCTGAATACCACTTGTAGAAAGACCGTGAAACAGTCTCCTCTTACTGCACACGTACAGGCTTCCCAACTCTGGTGCCAAATGTTCTATTGATAAGAACTAAGTCTGGTGCTTTTATGACGGAGCACAGATACTGTCGCACTCCAGGACCACAGGTGTCCTTTAATCCTTAGCACCTGGTGTAGTATAGTTGCCTGGTACTCTGTTTCTTGAATAAATGCCTGTTTCTTAAATATACAGTGGGGCCTTGACTTACGAGTTTAATTCGTTCCGTGACGGAGCTTGTAACTCAAATTACTCGTATGTCAAATCAATTGTGAACGAGTGAGACACGTGATGCTGGGCTGATGTTGTGGCGTTCACTGTGGCGTTCGCTGCGCCAACTAGCGGTGGGGTATCTGAAGCTGGCTCGTAACCCGAATTTTAGCTCACAACTCAAAGCAAAAAATCGGCCGAGAGACGGCTCATATCTCGAAAAACTCGTTAGTCGGGACACTCGTAAGTCAAGGCCCCACTGTAATTGAAAGAGAAAGTATTAAATAAAGTAAAAGAAGCTTTGATTCCAGAAATACTGAAATGAAGCAAAGGACCTCAAGTCCTTTGATGAATTGGTTTCTCTTTTATCTTTCAGAGTCCGAGCTGACCAATTTGGCAGGATTATACAGAGATGAACGATTGAAAGAGAAAGCAGAGTCGCTGAAACTTGAAAACTGTGAAAAACTTTCCAAACTCATTGGCCTACGCAGAGGTGGCTGAGAGGATGATAGTCCTACGCAGGGTCGGGGTTTTGCTACTTGTTACTATTTATGTTCCTAATTCCATTTTATAATACAAAACTAGGAAATGATGAACATTTTACAATTTGCTAACTTTATTTGGTGGGCTGAGTTGAAGGCGCTTGAGCATGGAGCCAGACTTGTCATCACAGAATCCCTTCCTGGGGATTGGCTCCAGGGGCCAGGAACAGCTCATCTAAGTTGAATTAATGACAAAGTGTTGGATTCAGCCCCCCTGCTCCACACCTGCCCTGCCTCTAGGAATGCAAGTCAGGGCATCCCAGAGCAGATTCATGTTTTCTTCTTTTTTCTCTTCTTCGCTAACCACTCATTCCTAGGCAGAGCCAAAGCAGCTTAATATTAGTTGTTTGCAAAGTGCACCAAGAATTAGATATCTCCCTTCATGAGAGTCTCCCCCAGGATTCAGCCTTTGGAACATACTCCTTCTCATATTTCCACTTTCTAAGGAGAATGTGGAGAAATGTAAACTATTGTAGTCAATAGTTTCCTATTTGCCCAATCTCTATTCAGAGTTACTAGCAAAATGCCTGATCTGAGTTTTTTACTTCCTTAATTGTCTCTCTTGCAGAGGGACCAGAAATTAAAAGCTATTGAGTGAAACAGCTCAATGGAAGCAGGGGCCAGGGATGAAGGTAAAATGTAACCTTAGTCTCAGTTTCTCACTGAAAGTTCCCTAGTCCATCATAGAACCCAGAGAATGTTCTTTTTGCCATTTCCCCTTGTAGCATCACAGGAACTGAGTCCCTACACCCCAGAGGTGTAGTGATCAGACTAAGAGGAAGCACTGCCAGCTAGCTGGGCTATTTGCTCAAGCCTAGAGATAGAGGGGAGAGACCTTTCCATGGCTCTGGGGATCTGGTGTTGGCTCCAGCGGTCACTTTGTCTAATCCTATAGTTTGTGATATGAGAGGCTTTTTCATGTAGTCAACGTTGACTGAGTGCCTGGGATGAAGCAAGGGCTCTCAATGCATTTTCCTACTTTAGCCTCCTCACAGCTCTGTGAAGTGGACATGTTATCCCTGTTTTTATGAATGAGAATATTGACCCGGAGAGGATGAAAGGTTAACCTGAGTCACATAAGTGGTAATGGCAGAGCTAGACGGAGGTCTGATTATCAAGTAGAAAGGGTGAGATCATCCCCATTTCTCAGGTCATTCTAGCCAGATTGGTAAAGCTGAATCTTTCCCAAAGATGCCCCTGCCCCCTCCCCTCTGACCCCGTATCCTTTCTGTGGCAGCCCATCATCCATTCAGGACATCTTTCCCCCTGGTCTTTGGGAACCAAGACTCCATACCAACTTTGTATACAAAACAAAAGGTCCCTCAGAGGCAGGCAGCCCTTTCCACAGGTGACAAGGAAGGAGTAAGTTGCTTCCTGGGCTTGTAGTTCCAGACTTCCTGCTGAGCCAAGCTACCTGAGCTGCCTAGATTATTGGGAATCTGAACCTGGAAGAATCAGTAAGTGACTGTGGTCTACACTCATATTTTCTCCAGGATGGAAGAAAAATTCCTGTTGGAAGGAGATTCTGCATGAAAACTGATTTCCAGAGTGGAGTTTCTCCTTTCAGATGCTCGGTCATGATTCAGACAGATGTGTCTGGCACGGTTCAACATGTGGACATTCCACAGGGTCAGGAGATGCCTCCAGAGGTAAAGGGTGGGGCTTTAGTGGCTGGTAGAGGACAACTGCTCAGCTGTGGGGAGGAGGAGCAGCTCCAGATATAGCCAGATTTTGCTGCCCAACTATGTCTATCCTCCTGGATTTGGAAGGCTTTCTTGTCTCCCTCTGAGTGACAGAGGGGATTTACACAGTAAAATGTGCCTGTGAGCCTAACAGGCTTATAGAACATTTTCCTTTGCACACCAAAATCAATGCTCTCCTCTCAGCCCCAACCCCTGCTAGAAAATGGGCCATAAATTAAACTGACTTGACAGGTTAGAAGAACCTACTGTAGATGCCCCTGAAGAGTGTGGCCACACGTTTTATAGATTTCATGGCAGATATTAGTTATCTGTGATGATACTAAATAGAGGCAATACTAACTCCAATAAATGTGTGCACACCAAAATCAATGCTCTCCTCTCAGCCCCAACCCCTGCTAGAAAATGGGCCATAAATTAAACTGACTTGACAGGTTAGAAGAACCTACTGTAGATGCCCCTGAAGAGTGTGGCCACACGTTTTATAGATTTCATGGCAGATATTAGTTATCTGTGATGATACTAAATAGAGGCAATACTAACTCCAATAAATGTCAGACCTATTGTCTGTCTTTATAGAACTGATGGTACTATTTAATTTATTACCTAGTAAACCACAACACTCACATCTGGTTTTCCTCAAGAGAATATTTGCATTTGGTTGAAGGATAGTTTATCTATTTGGTACAGTCCAGAATATTGTTAAACTAAAATTTCCTGGGTTATACTTTAGGTGGGTTGTCTACATGGTGGTAATCATAAGGATTTTCCTCTAGCCTACATCCTTTGGAAGGTTTCCTAGTCATATATAAGCTCTTTAGGTAAGGCTTATTCTTGCTGTCAGAACTTGGTGTGCAGCGCTAGACCATGTCTATGAGCATTAGAACAGCTTGAAGATGTGTAATGGGAGAAGGGCTAAGAAATAAGGCTTGAGGCTCAAGCAAAAATGGAAACTCTCATCATTAGGATGATAGTGCTCTTTGCACTGCATGATCAGCAGTGAGGAGGGGAGCATGAAAATCCTCACACCAAAGGACACTACAGCTTGAAGGAATCCATGACCCCTGATTAGCAACCCTGGGGTTCATCTGCTCAAACCAGAAAATGTCTGAACGTCCTTATCAGCTCCAGGCCTCACAGATTGGAAGAAGTGACCAGTAAAAAATGCAATTGCTATGCTTTCTGTTGGAAACTATTAAAAATTACACTGAACTCCAAACCCCACTGGAACATGAGATCCAGCAGCCTGGCCAAGCTATGTGTTATTCTCATTTCATCCTCACACTCAGGACAGGCTTTGTGAGGAGGCACTATTGGGATTCTAGAAGCTTTCTGTTACAACTGGCCACACATGCAAGTAGTCTCTGCATGCATGATCCTCACAGGAGCTAGCACTTAATCAGTATTTATTTTGGATTCATTTAAGGTGTAAGCTTAGTATCCTAATACACTTGTTTTTGGAAAGGGCCAAGTTATTGTACATCTTAATTTTTGAGCCTGCATCGTTGATACCTCGTGCAATGACCACCAAGTAACTATATACCCATGTGTTAGATATTAATTACATCATTTGCATCCCATTCAGTATTTGGAATTAAAGATGTGAATGTTCTGTGACCAGAGCCAGGTTTGATACAGATGGAATCAGCTCCGGTGGAGTCCTGAGAAATCTGGTCACCTGACCTACTGCATCTGAATTAATTGTATTTTAACACAGAAAGAAATTAAATGATTTTATATATAAAAAAGGCTTTGTTTTTCCTTTGTTGTTTTTTAAGTTTTTAAATATATTTTTTATTAATTTCAGAGAGAAAGGGAAAGGAAGAGAGAGATAGAAACATCAATGATGAGAGAGAATCATTGATTGGTTGCCTCCTGAACGTCCCCTACTGGGGATCGAGCCTGCAACCCGGGCATACGCCATTGACCGGAATCGAACATGGGACCCTTCAGTCCGCAAGCTGATGCTCTATCCACTGAGCCAAACTGGCTAGGGCGAAGGAGATCTTTTCAAAGCATAAATTATGTCACCCTCTTGTTTAAAATATTTCAGTAGTTTTCTTTTGCCCCCAGAATAAAAATTACCAAAGTCCTTAGCATGACCTAATGCTTAATAAGATTCTACCAAGTTTCTGACCTCTATCCCTGCTTGCCCTATACATCTTTTTCTTTTTCTGCCATATGAGCCTTTTAATTATACCACTCTGCCAACCCCTTTGGCTCTAGGAACTTTGTGTATTCTGTTCCCTCTTTCTGGAACCCTTTCCCACTCCCCTGATTCTCCCCTCTTTGCTAAGTGCCACCTGGTTATCTTACTAGGTTTCAGCTCAAAAATCACTTCCTCACAGAAGCTTTCCCTGTACCCCAGATTGGGCTAAATCTTTAAAAATATTCTCATTCCTCTCTTTCTCAGCACCTGTCATAACTCTGGTGCTATTTATTTGAATAATGACTTACTTTGAGATTTGAGTGTTTATTATTGTCCATGTCATAACTCTGGTGCTATTTATTTGAATAATGACTTTGAGATTTGAGTGTTTATTATTGTCCGTCTCCCCCACTAGACTAAGTTTCAGTCTAATTTTATCTGAGCTGAACCCTGACCAGAATGACACACCATCTGTTAGGACTTCCTCTGAAAGTGCAGCCCAAGTTAAAACTCCTCCCATCAAAAGGTGGGATGTGTCCCCTCTCCTTGAAGCTGGACTCTGTGGCTTATTTACCAAAAGAATGCAGCAGAAAGGACACGATGCTGCTTTGGGGGGGGGCCAGGACTTAAGAAACTGGCATCTTCCATTTCCTGCCACTTTGGATACTTTCTCTTGAACCCAGTCAACATGCTAGGAGCCCAAGCAGCCAATGGAGAGGAACAAGACCCCCTGCCTCAGATGAGCCCCCAACTGACAGCACCAATTTGCCAATTATGTGAGGGAGCCGTGAATCATGGTGGTGGAACTTCTAGCCTCCCTCTCTCTCCCAACAGCTGATACTACATGGAGCAGAGATGAGCTTTCACTATCGAACTCTGCCCAAATTGACGATTCCTGAGCAAATTAAATTTTTTAAGGTATAAATGTAGGGTGGTGTGTTATACAGCAATAGATAACCAGGAAATCAACCAGGATGACGACACTATGCAGAAAGCCACCCTTCCTGGGGCAGGATCACAGAGCTGTTTGTGGTGTCATGTCATCCTGAGCCCCACTGAGCCCTGGTTGGCCAGGAGCTCATAGTGTTTGGTGACATAGAGAGTGGGAGTCTGTGGCAGTCCCCAGCCAAGTTGACTATCCCGCAGTCTATGCTGGTGTGCAGGGTGCAGACCTGGATCCAGTGTTGTCTCTTGCTCAGGGAACTGGCTGCTGGAGCCTACTGTGCTCCCGGATTTTGGCCTAAGTGTACAAGGCACTCTGTTCCAGCTGGTTGAGGTAAATGGTGAGTGGCAAGAGATATCAAGCAGCACCTCATGAAAAACCCTACAGAAGGGACACAGTTCAAAGGGAAGATTCAGGGATCCCTGCCCCAGAGGAATGTGCAGCTTTGTTCAGGGTGATTCAGGTGAACATTCACATTTGATAAATAAAGTTACAAGAAGGCTCTGTGCTGAGGCACACAACCTATATATACAGCATCCTCTAGGCCAGTGGTTCTCAACCTTCTGGCCCTTTAAATACAGTTCCTCATGTTGTGACCCAACCATAAAATTATTTTCGTTGCTACTTCATAACTGTAATGTTGCTACTGTTATAACCGTAATGTAAATATCTGATATGCAGGATGGTCTTAGGCGACCCCTGTGAAAGGGTCGTTCGACCGCCAAAGGGGTCGCGACCCACAGGTTGAGAACCGCTTCTCTAGGCCCACGCTGTTCAATACAGTAGCTACCAGCCATATAAGGCTATTTAAATGTAAATTTCACTAATTAATTTTTTTTTAATTTAAAAAGTAATTCCTCAGACACATTAGCCATATTTCAAGGGTTGAATAGCCCACATGTGGCCTGCGGCTGCAGTACTGGACAGTGCAGATGAACATTTCCATCATAGAAGTCCTATTGAACTGTACTGCTCTGGGCCCTTTTCAGATTGGCCCACAGAAATAGCCTTGCCCTCAAGGATATGAGAACAGACATGAAAAAGAAGGAAAGGACCCTTTCCCCAGCTGCCAATAAGGTGCTCGGTTCTTCCGAGGAAGCTAAGGCCGCCTTGCGGTGAGGCCCTCACTTCATCGGGGGACTAGCACCGCTCCCGGAAGCACTTGCCCAGCACTCATCCTCACCATGGCCTCTGTCTCGGAGCTCGCCTGCATCTACTCGGCCCTGATCCTGCACGACGATGAAGTGGAAGTGTCGGTGACGGAGGATAAGATCAGTGCCCTCATTAAAGCAGCTGGTGTAAATGTTGAGCCTTTCTGGCCAGGCTTATTTGCAAAGGCTCTGGCCAATGTCAACATTGGGAGTCTCATCTGCAATGTAGGGGCTGGGGGACCTGCCCCTGCAGCTAGTGCTGCACCAGCAGGAGGTCCTGCCCCCTCCACCGCTGCTGCCCCAGCTGAGGAGAAGAAAGTGGAAGCAAAGAAAGAAGAATCTGAGGAGTCTGATGATGACATGGGCTTTGGTCTTTTTGACTAAACTGGCTCTTTTGTAACAGACCATAAAAGCTGACCTCTGTTAAAAAAAAAAAAAAAAGAAAAAGAAAAAGAAGGAAAGGTAAAACAGGGTATCACATCCTGGCCGGGTAGCTCAGTTGGTTAGAGCATCCTTCCAATACACAAAGGTTGGGGGTTTGATTCCCAGTCAGGGAACATACAAGAGTCAACCAATGAATGCATAAACAAGTGGAACAACAAATTGATGTTTCTCTCTCTCTCTTCCTCTCTCCAATCAATCAATAATTTTATTTTTATAAAGGGCTATCACTGGGAGACCCATAGGAATGACAAGTTTATCAGGCCACAATAGCTGAAAAAGAGGCCCCTAGGTAGTTCTGGGGAGCAACCAGAGTGGCTTACCTAACTTTCAGCTTCCCTTCTTGGACACTGATAACATTTCTTGCAAACTCCTTTTTTGTTGTGAACCCTCACCCAAGGATAATTTTTCCATTGAGTTTTAGAAAGAGTGGAAGGTAAGAAGGGGCAGGGAGAGAGAGAGGAACATCAATGTGACAGAGACAGACCACTTGGTTGCCTCCTGCACGGCCCCCACCAGGCTGGGAATCCCGCAACCCTTCAGTGGGAGGGTCGATGCTCCAACCACTAAGCAACAGCAGCCAGGGCTGCAAACTCCTTGATATAGTCATTCATGCTTCCACAACTTTAGTATCTATTATGTTCAACAAACATGAATTCTAGAATCAAACTGCCCACAAGAAAACCTTGTACTGAGGCTTAGCAGCTTGGGTGACCTTGGGCAAGTTATTCACTCTCAGGGAACCTGCATTTCCTCATCTGTAAAGTGTGGAAATTAGAACCTACTTCCCAAGGTTATTGTGACGATCACGTGAAATAACACTAATATGGCATAACTGTGCCACGAAATAGTGACTACTCGATGAACATTAGCTCTGATATTCCCCAAGCTTAATCTTACTGGATTTCAAAAAAAAGAGGCGGGGGTTGGTGAAGATGTGTGATCACCTTGTCCTTCCCCACCCCTGTTTTAAACTTTTTTAAAAAAATATATTTTATTGCTATCCTACAGAGAGGAAGGGAGAGGGATAGAGAGTTAGAAGCATCAATGAGAGAGAAACATCCGATCAGCTGCCTCCTGCACACCCCCTACTGGGGATGTGCCCGCAACCAAGGTACATGCCCTTGACCGGAATCGAACCTGGGACCCTTCAGTCCGCAGGCCGAACCGGTTAGGGCTCTACCCCTGTTTTAGAAGTCTCCTTCAGGCCCACTTCAGTTCTAACCTCCTCGGGCTCTTCAGTGCCCTCAGCAGCACCTGGATGTGGTCGCACTTGGCTCCAAGCATGACTGCTCAGAGCGTGGTACCAGACTATGCGGACTTACCTTGGGTGTGTTTCCACCATGAGGCTGGCTCACGTACACAGTTCTTTGCTCTGGTATCTTCTTCCCTCCTCCCTACATTCTGTTTGCCCTGGGGAAATGCAGTAACCGCTCCCATTAAAAGTTGACTTGCTGCAGATGGGTCACAGAGGCCCCCTTCCTACAGGTGAGACCACTCCCCTTTTCTTGAGCCCCACTTTCATTGCTTAGGTTCAGGCCCCCTAAATAGTGACTATGCTGTAGGAGAAAGAGAGATCAGAGGAGGCTGGAGTCTCACACTCTCCGGTAAATTTCGAGATTAGGGTGGGAGAAGAGGCGCGTGAAGCTAAAGATGCAGGTGTTGCCTTAATGGGCTCTTGCTTCGCGGTCTTGCAGTTTAACAGGCCCTGGGAGAAGGCTGAGGGCGGGTGTTGCCTGGTCACTGGCTAATAAAGGAAATAGAAGCCTGCTCCTCAAGATTGCATGAGAAACACAAGATAAAATAGATGTGCAAATCCATAAACTTACATTCCTAAGTGTTGCTAAATTCCCCGGCGGCTCCTTTAAGAGGCGGGTCCCCTCCCTGGTAACAAAGGAAGTCCCCGCCCCCGGTAGCCGGGGTGCTCTGTGGCGTCGCACCCTCATTGGTGGGCGACGTGGTGTGCCACCCAGCGGCAGCCATTTCCAACGAGCTGGCGGGGGCAAAGGATGGCGACGCCCGAAGGGTGGGCGCAGGGGGGGTCGGGGTCGGTGTGTCTCGCCTTCGACCAACTGCGGGACGTGATTGAGTCTCAGGAGGAACTGATCCATCAGCTGAGGAACGTGGTACGCAGCCAGGAGAGCAGGGGGAGCGGCGGACCGGACGTCTAAATGGTGGGGTCGGGGCCAGACCGCGTCCGGAGCCGGGGCGTGCCCAGAGCACATTGCCAATGGCGTCATCAGAAGGAGGCGGGACCCCAAAGTGGCTGCTGGGGGTGGAGCCAAAGGGGGCAGGGTCTCATGGACATTTCACAAGGGAATTCTAATCCAAATCAAAATTGTTTTCTACTCTCTTTGCCTGGTTGCATAGGACCTGGTAGATAGATCCCTTTCTATTCACTGAGCCTCAGTTTCCCCATTTCTAGTTCTTTTGTGTTGAGGCAAAGAAATTGTAATATTCTTTCTACTAGGGACATCCTCTCCCCAGCGTCTAATTTAGTGCCAATCTACGTGCAGTAAGCACAGATGTGGCCCTTGCACACGATAACGTAAGGGCTTCCGACTCCTTTATGTCTCTCTGCTTTTGCTTTCTCAATCAAACCACAGTTTATGGGCGCAAAGCATTGGAGCCACAGGTGATCTGGACAGGCATGGTAAAATCCTGGCCAGGTGGAGTTCATGGCTTTTCTCTTTTCATTTTCTACCTTGATGGGAAGGCCGGGAGATAGGAGATACCTCCCGCTCAGAAATAAGATGACTTCTCATCTCTTTCTCATTCCAATGGCAGTATGCGGCCCTAGGCATTGAATTCCCTTCAGTTCCCAGAAGCCTCCATTCCTGTCCTTTTTCTCAACACTTTTTCATCCCTACATAGTGGTCAGAGCTCAGGTCTGTTCTGATGTCCTCTTCTCTAGAAGCAGTTCTACCCTTTCCCAGGCCGGGTCAGGGACCTCCTCTGGACGCCACTTGGTGCTTCTCCATCACAGCACACACTGTGTTACAAGTGCTGGCCATGGGCTATCTCTCCTATGAGACTGGTTGCTCCTTGAGGGCAGGGCCTAGAGATGAGCCTCAGCGACTTGTGGGACCGAATTCTCCTTTCTCAGGGCCCTAGTCTCATCCTAGATGCCCTGGGCATCATCCCATTATCCACCCTTGCTCCTGGTCCCTGAGCCCCAGTCCCTCCCTGAGCCAGGCTCTATTGCAGATGGTTCTCCAGGACGAAAATTTTGTCAGTAAAGAAGAGTTCCAGGCAGTGGAGAAGCAGTTGGTGGTAAGTAATGGCCTCTGCAGGTTCCTAATCTTGCCCTATTTCCCAGAATCCCTGTGGTTGAGCAGTCACTGAGTATTGGACTCTGAGAGCCTTCAGCCCCAATAATGAGGACAGACTCTTCCTGTACTCTGGCTTCTGTGTGGCCCTCTGAGTAAGGGGGCTGGTTAAGGGAGCTTAGGAGACCCAAGGTCGCTTAGGTAATAAGGTCACTGGTGTTGCCCCGGCAGGAAGAGAAAGCTGCTCATGCCAAGACCAAGGTCCTCCTGGCCAAGGAAGAGGAGAAGCTGCAGTTTGCCCTTGGAGAGATAGAGGTGCTGTCTAAACAGCTGGAGAAAGAGAAGCTGGCCTTTGAAAAGGCGTGAGTGGGCCTCGGTAGGGGTGTAAGGTTAGGGGTCCCCTTAGCCTGTCAGCCTTCCCACCCTTTCTTATCTTCGCCACCCAGGCTCTCCACTGTCAAGAGCAGAGCCCTGCAGGAGTCCAGCAAGAAGGACCAGCTCATCACCAAGTGCAATGGTAGGCGGGAGGCCCGTGTTCCTTCCCAAGTTAACATACACGGGCTCTTCCCTAACTGCCCAATGCCAGTATCCAGGGCAGGGTTTCACCCCAACTTCTGTCCCCGACTGAGGATACAGGCAAACCCAAGCGGGCCACACCTTCGCAAATGCCTCCAGGGACCAGGCAGGCCACGGAAATGAGGGAAGCAGTTGGTGTACAATATCCTTCATGGCCATAAAGGAACGGGCTCGCTCCCATTTTTTTGAAGCATACAACTTTCTTAGTCCACCTTTTGTTTTCCACTTTTGATGGATATTAGAAATAATGTACTCTACTCATAACTCTGATACAGGTGCAATGGTATCATGGAACAACAGGGCACGCACAGTCCTATTTGAGAGCTGACCCTTAGTCTCAGGTTTGGGATGAGTGGGGACTGTGGTGATGTGGAGAGCCATGCTCTCTCCCAAGGGCTTAGCTCCTCTGCTGTGGGAATGGGGTCCAGTACTGTCAGAGCTTTAAAAAAAGAAACCAGGTTTTAATGGAAGTTTTTCTGAGTTTTTAGCGTTGTCAACTGATTTAGAAGCTTTAAAAATATGGTATGGGCCAAGTAAAGTATGCCTGTAGGCCATTAGTTTTCAGCTCTGCTCCATGCAGATGCATGTAGCTTCTTGGCTCAGTTGGGGCTGTGAGTTGCAGGGCACTTTCAGTCAACTACCCAATGTCCCTAGACCTCAGGAACCACTTTCATTTTCCCAGGATGCTAAACTCCCCTTACTTAGCTTAAGAAGTGGATGTGAATTCCATACATCTGCTTCATTCACTGCAGTAGATTTTGAGTAGGCTAGAGCCCAGAGCTCAAGCCTAAAAGAGGTTCGGGGTCTCTCCTGATGGGCCCCACCTGGAGCCCTGGGCACCCTCTATCCTCCACTCCAGCCTTCTCTCTCCCCTGGTGAGTATTCTCACTGGGAAGTTGCCAGCAGACTACCATCTTGATCTGGCTGGGGAGGCTGACAGGCCTCATGGTTGTTTGATCAAGAGCTCCCCTTAGGGCCTCTTGGGGCCCAACAGGCAGTCACTGCCTTCATACCCAAGACACTGGTCCCTAGTCCTTTCCCTCTCTCTGACCCCTCCCCACCCCCACTTCCCTAAAAAGGAACCTAGGGTTCTTTCCCGGTGGTGTTAGGAAAAAACATCCTTCCTTTAGGGCATTTCCTAGAGCGCAGCCAAGGCTACAGGGCTCTGCGCCTGGAAGGTGTGTGTGAGTCAGGCTGATGGAGCCTGGCTGCCTCCCCTAGAATGTCCTGCATCTCTCCAGTGGGCACAAGCCTTCACCTGAGCAAAACAGGTGACCTGGCCTTCTCCTCACCTGTACCTCCCCGCTGCCACCTCCCTTTGTGTGGTTTCAATTTGGTTGTACTTACATAGTTCTGAATCTTTTCAAAGGGCTTTTCTAACTATTCTCTCATTGGGTGCTATTTATTTTAATTTATTTTAAAAGATTCACACACATTTCTGATACTTTTTCTCAAGAGAACTTCACAAGCAATGAGTCTGGATTAGCTGGCTGCCCTGGGGAAGGAGTTATGATAGTCCTGTTCCTATGATTCCGTGAGCTCATGTTTTCCTTCTTTGTTCACCTGTGTCTCCTCTTTTTCTGCCAGACCGTCTCTTCTGAAACCGTAAATGCTTTAGCATGTCTGCATTTTCAGAGTTTGTGTTCTAGTTCATCTTTGTCCAACCTTTAAAGGCAGTGGGATTTTCTTCCTGTGAGGATCAGATTTTCCAGGGCTTCCTGAGGGACAGTTATGTATATGAAGCACCCCCCGAATCCTACAGCCTCATTGGATTCTGACCCAAGTCACAAAAGTCATCCTGGCATCTAATGAGCACTTAAGTAGTGGGTAAGCTTTTCCACCACTAATCTCCCTGGGTCCTTCCCACCCCATATAGGCTGTCTCTGTCCCCATATTATATAGATGAGGACATGGTTCTGAAAAGGAGACATCTTGCCCAAAGGGGTAATACTATCTCACCAATATTAACGTCATTGAAACGTCACCTTATTCTGTCCTCTGGTCAGTTCCTGAGTCTTAACACTCCTTTCAGGAGCTGCTGCCTTGAGGGCAGGGACCCTGCACGGGAATAGGCATCTGGCCGGCCCTCAGTAGGTCTGGTGGGATTGAGATGACTGAACTAGGTGATGTTTCTATGTCCTAAATCCTCAGGGGACATCCTGTTCATTCATTCCACAAATTTATTGTGCACCTACTATGTGCCAGGTATTGTTTTAGGCCTTAGGGTTAAAACAGTGAATAAAACAAAAATCCTTGTCCTTACATCCTAGAAGGGGAGAAAGTAAATGAGTAAAATAAATGGTATGTTAGGTATAAATGCTAAGGAGAAAAATAAAGCTTTTCCCTGCTTTATTTTAATAGGAAGTATTAGGAAGGGTTGTAATTTTAGACTAGGAGAGGTCTCACCAAAGAGATGATATCTGCAAAGATCTGCAGGAGTTGAGGCCAGGAGCTGTTCATCCTCCTGCCTGTGGGCAGGGCTACCACCTCTCTCCAAGGGCCTTTGCCTGCCTTCATGTGAGTCACCTGGTCCAGAATAGAGTTGTGAAGTCACTGACACATTCATCAGACATTGTGTCCCCACCACCCCATCAAGACTCCATAATAAACTCATTCTTACTAAGGTATTGGCAGCTACTCATGGAGAGCCTGTGGGTGGAGGGAACCAAGTTCTGAAAAGACCTGTGAGGGAATGAATGCCTTATCTCAGGAAGGAGCCCATGGGATGGAACCACCTCCTCCCTGCCTCTCTCCCCCCACAGAAATTGAGTCTCACATTATAAAGCAAGAAGATATACTTAATGGCAAAGAGAATGAGATTAAGGAATTGCAGCAAGTTATCAGCCAACAGAAACAGATCTTCAGGTGAGGGGTCATGGACAGGTTGGGGGTTGTTGATGGAAGTGGAGATCCAGACCTCTGGTCCCTATCTTGGGCTGTCCCCAGCCCACGCCCAGCCTAGCCGGCTCCTTGCAGGAATCACATGTCTGACTTCCGGATCCAGAAGCAGCAGGAGAACTACATGGCCCAGGTGCTAGCCCAGAAGCATAAGAAAGTCTCGGGGGCGTGTCAGGCCCGGAGCCACCAGCGTCCCAGGGAAAAATAAAATAATCATTACCTTTCTGTTATCTGGTTGTAATCTGACCTCTGATTTCTCTGTTGTGGGCATTCCCATCCTGACCTTTTCTATCCCTCTCAGGCCTCACCAGTGGCCTGACTCCAGGGAAGGGGCAGGATAAGAGGAAGAAGACACTTTCCTTCCCTCCTCCCTGCCTGTCATGGACCTTGGTGACCTAAGTGAGAATAAGTTACCAGAGACTGGGTGGGGAACAGGCCTTGGACCACCACCTACCAGGGGGTCCATGGAGTTATGGGGTTGCAGCCTAGGGAAAGACTACTTTGTTATCTAGTGAACACTGTCCTTTCTTACTCTGTGTTTAACTCCTGCCTATATAAACAGCCATGTGTGTGTGAGAAAGAGAGGCAGAGAAAGCCCTGACAGGAGACTTCAAAGACAGTGGGTTCCAGGACCACGATAAACTTAGGAAATCAGTTTCCATGACAAAACAAAAATGTTATGCTGCAAATTACATGTGCACCTTCTTATATACTTCCCCCAAACAGAAGCTCATCAGTCTTCACAAATGGAAGGGGAAAGGATAATGCCATTTTTTAAAAATAGAGCTTGAACTCTTTTATTGTTTTAATCCTCACCCAAGGATATGTTTTTTTTCATTGATTTTTTTGTAGAGAGAGAGGAAGGGAGACAGAAAGGGAGGTAGAGAGAGAGGAAGGGAGATAGAGAGGAAAGGAGGTAGAGAGAGAGAAACATCAATGTGAGAGAGAAACTGATCAATTGCCTCCCATATCCAGACCAAAGGGATCGAACCCCAACCTAGGTATGTGCCCTGACTGGGAATCAAATCTGTAACCTTTTGGTGTATGGAACAATGCTCCAACTAACTGAGCCACCCAGCCAGGGCTGCCATGTCTATTTTTAAGGTGGGGAAACAGTCTGTGAAGGGGCTGTGACTTGCTGAAGCTGCATATTAGGGCCGGATGTGATGGACAGGCTTCATTCTCTCAGAAGCCATCACTAATGGCCAGGTGATCATGGACACACACCCAGGCAGGGGACCCACTCAGGAGAGGCTGAGTCATATTCGTCAAGTCAGGAGGAGCCAGTGCTCTTGCTCCAAGACCAACTGGGGACCTGAACCATAGCAGTACCTTGCAGTCAGAATAGAGCAAATGGTGCCCATTGTCACTGTCCCACAATGACAGGTGGTGGCTGCTTCCCCACCAGTGCCTGTCCTCAGGGCCATACGGAGGTGGTGGGGGCTGAAATGAGTACTTGGAGGAGCATAGGGCTAGTTCTGCCTCAGGGACTTTAGAGAAGGGACCACAGCTACCCAAAAGGTTCCTGAGAGCCCACATCCGCATCCAGAGCTTGGTTGCCTTGGAGAGCTGTCCACTCCAGGCAATGGATCCAGCCAGGGACAGCACCTTCCTGAGGCCCCAGCACAACTTTGGGAGTGGGGGAGCCCTCCAAGCGATGCTCCTCTATTAAAGGCTGTGGAGTGCCAGGTCAGGGAAAGTGGGTGCACTCTTCGGAGCTCCAGCTGGGATGGGATGTCAAGACCTGGGAGGAGGGTGCCATTCCGTGATGGGAAGGCTCTGAGTGGAAAATGAAATTGCTGGCAACACCTAAGTCGCCTGACCCGAAGGTCTGGTCCCCTGGTGCTCACAGTGGTCCGCATGCCATCGATAGTGCTTCACCTACGGCAGGTCCCCACTCAGCCTCAGTGTCCTCACCTGTGACGCGTGGAGTTGGGCCTCGCTCCCGGCTCCACTTTGGACACCTGTCAGCCAAAACCTGGAGCGCCCCCGAGGCGCAGGGGCCTGGGAGAGTAAGGCCCAGGGCCCAGGTCTCTCCTGCTGGCGACACCGCTGG